>NC_139634.1:26567335-26674835 GCF_964638095.1 Poromitra crassiceps
TGATTGGATTGCATGACTTAAATGCCAACGCACTGTTTTGTATTTTGTTGTGAAGATTTCTGTTCGGTCTAAGCTCCAACTTATAGCAGAGGTCAGAGTAAAGGCCAGTGCTTGCATGACATTACTGTGTGAAATGAAACTGTTCAAACACTCTCAGTTTGAATAGAGGGATGCAATCTGTGTTGAGTGTTTGACCAAATGTGTTGGAAGGAGAACCAATAACAGGCCTTCCATTATTGATGGCCACTTATTGACGTGCATACATCTTTAACATGACCGTTCACTCATGTTTTATTGATGTCATGACTGGAGAGGGGGGATGTCTGCCGGTGTTTTCATTGTGTTCATCTCATTGGCTTTCGACAAATAAAAAGTGTGAATATATTATGAATTTATAGTGACATTATAGTTTTCCTGGCTCAGAATGGGCCTTTGGGTGGGTGACTATGCACAACAATAAGCATGATCGGGCCGCATAAAGGCTGAACTTTATGGAGCAATGCGTTTCTCAAGCAACCCACGTTTCAGACATTTAAAGTCATTTTAAAGTAAAAAGAATTGACTGGACTTGACAATTTTTGAAATCTATTATAAATAAAAAGGGAGCATGTGGGCAATGTTCTCTGTTAAAATGTTGTCCCGGAAGTGATGTCATCAGTGATGTCACTTTAGCAATTGTGCTGCAGGGCCAGCTCGGGGAGCTGCAGGGCGGGCGAGAGCCTAGGAATCGAGCGCGTAGCACACGAGATCCCTAGTTCTCTAAAAATGCTTGATTTTGGCTTGTGTGTAGTCAGGGTTATCCTGAATACAGCAAGGGAATAGCCCGCTACAACCATACCAGTCATTGTCAGATGGAGTACCGTAATGTGTGTGTTTACAGCACCTCCAGTTTCAGAAAGGAAGCCATTAAATGTGGGAATTTAACGTTGAAATTCTCTAAAATGATACAGTAAAAATGCTTGCTTAAATAAACATAAAACATATACATGCATTCAGGGTTGTCCTGAACTCAAATATATCAGTCATTGGCATTTTCCCCCCTCCCTTGCAACCCAAAACTAAAACCTCTTTTGGGGGTGCCAAGAATTCCTCTATGCAGGACAAATCTTGGTAATGTGTTGCAAAGCAGATTGCTTAGTAAATCCAAACGAAAACATGAATTTTTAAACATCAATGTGTCAAAGCAAGCAGTTGACTCGACCTGACTCATAGGAAAATGATCTATTTGACTGCTATCAATTATTAATGATGTAATTTCAAAAGGCAAACACTGTGAAAACCTACCTCGATTTTTGTCAGAAGATCTTGAAGCTCTCCTGATTCATTCATACTTAGAATCTTCTCAGCACCCTGCAAAATAAGTCAAGTATAAGTATAAGTCAGTATTTCATGAAACTCACCCAGTGGCAAGGTATTTAGGCCATTATAGAAACCATTAGAGAGGAGTAATAAGAACAAACCCCAAGGTAGTGTCCATCGATGAACACGACTGGTAACGAAGGAGGCTCTCCTACACGTTTGCACCGCTCCTCCAAGTCCTTTCCGTACTCGCTGTCCAGGGCGATGTTCTTCTCCACGAACTTCACCCTGTGGTTCTGGAAGATCTTCCGGACCAGCTCACACCGCTCAAACGTGTTCCTCACCACGCGGAAGCTTGTGGTGTAGATCACTATCCGCCCAAACTCAACTGACAACTCCACCTAAGAGGGAGATAAACAAGACTTAATTTGAAATGACCTATTTGGCTTTCCATACAGCACCTACAGGTACTGTATATTCAAATGTTTCTCGTTTGTATTTGTTTCTTGTATTTCTTCATTTTTATTGCATGTGTTTCAGATTAATTATGCATAGATCAAATCATCCTTCACAGAAACAGGTTGCTTTGGATTGTGGCAAAATAATGTAGGCATGTCAGTGAGGAAAAAAACATGCCAGAAGAATGGGTCAAACTAGACAGATGTGTTACTAGTGGTATCAACACCAATAGTAGAGTTATTCATACAATAATATTACCAGTAGTGTTGCATCCTTGAGTATAAACCAATAACAACTTCACCCTCACCTGAGCTATTCTCACTCACTACAGTTATTGAGAGTTGATTTGAGTTAAATTGATGCCAATTGTGTCATCCCGAAGACTTATAATCAATACAACACATTGATTCAGTTCCTTCCGATGACAGGACTGGCATCAACTTAACTCAAATCAAATCTCAATAACTGTCAGAATGCCTGCATAACTGTTTACAGTTTTCGCATATTGAGATCATGTGTGAAATAAATCGGCATTGTTTTTCGGTGAAGTGCCCCTTTAAGGCCCATCAGATTCATGATCAAGTGTGAGTTGAGGCTGTTTGTTCAGCCAACACCACAAAGCAAAGAAATGCTGTGTTCACTCTGCCCCTCTACATCCACTGCCCCTCTACATCCACTGCACACTGCACAGAGCCAGTTTGACCTCAGAATAAGAAACAGATCTTTGCACAGGGAAACTAGAAAGCAAAGTGCTGAGAATTCATTAACCTAATTAGCTTCTCTCGAAACACTTAACGAAATGCCTCATTAATGTTTAATTGCCCTGTGACCTTGGCCTATTTTGTGTGCTTTTATTCTAGTCATTCACCTCCATGAGCCCAGCTCTCTATAGGCGACCTGTAAATTGTAACCAGACTTAAGTCGGAGGATATATGGACAACACTGTGATTTTGAAGTAGCATTGGTATCCTACAAGCAGTTATGCAATTTCATCAACACAAACAGATTTTTAGCAAGTCTCCCCAGCTGATGCAACCAGTGTGAAATTAATGTGGGGCCTGTCAAATACTGTAGAAGCAGAGTGGGGCTTCTGGCACGACTTCACCTACTTTCAAGGTAGCCTACATGGAGAAGGGAGAGGTCACAAGAGGTCAAAAACTCCAGCAACACTTGTAGTATAAAATAACAACTTTCATGTTCAAATACTTACACTACTGGATTTGGGAAGATTCTCAAACAACACTTGGCCTGCGCTGACTTTATGCTTGACGCCCCTCACAGTTCCGTTCTTGCTGAGTATGTTGACCCTCTTGGTGGTGAACACGCGGTCCTTGCTGGCCCCCGCGTACATCAGCAGCTCGTCAGGCTCACTCTCGCTGTCGTCCAGCTCGGAGCCCGGGAAGCCGTACAGGTGTCCGTTTGCCTCCCCGCTGGTGGAGGGGGTGCTGGCCCGGTCCGCGTCTGAGGCCGAGCTGCTGGTGCAGTCTGAGTCCAGGGAGTCGGAAGGGCCCTCGTCCTTAAACATCTCCTTCAAGACCCGCCCGCTGTTCCCCGAAGCCACGCGGAACCTCACCCGCTTCTGTGGCTTCTCCTCTCCCGGCGTCAACATGCTCCCCTCCATTGGAAATCCACCGACAGCTTACATGGTCCACAACTCTGCTGTCCAGTCCCTTCCTCCCTTCCTTCTCATGGAGCCCAGACAACGTGTGTTTCTCTCATGGATTACTACAGTGTTGAATCCTCACAGTTTGAACAGTGCTAGAAACAACAGAGAGCCTCTGCTGCCCTACAGTCAGTCACACAGGCAGTAAATAATACATGCATTTGTGCCATGGCAACCAAGCAAGCTAACTTCACGTAAACCGATAGTGGTCTTTGAATTATTCATCACAATTTACACAGTTTTCACCAAAGCTTTGACACAAGAGTTTTAATGGCCTGACTTTGTATGGGTGAATAAAATAAATAAATAAATAAACAAACAAAGAAATAAACAAACAAACATACATGCCTCCCTCTTGGGATTAGGAGAGCTGCATAATGATAGTCCATTCTGTGAGGCAATAACAACGTCATCGCTCACAGTAGAATGCAGTTCCATAAGAGGTGCATACAAAATTGAATTCTGTCAGTTTCTGCAAGTACGCAGTGCAGGCTCTTTATCTGTGTGGAAATCTTAATGCATTTGTCCATAGCATACGTTCAACATTGAAATCCAGAAGCCTGGCAAAGCCTTGTTGCTCTGTATTGTTGCTCAGCATTGTGTGTTAAGTGTTGCCTCTCAGAAGCGTGCTGTGACATCTTGCACACACACCACACATGTGAATGAATGACATAAGGGGATATTGAGCCTTTGTCTGTGACATCTTGCACACGCCGCGTACGTGAATGAATGACATAAGCCTTTGTCTCCATTGGTGTAGCCCGGCTACTATGCCCCTCCCTCCCTTTGCACACCCAACAGGGTGGGAGCAGGGTGGCAGTGCAGGTGTTCACTGGGCGCCCTAACACAGCAGAAGTGGACCAGGCCATATAATGTGACACAGTTACACAATACAACAGCGTGTCCTCAGAGACGCCTGGGACAGCTTTCTGTGTCACGGGTGATGAAGCGGCTCACAGGAAATGTGACACGTCAGCTTATTGTGGTGACAACACCACTCCGTTTGAGCCCCCCCCCCCCTTCCCCGTTCCACCCACCCCTCCACCCCGCCTTCACCTGTCCACTTCACCTCAAACCAAGTGAAGAAAGTCTAATGTGTCAAACTAAGATTTATTGGCATCTTGAGGCTGTAATAGTATGGGCTTGGCTATAGTGCCAAGTCCTATTGATCCAAAGTGACCCCAACTGTCCTTTTAAAACTCTCTTTTATTATAAGGATATTGCAGCAGCTATTACCGTCCATATGGCTTGTAAGGGGTCATTGTGTATTATTGCCGGGCCAATATAAAAAAAGTTAGGTGACATCAGAGTTCTGTCAACTTTATTGCATGACTTTTCCACTCCGACAACTTTATTGAAGTTGACTACACTAAGAATTTACGCAATCAGTTTCCCCCTTTTTTTAGTCGTCCTTGACTTTTCTCTTCATGTTTTATGTTGATGTTTCTTGCTTTACTTGCATCCCTCCTTGCTTTTACTGTTGATCCTATCTTTAGGTTTTTATTCAGTCCTTTGTAAAGCACTTTTAAACTGTGCTGTCAAAAGTCATATAGAAATAAATGGTAAACTGGGGCATCTGGTGGCTCAGTGGTCAAAGACTTGCACCATAAATGCAACATTCTGCATTTGAAGGCAGCTCAGGACCTAAACTGATATATTGGTTTGCCGATCTATCAGGCCAATATATTCTATCAATATCATGTTGTCCACTGCCAATAAGATAGAGGTTCCTTCCTGATCACAGCGACACTGCATTTTAAGTCTCTACCACTAGGGTGCGCGGGTCACCCATAGACTGTAAATAGGGGTCACCCTGCCTTGAAATAATTCCATTAGTCTTTCAATGGAGAGTTTAGTGTCACATGACTTTTCCACCCTGACAAGAATAAAGGTATGCTGGGAAAGACTGAAAACTTAATTATTTTTGGCCGTGATAAACAATAACAGATAAGATAATAATTAATATCGATGTCAGCTTTCAAAAAACAATTTCGATCAAACCCTAATACAAATAACGATTAGCATATTAAAGTGGCCAGAACATCTAGGTTTTTGTGCACCCATATACAGTATATCGTTTTTATTATGAGTTATTATCAGTGCATTACACATTTATTCCTGGAGCAGCAGCTACTCAATCAGCATTCTGGACCTGGCTGTAGGCTACATCCTGTCACTGCCCCTCAGCTACAATGCAAACCTGGCCAACAAATGGCTTCACGTGAGGAGGAATACAATGAGTTACCATGAAAACAAGCTCAGTCTGTTGTTGAATATTGTTTGGCATTGTGTAAAGCCAGGACGCTGTTATCTATTATAGACCTCAGTGAGACACACCCACATTATGCTGAGCCAACAAGCCATTTTATCTCACTTTCACATGTTCAGACAAGAGGCCAGTGTGCTGGTGATAGTCCATTTGACCTAAAGAGCATATCTCTCAGCCCTCTTCATCAGCAGTGCTAATGTAGCTTCAGCAGCCATCTCAACTGCTATTAGAAAAGCCATTTGAAAAGATAATGGCCTGGTTAACGCTCTTTAATTTCACTGCCATTTCTCAAGTCTGCTCTACAACTGAGTAGGGGAAAAAACAGTCCAGCCGACAAGGTGACAAATGTTTTTACTTTTGTGCGGCTTGAATAGGCAGATGTACACTTATAAAATAAAAAATAGTCAACCTTCTTGGCAGGGTTAGGCAACAGGAATGAAATGGCTTCACAGTGACTCACCATGATTAGTTGAGTATCAAATCACCTCACCTCCCTGCCTGCAGATCAACATCCACAAGGGGGCAGACTGCAATTCAATTACAGCTAAATGTCACGCTGGCACTGCCCTGCTATCACTCCCTGAAGAACCATAGAGGAGGGATGAAGAATGCCACTACGGGCAGACAGCTGCATCGGTGATCAATCTGCCATAATGACAAAAATGGAATGGGGCCCAAAAAGGCATCCAATTCACAATTTGAACTTGAAAAGGATTGCAGCCAGATGCTCCTATCATCATGTTGTTGATTCCTGCTGTGAAAACTGATGATCAGCCAAGCCTTCTAGGTTTTCCACATCATGTGTATTTTGTAGTGGTTCAGCGCAGTTCCTGATATTGTGTGTCTCTTTAATCTGATGGTAGAGATGAGAGACAGCCACCTAACAAAGAACAAATCAAATGCTTCAAATCAGAATCAGATTTTTTAAAATCAGAATCACTTTTATTGCCACAATATGCAAGATTACATACAAGGAATTTTGTCGTGTAAGTATGCAGCGTATAGCGGTCATATCAATATTCAGAGATAAAAGGAAGATAGGAAAATATCGAATGACAAAATCACAACATTGCAAGTGCAGTCCA
The DNA here is from genome assembly GCF_964638095.1 of Poromitra crassiceps. NCBI lineage: Eukaryota > Metazoa > Chordata > Actinopteri > Beryciformes > Melamphaidae > Poromitra > Poromitra crassiceps. The sequence goes on from NC_139634.1 coordinate 26,574,111, forward strand.
ATATATACAATACATATACAAATAAGAGGAGTGGTAAGTAGGCATTAAAGATTCATTTACACTCCAATCGGTGCGCGATGCAGTTAACAAGAGTAGAGAGTTCTGGTAAAAGTAGCAGCTGTAATACTTTAACTACGTAACGAGTGTATAGTCCAGCTGCTGTTGTTGCTGTAAAGTGACATTTGATGGTGGGGGGGGGGGGGGGGTATTCATTCAACTGTGTTCAGGGGGTAGTCGGCAGGGAGGGGGGGGGGTTGGTAGGGTCATTGGTAGAGGGGGCTTACAGGCCTTAATTGTTGATGAGGCTGATGGCAGTTGGGAAGAAGCTGTTCTTGTGGCAAAAGGTTTTGGTCTTGACATACCTCAGTCTCTTGCTGAGGAGGAGTATTTTAAAGAGTTTGTGTCTGGGGTGGGAAGGGACGGCTATGATTTTATGAGACCGCTTCAGCACCCTGGCGGCTTGCAGGTCCACGGGATGGCAGGTTGCATCCGATCACCTTCTCAGCACAGTAGATGATACGCTGCAGTCTGTTAATGTCCTTGAGAGTGGCAGCAGCATACCAGACAGTGATGGAGGAGGTAAAGATGGACTCAACTCAATGATAATATATTTGGCACAGAATAAGGAAATGCCACGTGTTAACATCTTTGTGATACAGGTTAGTCCATGGTGCAATGGCACAGCTGGCATTGATCTGGTTTGGTAGATAGAGAAAGAGGATCCCTCTTCATGGATGAAGTACAGTGATTTGAGTATAGGTGCTGCTCTGCTGTCATGCCTGAGGACAGCAGCCTCCTAGTCTGACAGAGTGCTGGACCCACAGGCTCTGTTTTACTTCAGAGAAAAGCATCAACACTCGTTGCTTGAATTCAATTTTTGCTCCTTATTTATGGTATCAGTTTTGATCTATCTCTCTGACAATATTCTCATTCAACATCATGGAAGACAGAAAACAGGCAGTGTCTGGTCTCAAACTGTCAAAACGATCTCTCTAAGCAGCTTTTCTTGGTTAATGAGGCAAAAAAAGATTTAGGGACTCTCATCCCATCTTCCATGCTGCAAGAAACTAAAGGCTGTGATTTTTGTTGTTTTGAAGTAATATCAAGCTTAAATTCCTTTTATAACAGGAATTTTGACATAAGCCATTATGAAAATGTATCATAAATTACGTTTTTCAACAGATTTGTTTTTAGAATAATGAAATGGATCATAGAACTTATTTTGTTATTGTATAATCTAAAGTAGCACCAACTGATTTGTGCTAAAGCGTTGTTGGATCTCTTATTTGCCTTTGCGCCACAGTCAGCAGAAATGCAGAGTTAAATAGCTCATCAGAGAACAAAGGCAGTGCCAGGGAGTATCAGTGAAATCCTTTTAGGTCACTCTGATAAAACAAAACTAAAATAAACAGATACATTCATGCATGCAGCTTGTAATGGACACGTACTTTGGCAGGAGAAGAGGTTTAGATGGGTGTGAGTAAGTCATTATTTAGACGGATATGCTGTGAAACACTGAAACACTGCACACATAATCGGAGAGGCAGGCTTCTTGTCACTGTTGCCTAGCAACCTTGGGAGCTACAGACCCAAATGTCTGTGGTGTCGTGCTGATGTTGAATTAGGTGGAGAGAAGAAAGGAAATCTTTGGAAAAGATCCGTCTCTAGCAGGCACTGGAGAGGAGGCAGGCACTGAGAGGAGGCAGGCACTGGAGAGGAGGCAGGCACTGGAGAGGAGGCGTAGTGTCCATGTTGGAAGTGTTCATTTCTTATTTTTGGATTTACCTGATCTGCAGCTCCTGTGCGCCTGAACCTTCCAGATTCTAAGCACTAGCAAATGCATTGAACGTTTCAAAACCTGGGAAAACATTTATATATTAGTCTGAATGTACCTGAATCTCTTAAAGCCCAGAGGTGTGAACACTGCACTGTACGCAGGCAGGCACGCACGCACGCACCCACCCACGCGCACACACACACACACACACACACACACACACACACACACACACACACACACACACACACACACACACACACACACACACACACACACACACACACACACACACACACACACAGAAGCGTCATGCCCATTGAAACTGGGGGGGCAGTTGCCCCCTCAGATTTTTTGAAAAAAGAAATGAAGGGGGAAGTAAAATTCATGCTGTTAGTTATTATAGGTATAGTTTGCATAGCAAGTTAGTTGGCTATATTTGTACTACCATGCAGCTAAAGTTAGCATTGTAATGTTAGCCAGAGCTGTTATGGCAGTGAGCTGTTTTTACCACTACCACCACTGTCACAGGTAAATCCATTTGATGTCTCCAGGTCAAGATGCAGTTTTTTTAAATAATTTGCATTGTGGATACTGGATATAGTCTTTTTATGTGAATAACATTTTGGGTGAAGCAAGATTGAGCTATTTCAAGAAAAGTGGCAGCAGTGTAGAAGCTAGTGTGGAAGTGACTAAGCTAATAACCATAAAAGCACAATCACCGAAATCTCTAAATAAATATACAGTATTTACCGTAATGAGAAAAGGAGCAAAATATTGATGGTTAAAACTTAATCATGATATCACAACACTCTAATCCCAATGATAATTTAAAATGAGATATTATAAATCTGGCCAACATTTTAGAAATAGCTAAATGGACGATTGATAGATAAATCAATCAATCATGAGCGGATTCAGCACACTTTATCTGGGCAGACTGATTGAATCATTGCAGATCTATTCAGACCTTAGGTCGCCACCAAAACTTTTCTGCTGGGGACCTTTGGTCGCTGCCGAATGTTTATCTCTAAATACATATACAGTATTTACCCTAATGAGAAAAGGAGCAAAATATTGATGGTTAAAACCGAATAATGATATCACAACACTCTAATCCCTCTAAACTCTAATAAAAAAATTATAATTTAAAATGAGATCTTCCTCTAAATCTGGCTTCAAATGGCAAACATTTTAGAAATAGCTAAATGGACTGATTCAATCATGAGTGGATTCAGCACACTTTATCTGGGCAGACTGATTGAATCATTGCAGATCTATTCAGACCTTTGGTCGCCACTGACATTTTTTAGCCGGGGACCTTTGGTCGCCACCGAATGTCGCCCCCTCAGAATTTTGGTTTGCATGACGCCCCTGCACACACACACACACACACACACACACATACACACACGCACAGACTGCCTGTCCATACGAGTGACATATAGTCTTTCCCCTATTCCCCACAACAGTATTGTAATTTTATAGGAATCAAGACAACAGTTCACTGACTCAGTCCTATGAGTGAGTGGTGTCATGCCGAGAGAACCCAAGAATGTGTAATGAGTCTGCATTCAAATGACTAATGAATCTTAAAATATATGAACACATTTTTTAACTCATTAATCGGTTTGAGTATTTTTTCAAGTAAAAATGATCCGATTCCAACTTCTTAAATGTGAATATTTCTGATGATGAAAATGACTGTGGTGTGTCTGTAACACTGCAGTTCTCTCAGACAACCGCAGTGGTGCTGCTGCTGTACAAATGTGACCTCCATGATGATTTGCATCTCAGCTGCAGTGGGAGAGCAGTTTGATTTACTGTGGCTTCAACAGAAGAGCTGCCACTGTTGCTGCTTTACTTCTTCTTTGTATTTGCATGGATATTGTGTGTATTGTATGTATTGTATTGTATTGTATTGTATTGTGTATTGTAGTGTGACTGCACCGACCTCCCCCAGTTCAAATCATTACTCAAAACCCACCTATTCAAAACTGATTTTAATGTTTGATTACATTACTTATGTCGTGTGTGATTTTTATGCTATGTAATTCTTGTTTTTAAAGTGCTTTTAAAAAGCACTCTATAAATTAAATGTATTATTATTATTATTATCATTATTATTATCATTATCATTATTATTATTATTATTATTATTATTATTATTATTATTATTATTATTATTATTATTATTATTATTATTATTATTATTTCCTCTGTGTTCTTCTGGCTGAGAGTACATACTAGAGCTCCATACTAATGAGGGATTTAAAGGAAACAGTAAGTCACCCATAGATCTTCTACTGAGCGTGTCTCTAATCACATAAGAACACACTGACTACTAATACTACGAGTATCTACCAAGCTTAATTACATTGCTGTGGTCAGTAGATGTCTAAAACACTATAGAAAACTACTTAATGAATGTAGCTTTGCTCCACAAGCATGATGTCGAGGATTACAGAGTAAGATCAACGTGATTGGTTAGTCTGCATGGTGCTGAACAAAAGGAAAGGGCCCCCTAATATGAATAGGCCAAATGTCCACGAAGAAGAAACCTGCTACCTGCTCACTCATTGTAGATGCTGGATCTGGATAAGGGCCTAAAATGTTAAATGAGGCGATGATCTAAATGTAATTTTTGATTGCAGACTGTTTTGTTAGCACCTTAAAGAATACATAATGCAGAAGGTAGTGTGGAAAATGGTAGCCACTTGTCCATAAAGACTAGATCCATGTACAGCAGCTTCTTTCCTGTGGTCAACTGCCCTGCTCACATGCTGATTTGCAAATCCTGGCTTTTCAAATTATCAGCACTCACTCGATCATATCATCTATTTGCTTAACACTGATTTACTCGTATTTACACCTACTGACTTCCTACTCCATTTCCTGCATCATTCCTCTCTGTTCTCATGCTAGCAGGGGTGTATGGGGTGCTGTGGAGGACATGCTAGCAGGGGTGTATGGGGTGCTGTGGAGGACATGCTAGCAGAGGTGTATAGGGTGCTGTGGAGGACATGCTAGCAGGGGTGTATGTGGTGCTGTGCAGGACATGCTAGCAGGGGTGTATGTGGTGCTGTGCAGGACATGCTAGCAGAGGTGTATAGGGTGCTGTGGAGGACATGCTAGCAGGGGTGTATGTGGTGCTGTGCAGGACATGCTAGCAGGGGTGTATGTGGTGCTGTGGAGGACATGCTAGCAGAGGTGTATAGGGTGCTGTGGAGGACATGCTAGCAGGGGTGTATGTGGTGCTGTGCAGGACATGCTAGCAGAGGTGTATGGGGTGCTGTGGAGGACATGCTAGCAGAGGTGTATGGGGTGCTGTGGAGGACATGCTAGCAGGGGTGTATGGGGTGCTGTGGAGGACAAAGCCACCTTCAAAACTCAGTGACTATATTACATAATATCAGGCAGATGTAAGTGACAAGAAGGATCTTTTTTAAAAAGATAGGCCTATGTGAATCCCGGAAACAGAGTTGTTATTTTATTTATTGTATTGTATTTATTATTATGTATTTATCGCTGCATAAACACACACACACACACACACACACACACACACACACACACACACACACACACACACACACACACACACACACACACACACACACACACACACACACACACGCATTGGAGAAAAGCCTTTCATCGTTCGAAACCCATCTTCACTTCAGTGCCCAGCACACCTAAAGCGAGGGATATCGAAAGAAATCAATCGGTTTATTTATTTATGTCGATGGTTTAGAGTCACAAAAGAGCTCCATTTAGTGTACCAGTGTCTTCAATGTTGTTCAATATAAAGGCCAGAAAACATTGTGCTGCTGTTTCTGCAGGTTGACCATTTCACATTAATCACAATTAATAGGCCTAACATTTTACTAAAAATGTCTCATTGTGATAGGTCTACTCCTACCCACAAGAAGTAACTGTGCACACTTCTACTGTAGCTACTACTAGTGGACCCGTGGGAAGTAGACCCCCCCTAGGAGTTAGACCCCCCCTGGTCTGGAACACAGTGGTCTCAAAAGCCTCTTGGACTGGGACACATCATCATAAATCACTGATAATATCACTTATGTATAGAACTAGGCTTGCCCGCCCTGCAGCTCGCATACGCAGCTCGACCGCTGTGCGGGCTCACTTGCTCCCTCGCCCGCCCTGCAGCTCGCCCGCTGTGTGGGCTCACTGCTCTTATGACATCACTGATGATGTCACAACTTTGCATCACTGATGACATCACAATAGCTCTTATGACATCACTGATGATTGTGACATCATCACAATGCATAATTGCCAAGTGACATCACTGATGACATCACTTCTGGGACTTTATGACATCACTTATGACATAATCAGTGATGTCACAATGCCTCCTATGACATCATCATTGACATCTCTGATGACATCACCTCATTAGGTAATTATGGCAATCACCTAATTAAAAAATCAGGCTCCGTCAGGTCACCCGCACGGGTGCTCTTTACACCCCCTGAAAGTTTCAGCCCACAGACATTGCCCATTTGCTCCCTTTTATAATAAGGATTGGTGATGTCAGCTGTGACATCCCTCGAGCCAGGGCCGGTTCCAGAACAAGATGACTAGGGGTGCATCCTAGATAGGAAGGGGTGCAGATGCCCGGCCGGAGGCCGACAAAATTGACAAAATTTGACATGTTATTTTACTAAAAATAATGCATTTGACCATCATTTCAAGTAGAATGATACCACCCAAGCAAGAATATTTGTTTTAAGTGCTTTACTGAAATATTTGGACCATAATAATGATAATACAATTATCTGAACCTTAAAAGGTTACATATAGGTGCCAAAAAGCCATAAAATCACATCAAAGAACAAAGAAAACAACAACTATAATTCAAGTTTAAACAGTAAGTGTGCAGCTGTAGCATTTTTTTTTTTTTTTTTTTTTTTTAACTTTTCAACTGAGCATGCAGACAATTAAAATAAGGGTGCAATGCATGCTTTTGCACCCCCGTAGAACCGGGCCTGCCTCGAGCACTCAATGATGATGTAATCAGTGAGTGATGTCATCAGTAATGATGTCACCAGATGATGTGATGTCATCATTGCTCGAGTGACATCTCCTCATTAGGGCAATTAATCGAATTAAAAAATCCGCCTCAGTTGGATCACCCCAAGGGTGCTCTTTACACTTCCTGAAAGATTCAGCATGTAAAATGGCATAGCTGTGGTCGAACACTCTTGCTCACTCACTCACAGACAGACAGACAGACAGACAGACAGACACTTCGCATTCTTATTATAGGATTTGCTATTTCCTCTCGTCCACAACTGCAGTGCATACGTCTGTCTGTGTGTGTGTGCGCGCGCGCGCGTTTGCGCGTGCGCGAGGAGGGCTCACCAGCGAACAATATTGGGTGGCTTCAGAAATCTATTTATATCTTTTAATCAGTATTCCAAAGGCTCTTAAAATCCACCGCTTTGTCTTTTGTATAGCCCATTGACTGTATGTAGGTATAGCCCCAGCGAAATCAATTATTCAAGCTGTTTTGCTCGGTACTTACTTGTTATTCAGTCGTCCCACCCCCCTGCAGTTTCGATGGTACAGTCCATAACGTGAAGCGGCACCGTCCCCCTCATTTCAGTTAATGGGAAGCCCGTGTTCACTTCTGCGTTTCTAACCGCGTCTTTGCTCGTCCAAGCCGCCGTGTACACACACAGGATGCGGGGGGGATCCGTGAAGTCGTGATTCCCTTGGCATGGTGTCACAAGGAAATTAATGTCGACTATATCTCATAGTTCATCGTATTCGTGAGCAGTTAAACGCAGCATTGCTGTCCGCATGAGAGAGGCTGTTCCACTGAATGTTCGCTGGTTTTTGAAAATCCTTAACGGGTGAAAAGAAGCAGCCAAAGGGAGCCGAGTTATCAAGCCGCCGCGGCCGCTTGACAGGTGCCATCGCCCGGGCTCTGCGTGGAGAGATGCCGCCCGTCCAGAGAACCGTGTCCGATCTTCGCTCCCGGGTGGAGGGTATGTACACACCCGTTTCATGTGTGAGAGAAAAAAATGTCAAATGTCTATGATTCTATGGTTATTGTCTCGTTACCGCAAGAAGGCCAGCTTTCTGGAAGTACAAACTTGCTACAGTAGCTAGCTCTGTGATTACCTAGCTCAGTGGTTGCCAAGCTGGGGTCCAGGAATCCCAGGGGGTCTTGTGAGGGTTCCCGGGGGTCCTTAGCAAAATTAGGTTTAAGCTAGTTCGATTTCAATGTTATTTAATTTCCTACAAGTTAGTGTGTAAGGATGACGTTTCACGTTCTCCACTCACCCCTTAGTAGAGGCAGATAACAAAATTCTTCTCATATGGAGATCAGATTATAAAATGGGTGTGTGTGGTCCTACTTGAGCATCCTTGACATGAAAAAGTGTGGAGACACCTGACCTATCAAAGCTGGCACCCATCTAACCTGGGACCAACTTCAGAGCCCATCCATTGCCCTGCCTGCAATATACTGTACTGTACCCTCATCTCAGAAAAACTGGACGGGAGAAGGGAACCGAATATCATGTCTGCAGTGACCATAACCACAAGTCTTAAAGCACAGAAACAAGTATCCACCGAATGGCATGTAGCGCCGTGGGGCTAATAATACAGTCATTGTGATTCGGTTCTGAGCCTCACTCCTTCAATGCACCAGTAACTTTCCACTGCATCTCAATTGTGTTTGCCAGAGAAAGAGGATGCGGCCCGGCTTCATCGCATAGTATAACTCAATTGAATACACAAAGAGATATCTGTTTACTTAATACTAAGGCCTGCAAAGGCTGCTTAGTTAGCTCAGCTGAGCTGTGGTGTGTTTAGGTGTTCATGTTTGATTAAAGAGTGGTTGGCTATGTGTTGATGAGGCTTGATAATGGGCAAAGGTAGTCCTGAAAGTTAAGGGGAAGTTACATTGGAGTTTATTTGGGTGACAGAGTGGCCTAGAGTCCACCCCTCAACCAGACCACCTGTGTCCAATCCCTGTCACACCTGTATCCAAACCCTGTCTTGGCACACATTTGTCCTGCTTAAGTGTCCTTGAGCAAGGCACTGCATCCCTCCCATCTCCAGGAGCGCTGTCCTGTAGCTGACCCTGCACTCTGACCTCTCCGGATGGGGGCAGCAATTTCCCTACAGCGATCAATAAACTGTCACATTATTATTTATAATGCGTGCAGTTTATCTGCAGTGCACACTAGGTGAAATGGTGCAGAACAAAATTATATAGTTACATTTTGCATCGCACAAATGTGGGCTAATCACATAAATAACCAAATAAATAAACGTGGGCTCAGCCTGGTATCTCAATTTGAGTTACAGTTGGCTTCCATGGCAAAGCCACTAAAATATACCCAACTGTAACTCAAATTGAGATGCAGTTGAGTTGAGTCTTTCATTTTAGTGACAGGGCAATTTAAAGCAAACTGTCCTGAGTGTCCTCTCACACTGAGTTTGACTTTTCAGACTGGTGGCGACTTATTTGTATTTGTAACTTATTTATTTCTGGGCATATTGCTTCACAACTCAAAATGTATGGCATCAGCAGGGCACATGCATGCAGAAATAACGCACAGTGTGTCACTACTACTACAGAGGTACACAGAATCAACACTGTGATACCATCAAGACACACTTAGCCTAGCACTTGGATCTCCTCCCTTGACCATTAATGGGAAAGTGATTTTATAGGCTTGTAGAGCTTTCAAACTGGGAAATGAAACCGTAAAACAAGCCTTCTTTTATAGCAGCTAACAATATGAACCAGACATTGTAAACCCATATTCCCAATCGATCAACTTGAAGTTAGCAAACTATTTTAATATTTTCCAATACCTTCAAAATGGAGTTATACATTTGTGTGACATCAGAGATTAATGGTTGGAAGACATACTCTTCTTTTCCAATTATGGATATAGGGGACGGTAATGAATCTTCAGTGATAAAACCAAATGTCATGAAAAACATCCTATTTCAGCACAGAGATTTAGTGGTGCTGCCCAAATTTCTATGACCAAAGATTGTGTTATGACACTGAAGGCCGATGCATTGTATTACAGTAGTATACATGTATACTGTAGAATTATAAATCAACACAAGAGTAGATGCATAGAGAACCCTCGACCGATGCAGCCGCTGCTGCAGTCACAAGAGTGAATGCATGAATTATGCAGCAGCTTGTGCTGTTAACTGCCACAGACAACCTAACTTTGTCAACCCCTGCCCTTCACCTCCACTCCTGCCCCACCCTCCACCTCCACTCCTGCCCCTCCCTCCACCTCCACTCCTGCCCCGCCTCTACCTCCACTCCTGCCCCGCCTCCACCTCTCCTGCCCCGCCCTCTGCCTCCACTTATGCCCCGCCTCCACCTCCACTCCTGCCCCGCCCTCTGCCTCCACTCCTGCCCCACCCTCCACTCCTGCCCTGCCCTTCACCTCCACTCCTGCCCTGCCCTCCACCTCCACTCCTGCCCTGCCCTTCACCTCCACTCCTGCCCTGCCCTCCACCTCCACTCCTGCCCTGCCCTCCACCTCCACCTCCACTCCTGCCCTGCCCTCCACCTCCACTCCTGCCCTGCCCTCCACCTCCACTCCTGCCCTGCCCTCCACCTCCACTCCTGCCCTGCCCTCCACCTCCACTCCTGCCCCACCCTCCACTCCTGCCCTGCCCTTCACCTCCACTCCTGCCCCACCCTCCACCTCCACTCCTGCCCCTCCCTCCACCTCCACTCCTGCCCCGCCTCTACCTCCACTCCTGCCCCGCCTCCACCTCTCCTGCCCCGCCCTCTGCCTCCACTTATGCCCCGCCTCCACCTCCACTCCTGCCCCGCCCTCCGCCTCCACTCCTGCCCCACCCTCCACTCCTGCCCTTCACCTCCACTCCTGCCCTGCCCTCCACCTCCACTCCTGCCCTGCCCTCCACCTCCACTCCTGCCCTCCACCTCCACTCCTGCCCCGCCTCTACCTCCACTCCTGCCCCGCCTCCACCTCCACTCCTGCCCCGCCCTTCACCTCCACTCTTGCCCCACCCTCCACCTCCACTCTTGCCCCACCCTCCACCTCCACTTATGCCCCGCCCTCCACCTCCACTCCTGCCCCGCCCTCCGCCTCCACTTATGCCCCGCCCTTCGCCTCCACTCCTGCCCCGCCCTTTGCCTCCACTTATGCCCCGCCTCCACCTCCACTCCTGCCCCGCTTCCACCTCCACTCCTGTGAAGAAAGTATCCTGTTTTCTCGGCAAGCATTTTTCTGAGCGTTGGAATCGATCAGTTCCTATAGGCCATATATCAGAATCAGCATGACGTCACAACAATAAAGTACCAGTGCTGCTTACTTCTGGTGCTGCATCGGCAGCGCTACAGTATTTTATTTTTCATCTTATTTAACCAAAGTAAGACCCTTTTAAGCTCTTGTGATTAGCAAGCAATACACAGACATTATGTAGTTCTGACAGCGGGCTGTCCACTGAAAAGGAGATGATGAGTTCCAGATGTTATCGCTGTTTGTTGTTCTAGATTCCATCAAGAGTCCTCAGGGCTGCGGGTTCGTTAAAAGTATAGAACCCCACTCAAAAGAAGATTGAGGATGCGATGCAGCCTTTTTTTAGCCGTCTGTCGGTTGGTTGGTTGATTGGTTGGTCTGTCGGTCCACAAAAGGTTCACTACCATTGCCGGCCACAGTTTTCTTTCTGACGTAGGAGGCTGAAATTTGGCATGGAGGTCAAGTGTCTGTGTCTGTAAAGGTGTTTGTGTCATCATCAGTCTGAGGCTATACGTGATGGGAGTAGAAGTAGGTAGAATGGGGAGGAACCGGACGGAGACGATGGCTTCTTCTGCCCCTGGGCTGTGCGGGTGACCTGTCGGAGCCACGTTTTTTAATTAGGTAATTGCCCTAATTACGATGTCATAGAGCAGGCTAGGCCGCGATGTCGAGCTGCAGGGCGGGCGAGGCCACACAGTGGCCGAGCTACGTATGCAAGCTGCAAGGCCAGCTCGGCAAGGCAGCGCAGCGGGCAAGCCTAGGAATCGTTTGCCTAGTATGTGGTCGCAGCTATTGCGAATTCACGCTTGTTTAACTATGCAGCAATGCCGCTAAACTGTGGAACATCCTCCCAAAGAATATTAGACATGTGCTCTTTTCAAATCTTTTTCAAATGACTGCTAAAAATGTACCTTTTCAGTTTTCAGCTTAGCTTTTGAATAGCCTTTATTTTAACCGGTTCTGTTGAGGATCCCAACAGAGCTGACACGGGCAAGTATGAATTTTCATTGGTCTTGTCCGGGTAATGCTTATTTGCACGAGTGAACGCTAGATCTGGGTGGGGGTTGGGGGGTTGGGGGGCGGGTGGGCGAAGGAGCTTTACCCTGCATGATTCACATCCATCCTCACCATGGTGAGGGTCTTTGACCAAGATGAGAATCTATGATGCTTGTCTGCCTTAGGCAGTGAGATCTGATGTAAATATCAGATGAAGAGTAGAATAAGGAAGGACAGGGGAAAAGAAAATGAAAGAAAAACATATCGGTTCAACCGTTCACTCACAATGTGCATCTAAAAGTGGGAGTATTTTGTATTCTTTTATCTTTCTATACTTGATTTGATTATTTTAATGCAATGCATTTCGCTTGTTCTGTGATGGCTCGTGCCATTTCTTTTATTGTATCATTGTATTTGTAAATAGTTTTGCCAATCCAAATTATTAAGCCCTAGACTGGCTCCTAACAATCTCCATACTGTTAGGAAAAAGGCTAAACCTAATCCATTATTTAGCTATATTGGGCATTACAGCCCCAAACACAACCCGATTTCACGAATGTTTTCTTTAGTTGACTTGTGTATTGTTTGTTTACCACAACTTAAAACCATTTCTGCTGCTGACAGGTGCGAGTTATCCACCTGGAAGTATAGCCAATCTGTTTGGACTATATGCTGTGCTGCCCCGGGCCAGCATGGAGAGTTGGCACCTCATGGTTCCAGGTCTAGTTAACGGTTTTGCTTCATTCATCTTGTTTTTCCCCCCCTCCTCCTGAGAGCCGTAGCTTGCACCCCCCCTTTCCAACACCCATTTCCTTTAGCTTCTAATCAGCACAGTGCATCAAGGGCAGCCCTCTGCCAGGCCAGGCTTAGCACCTAATCCACCCATGGGCTGTCTGTCCATCAGCTGTGCCTGTCTTACCCCCCACGTGCCAGTGGTGCCACACCACGCCACTCATGTCCTCTTCTCTACTGTGCTGTGGAAACATCTGACCACTCTGCCAGCCCGCATCGCCAAAATAGCCTTATCTGTGGCACAGGAGGTACAGGTGACGTCAGTACCTAATATCAGCGGGTTTAGTTTGTGATCTTGTGTTGACAGAAAGACAAAGAGTCGTACCGTAACCTTTAGAGGCTGATGTAGTGTTGCTGGTGAGTTTCCTTTGACACATTTCCATGCCCGGAGGGCAGGAGCATGCTCAATGACTGCTTCCTGATTGACAGAAGACACACTAGTTACAGCTGGACAGGTGCCAACAAGCATCCTGTCTCACAGTAGCTTGGCTGCTTAATCTGCAGACAGACCAAATCTGTTTGGAATGCCTACTTTTATGTTGACACTAAAGGCTTTTAACACACCAAGTCTGTATGTTTCATCACTCACGTTTACACACTGACTCCCGAAACCTTCGTCTGTCATGAAAGTTTTCGGAACAGGTTTGATTTTCAGCGTTTTTCCGCATCAGTCAAAAGCCGTGTGCGAGCTGTTTGACCCGTGTGTGTGTGTGTCTGTGTTTGGGGGCAGTCTGAGCTGAGAGGCAGCCAGAGAGACGCAGTGCTCGCTCCACTCACTGGCCCCTCTTTGCTCCCTCTTCCCCGGGGGAGCGGTGCTGCAGCAGCACCCGGCCGCGGCGCACCACAGCCGGCTTGACCAGGTGAAGGTGAGTATATATACAGCCTTGGAGCCCCTGTCCAGTGAGATACGTGCGATACGGCTACCGTTCCCCCACCTGCTGCCATCTGCCTTCTCCAGGCCACATCACCGCTGCTGCAGATCAGCCACTGCTGCCTGTGTCACCTGTCATCTTGTATGTGGATACAGGAGAGGATGAATATTTGTCTCGTATTGCGAATAGAACGACAAACTTATTAATAAAACGCACGGACTCAAGTGTGCGAGGTTTCTGTGCGTAAAGATTCTTTTCAGATGATGGATCAAAAAAAATCATACGAAAAAAAACCTGGCTGTATGTGCAAAGACCTTAAGGTAGAGGTTGTCCTGCGAGGATCAGTCTTTTTGTGTCAGCTTATTCAGATGATGATATGAGGACTGAGGAGCTGCTGTTCAGCCTCCAGATCTCGCCTGCCTACTCTTTTTCAAGACACAAATGGTGCCATTATTTACGAAGCATCATATCTCTCCATTTCTTTCATGCCTAAGAATTTCTCTTCTTCGTGTGAAAGTGAGGAAGCACCCCCTGCCTGTGGCTTCAATAACAGCAGCTAAGCCTCAGTCTGTCTGCATAGTGGCTGCAGCAGCGTGGGGAGGGAGACTGTCTGCATAGTGGCTGCAGCAGCGTGGGGAGGGAGACTGTCTGCATAGTGGCTGCAGCAGCGTGGGGAGGGAGACTGTCTGCATAGTGGCTGCAGGCAGCGTGGGGAGGGAGACTGTCTGCATAGTGGCTGCAGGCAGCGTGGGGAGGGAGACTGTCTGCATAGTGGCTGCAGGCAGCGTGGGGAGGGAGACTGTCTGCATAGTGGCTGCAGGCAGCGTGGGGAGGGAGACTGTCTGCATAGTGGCTGCAGGCAGCGTGGGGAGGGAGACTGTCTGCATAGTGGCTGCAGGCAGCGTGGGGAGGGAGACTGTCTGCATAGTGGCTGCAGGCAGCGTGGGGAGGGAGACTGTCTGCATAGTGGCTGCAGGCAGCGTGGGGAGGGAGACTGTCTGCATAGTGGCTGCAGGCAGCGTGGGGAGGGAGACTGTCTGCATAGTGGCTGCAGGCAGCGTGGGGAGGGAGACTGTCTGCATAGTGGCTGCAGGCAGCGTGGGGAGGGAGACTGCAGGGGAACAGAGCGCTCCCGTCTGAAGGGATTGAGAGCTGCCCATGAGCTTGGCGGATCACTGGCTGATAATAATGTGGCACAAAAGCCCAACACGACACTAAATCCCCTGTCTGGGCCTGCTGCTCGTGTCATATCAGCTCCCATTGGGCCTTTCTATTCTGCTCCATGTGCCCTAGCATGGACCCTCTCCTCTCCTCTGTTCCACTTCACGTCCTTCCCTCCATCACTTAACCTGCAGCCAGCCTAATAACCATTTCTTCACACAAGACTCTCTTTTCCTCAGCTCACTGCTCCTCTTCAGTCTGCAAGGCATGGTGGATAGTGGGGGGTTCCTGTGTGGTGAGGGGGGGTTGTGAACACTCGCATACATAAATACACGCGTGTACACACACACAAAGTCACTATGCTCATGCAATGCCTCTTCTAATGCCAAGACAGAAGTCATTGTAATGATTTGTCATGCACACTGTTATTGACCTGTCTTCTAGATGATGAAGGCTTATGAGATGATGAGTAGGTCCTTGGCAGGCAGACTCCTCCTCCCTCACCTCCTCTCCTCCAACACGTCTGCATCATTTTGACAATACTTCTGAATATTGCAATCATTCAATTAATTGTGATTCATGTGGACACATTAGGCCATCTACATCATTTCGAGACAAAGCGTCTGCTATATTAGCATTCCAGTAGTCTTGATCTTTGTGAATATAATGCAGGTATTTTGTCTTACTGCAACTTGATTTGCAGGCCGCCATAGATTCTGCTCAACAGGCAGGCAAGCAGGCTGTGTGAAACACCTTTATTCCTTCTTAAAAAAAGACAAGAAAATGCAGCCGCGTGCAATTTGGTTGATTACAGTTGACAATATTGACCCCCCCCCTCTCTTAATTAATTCTACTGCTCAAACTTTAATCACAAACTACCCACAGCAGTGACAGCTCAGCTAAACAGCTGCATGATTATGGGATGATGATTATTATTAACTATGATTATTACTCTTGATGATTTGAGGGACAACATTATTTTACAAGTTTGGCATCCTATCTTATCTTGGATATTTTCCAACTACAGTGAATATTCCGAATGTTTCAGCATTAAGATTGTTAAACTGAAATTGTGATTTACAATTCATTGTGCAGCCCTAAGAACAGGTAATGTCTTAGCCCCCTGTCTTAGACACGGGTTTCAAAAACATGACTCAAATCAGAACTGAGTACAGGAACTACCGGTATCCATTTTCTAAAATCGATTTGATGCTCTGATCTTCAGTATGGAACCTTATTTACGAGCCATTGGAAAAGTGCGGTGCAAACATAAGCTCACAGTGAGATGAATCTGCCACGTTGCCTCGACAGAACAGCCTTCTCACCATCTCAAAAGACATAACTCAGTTCTGAGCTCCTGTTCCCAAACAGCAAATAATTCATGAAAGCGCATTAGAACAGGAGAAAATAGGCATACAGTAAAATGTAGCCTCACATTTCTCTGGTTGGTGCAGGGAAAGCTGGATCCTGGCCTGGTTACGTATGTCTGCCTGATGTAGGTTTACGTGCATTTTCCATAACCCGAGAGTTGAACACGTTAACAATCAATAGTCGATTAATCATTAACAAAAAAAGCGCACCTATCTTGAGGGGGAGGCAATAGCCTGCTTCAAATATGTACGGTTCACGTTTATCGCCATCTTGTCCTTTTCTACCATAATGCAAATCCTCTGACTTGTCTCTGTCTGCACGCACATCGCTACAGCTTCTTCTAGCTAACACTTTCACTTTCGCCTTGCACTGCACGTTACCGTCGGCTGCTGACCTTTCAGCTGGTACAACATTGACGATGTACTCGAGCTGCATTTGAGAATTCCGTCACAATATTTACCTTTTGCATCGGCCTCTTTTACTGTGTAAAAGCCAATTCACATGCATTCATGCTCCCACGCTTGGCTAACGTTACGCTTTGACCGCTTCATCTTGCCTCGCCATTTCTTCTATTGCACCAGTAGTTTGGGTGAAGTAACATTACCGCCCTCTGCTGGTATAAAAGTCAATACAGATCTTAATGGCAATTAACCGTTTAATGGCAATTAACGGCTAATCGTTAACATACCTATGTGTACATCCGCGTGACTGCTGAACAGCAGGAAAATGCGCACATAATGCGGAGGCCGCGCACGCGCGCCGGCAGACGGTCGATGTGATCGTGTCGCGGCAGGACTGCAAGGTCAGATGGAGAGGCGTCTGTAGGCACTCCGGGGGAAGCCAACACCATCAATGGTCAGGAAGATGAAACCATGGCCCCCGCAGTCTTGTGCATTTTATGACCCCGTTCCTGTCTCAACTTGACATACAACTGTGCCACACGCACTGCTCCCAACAGATGCATGGTTCTTTCTAAGAACACACTTGGAGTAACTTGCGTAGTCATGCGTCTGCCATGGCTGTCAGCCGCACTGTATCTAATGTGTTTTACTATGGCTCTGCACCACTGGCACCAAGATAAGTCCTGTACAATTGTTGCACTTTGAATGGTAAGTCAAGTTGCAGTTTTGTGTACCTACTACCTTTCTGTGCTGAACAGCTATTCACTAAGCCTGCACCATTCTGAATCATAATGGGTTTCCTAATGTAACGTGTGATTTGGTCTTTTTGTGCCCTAGCATACTGTATATGCTATACAATACTACAAATAGCTTATTTATCTTTGAGGATGAGTCCATAATCAATAAAGCATCTATCAGAGCCGGCTATTAATAGATGGACTGAATGAATTAATGTAGTTGAAGATTCAATATCTGGGCTAAGCCTGCATTAATAAGGGTGTATTCACACCTATCTCGTTTGGAGCAGTTGTTCCGAAACAGAGAGCGTTTTCCCCCTCGGTGCGGTTCGTTTGGGGGAGGGTGAACACAGCAATCGCACTCGGATGCGGGACAAAACAAGCGGACTGAGCTCGCCAAGAAAGGGTGGTCTCGGTCCGCTTTAAACAAACTCTGGTGCGGTTCGTTTGTGGTGAGAACGTGATCCGACCTCGATCCGCCACAACTGCAGGAAACAGTGTACATTTTTGGATAAACCAGCTGCCGTAGTCAGCTGCGCTGTGCGTAATGGCCTGAAGAACGAGCATTTTTATCATTCAAAAACAACATCTTCATTCAGATCCTGTTTTGGCGACTTGTGACTTGCATGGATACTTTGGGGGATTTCTGGATCATCACATCAGCAGTTTGAACTCAATCAACTTACCTCTGGTCTGCATTCAATAAATGAAAACAAGTCGTGGTAATCAGATCCAGCCTTCTTTGTGATAAGATTGTCTGGTTCAATCAGACAATCAGACTGATTGCATGTCTTCCTCGAAATGTCCGTAGGCTATTATTAAATTATTTATTAATATTTTATTCCTGACAGGACACGTGTTCATATAGCCTATGTGTAGGCGAATCCTCTGAAGTCTCCGTGATAGTAATAGCAGATCTAAGTTGCGAGGGTCTTTGATCTTCTATCTCCAAATTCCCGATAGCCTAAATAGGCTAAATAAATACATAGGCTACATAGCCTACATAAATAAATAACTTTCTCCCTCTCTCTCTCTCTCTCCCGATCCCTCCCTCTTTCTTTCTCTCTCTCTCTCTCCTCGCACGGGGCACGCCCGACGTAGCCTACAATGTAGGTCTAACAAAACGCATTCTTATAATCATATAGGAAAATCTCTGGGAGTTATCTTTTCCATCCGAGAGGCTATTAGCCTACCGGAGTGTCTCCTTGCCAATCCAGGAGGCTTGGCAATACTACAAACAAACACGAACAAATACGAACAAAGCAAACGACCTACAGGTGTGAATACACCCTAAGGTAGGAGCGAGGAGGAGACACACCCAGGATCAACTCATCTTTCTGCAGAGCTTAAAGTGTGTGTTCTATGGGTGTGTGTTGTGTGCTTGTACACATAATGTTACTTACTCTAGAGTTTGAGTTAATGAGGTGCCAGTTTTGTCAGTGTAGCTAGCATGTTGCTACCGTGCTATATCAGGTCAATGAGCATGACTTAACCACTGGGATAGATTCATTGTTATTGTTTAGCCATTCAGGTGTTAGAGAGCTATTTTTAAATCGGGGAACATTTGATGGAAATTGGGTGATTGTGTTTGTGCATGATTTCTGTGGAGTCTAAACCCAAGTTTCACATCAGATATCTTGCTTGGCCTAGTTTGCATTGGGCACATACTCAAACAGCGTGATGTGTACAATAACCAATTATACATGTAGGCCCAATTCACCAATGGTTTAAATATTTATACTTTAGACTTATATAACCATCGAGTGTAGTTTGAAGTGTGTTTTACATCCTTGAGTGCACTGCACTGGTCTTAGGGTACGGTGGTGCAGTGGTAAGCGCTGTCGCCTCACAGCTCGAAGGTCCTGGGTTCGATTCCCACCTGGGACGCTGTGGGCGCTGGAGTTGTGACCCCCCCATATCTTCAGTGCCTACTGCCCAGGTGGGCTATCTCGTCGAAAGGGGCTTTCTGTGTGGAGTTTGCATGTTCTCCCCGTACCCCCCAGGGGGTTCCTCCGTACATAACCCCCCACTAAAACATGCAGAAGATCGTCATCCGACCAGTGACGACAACATCTGAAGTTGGTCCAATGATGGTCCAATGAAGGTCCCCGGGCGCTGGAAAGAAATAGCGACCACTGCTTCTGGCCTGCCCCCTGGAGGAAAGGACAAGCCTGGATGGGTCAAATGCAGAGGACATATTTCACCGGCCACCGTCAGCATGAGTGTGTGTAGTGGCCGCATGCATGTGTTTTAGTGTGTTCGTATGACAATAAAGACGGGCTGCCGTCTGAAATCGTGTTTTTTTTATTTCGTGTCTTCTACCAGTGCTAGTGCTACCGACTGCTGTCTCTCTGATTTTGAAGTGCTGACTGCTGAAACAAGTAGTGGTCACAAAGATATCTTTTGTGGTGACCTCCCACTCTCCTGGCCCTGTCTTGCAGGAGCCAGTGTTGGAGCTGGTTAGCATTGTTGCCTCACACAGCAAGAAGGTCCCAGGTTTGAACCCTGGTCTGTCCCAGGTCCCTGCAGTTTGCATGTTCTCGTCTCTGCTCTGCTCTGTGTTCATGTGGGTTTCTTCTGGGTGCTCCAGTTTCCTCCCACCATCAAATACATGTATGTTAGGGTTAATACCCCTGTCAGTGATTAGGTGATACTCTGTGTTCATGGCACGCAAGTTGATACTTTTAGACTTAAGTTATTATCGATAAAGATGGAACCAGTAGTGTGATTCACCAATCTCTTCTTAATGTGATTATTTTGTAGCTTTGATGAAAACATCGTGTGCCACATGCTTCCCCATTCTGCCATTCATAAAGTTCCAGGCAGTGGAAAGGTTTGCGTCCCTGCAGATCTCATGCTAAACTGAGCCAAACTGGCCCAAGCTGGCCCTCTCACGTCACCAGCAGCCCCCAGCTGCCAGTGTTAGTTAGTCTTGTCCAGGGGAACGTCCCACTGTAGTCCGCCTGAGCCTATGGGGAGACAGACGGAGTGGAACACAACAGGGGGGGGGGGGGGGGTTAATTCCGCGGGTGCCCTGTTGTCGCGGGCGTGCTGGTTACAGCATTGTGATCCGATAAGTGACTTATGGATGTTACTGTTGCTTAGATTGAGTCAGTATCTGTATCCCCCTCCGGCTCTTCTCTCATTCATAAATGGAACTAGGAGATAGGGGGCAGCTTTCATCTCTGCTACTTTGATTCTCATGAATAGATTGTGGCCGCTCCGCCTCCGCCTACTGAAATATATCTCTGGCGTAAAGGATTCATGTACAGTCTCTCTGCCATTGGTTGTGAAGACAAGAGCTAATATAAATTACACATGCAGTGGATTTGGGATGGAGAGACCCCAAAGCCTGGGGGTATGGAACTGATCTCTAACCATGGTATTTAGTAGATGGCCTCGGGTTAAGGTGGGCAACAATGTGTAGTGGAGTCTCTCAAAAGCATGACAGATAATGCTCGGCCCAGATCCATATAATAGAAGAGTTGTGACATCTCCATTCACTCCAAAGGACCAGTTGTTGTTTTTTTACTTCACAAAAGTTCCCCGAAGTAAGCTTCTGGATTAAGCAGCGCTGTCGAGTTGCAGCAAAATGGACAGTTTGTGATGTACTTTGAAAGGGTCAGACGTTTAATAGAATCAAATTGTATATTATCAGCTTTATTTTAGCATTCATTGCTATTCATTGGCTACTGAGTCACACATTTTGGACCTCCGCTGGCGCCACTCTCTTACTAGATTGCTCTGCTAGGGCCTAGGTCGCAATTTCCTTAACCTTTGAGACGTCCTTAACCTTAATCTCAGTATATAGGTAATAACATTCTAAAGGCTAGCCAGCTTATGTACAGTATGTGTGTGTATGTGTATAATTCTGTACAGATAGCAGAATGCATGTTGTTTTACATGTGAAAGATCAGAATGGTTTCACATTCTCGAAGTGGAGCCAAGCCACCAGTTCCCTGCATTAGAGTTTCCAGTAAAGTATTTGAGCCGGCGTTTCTCTTCATAAACACTCTGACTGTGGCACGCCTGCCTGCCACTCATGTGTTCATGTTAGATCAGTGGCAGTGGCCTTGAGCTGTTTCCCCCAGCCTGCCTGCTATTATTGAATGAATGGCGTGGGAGCCTGGATCTAGCCAGACCACGTGCCTGCTCTACAGTTTTATTGACCTGCCTGAATCTCAATATCGCAACTGTTGGATTCATTGGACTCTGCCCGGGCCGGGCCTCTTTCTGGAAGAACAGAAAGCCAAGTTTCTATCATTTTGATGATCCTCTATCTGGCTGTTAAACACCCCCGGGGATCGAGTGATGGACCTCTCTGAAAAAGTCTTCTATTCCTTCCTATGCCTTCGTCATGGAGCCTCCTGGTCTGAATCAGTAGCGTATAATAATCATAGCCAATAGCCATAGTAGCTTGGCTGTTTATACTGAACGTGTGCTGGAAAATGCAGCATGCCACATATGATGGCAGGGTTTTTGAACTCAAACACTAATAAGCAGAATAATAGGCCGGTGTTACTAGAAATAGCACAGCTATAATAACCATTTCTGAGCTGATCCTCCCAGCTTTAAAAACAAGGATTAGTGCTGTAACTGTTACAAATGTGAGCCATTATACTTGATTCTTCTGTGACATTTTGCTATGTATTTTTAAAGGCTCAGTCAGCTCAGTATGGCCAGTTGTTTTCATGTACGCTCTTAGTGTTTAACCCTGAGGGTGAACCCGGTCATGACATGCTGTGTAAGACGATATGTGCAAGGAGCTATCAACGAACTCACCATTGTTGACCTGTCATGGCGCTGCCATCTGATGCGTTTAATCTTGATTGAGTTAACAGTCAATGCAGCAAGCCACAACTTTGCCTGACCTGACCTGAGCTAGGCTAGCGGCGCCTAATGTGTTACTTACCACCCTAACATAATCTGCACAGAATGATATTGATAATGTTATATCGATCCCTCAAATTCAAATGTGAAAGCCAAGAAACATGGCTGGGGTTATACAGTAAGTTCAGTAGTTTGCTGTTGTTGTTGCCATGATCTTCAGCTGTCATTGAGAGACATACCCAGCCACTTAAAAAAACACAATCTGTTTTCTTTCACTGTACAAGGTTAGAGAAATGCTCCTTGTATTGGCATCAGTGAGCCAATCTAGTAATGTAAAAAGTCTTCCAGTCTGTTTCCCTACAGAGGAGTCGCACAAAGGGTTTCCCATGCCTGTTGTTTTCAGAGTATTTGTGTAACCTCCGAGAACACTCCGGGAGGGGACAGGCCAGGAACGACTTTAGATGCCTTGGCCATTGCCAGGCCATACTGGGCCCAGTTTTTCCCCCAGTGGGCTCCCCCTGTGAAATACGTGCCCCCTGTGCCCATTGTTGCAGCCGTCTGTCTGTTGGCTGACACAAGCAATAATCTGGACATCTGGCCTGCGTCCAGACTCATTACCACACTAAGGCATTGATCCCTCCTCCCCAGGCTTCCCCTCCAGAGCCGTGTGCTTCTGCTCGCCTCGTCCACCGAGCTTTATTTGGCTCTGACTGTCTGTCACCAACTGTTACTTTCTCTCTTCTCTCATGCGCTGCCTCACATTTTCTTTCTTTTTGCCAACTAGCTTGGTTGCTACATCAATAAACATACAAAGAGTGTTGTTATGAAACCTAGTAAAACAGAGAATGGGTATTGGGTAAGCATCCAATTCTTGCTCAATTTATTCATGTCTCCCTCCCCCCATTTCTGCACAATTGTACTTGTCCAACTCCCCCTGCTGCCCCGGTTGCTGCACCCCCTCTGCCGATCTGCCATAGACACACACACACATGCTTCCTCCGATCCATGTGCAGTTGCCAGCGCTTCTTTTCATGCCGAACAGGCGCCCTGACCAGGACACATACCCTCATTCCGGCTTCCCACCCGCAGACACAGTCGTGCCTGTGTGGACGCCTGACCAAGCCGGAGGTAACACAGGGGCGTGAACCTGCAACCCTCGTGTTGGTAGGCAGGCAGTTTACCACTACACTACCCGGACGCCCGCTCAATTTATTGATGTCTGGGTGGTAGAGCCGTGACTCGCTTGCGGTTAATGAAATTAGTGTGGAGACGATGCAATCATGTCCACCAGTGGACCAGTGGTTCCCACTGAGAAATCTGTGTTAGTGGCAGATTATCATCACAATATGTCTGTGTTAGAAACGATGGAAATGAACTGGACACGGGTGAGAGAGATCCCTTAAATGCCTCTGCAGGGTAAAGCCTATTTTGATGTTGGGCCCTCCACCTCCTCTGTCACCCCGACGGCCCACCTTAGTGTGTACATGTGTGCTCCTAATTTGGCAAAAGCCACAGCTAGGGACCGGGTGCACACTTCAAAGTGGTTTCCATTAGTATTTTATCTCTCATACTTTTCCTGAGAGAACTGTTCAACATGATGCTTGATGTTTCAAAGTCTGACATATCAAGTTGAATATATTGTGTTGGAGAAGTTTAGATAAAAGCTTAGCTGTGTAGGTGGATGGCTCAGTCTCTCATTAGGCCTACAGGTCAGACAGACTTTTCTTTTGTATGCGTTCTTTATCGCTTTCTTCCTTTGTTCTGACAAACTTTGTTCCATGTAACGGATATGCACGTAACTTTGTGGAGGAGTCTAGTCCGGTCCAAAATGGCTGACTAGGATGGGGGAAGGGGTGAAAGATTGATGGTTGGTCAGACCTATGTCCCATTGATTAACCTAGATGTCTGTTAGTTTATTCAATTATTTGTATATTTGATCGTATCCCTAAAATGTTTGCTGCCAGACAGTTTATGTTGAGCTAATGGTTCAATATTTATTTCAGGACACAGACAGAAATGTAGTTTCAGTGATCAATAATAAAATGTTTTTTTTCTATTTAACTTGATAAACTTTGGACAAAACTTGATTTTCTTCACGATGTGTCAAAGCTGCTAAAAGGAGAGAGCAGGAGAACTAAGTGAAGCAGTAGCAGCAGTACCAGCTGGTCCGTCACTGGTGCAATGCAGCACCTGGTCTACCCACTGTGTGGGCTCATTCAGAACATAGAGACACAACATCAATCACAGGCGCTACAGCCAGCTTCTCTGGCCTGCTATTTCACACAGGGCTCATGCTGCCTGCACTCACTAGCTAATAATGCCAACTCCTCCTCATCTTTTCTCATTGTGGCTTCTAATGTCTTCATTACATGTCTTTGACTACTGTCAGTCTGTCATGACGAGGTTGTTCCTTGTTCCAAGCTGAGATCCATTTCTCACCTGGTGATGAAACTGCCGTTTGCAGACGAAACTCCATTCAATTCCCTAAAGGGAGGTGTGATCTGATCTCTGGCTCAGCTGACATTATTGGTTGACATTGACATCAACAATGATCATTCTGTAGGATTGAGCATCATGTGGAGGCTGGTCACGTAGCGCTGTTACACTTTGTTTCCCAAATAAATAATTGTATTGGCATATCAGCAGTTTTGAGAAATTGAATTTAATTTCAAATGTACTCAGTCTAAATGAGTTTGGTACAAGATGCCAAAAGTGCAGTCAAATTATTTTGCTTCAAAATCAGCAAGACTAATATCTAACAAAAATTGTAACTGTAATTGTAACCATGTCATGTAGGCTTGCGTTCATCGAGTGTATTCAGTGACGCAGTGTGGCTGTGAGTCTGTTAAAAGCCTGCTTAAAACCATCCGGATCCATGAACTCACATTCTCCCCTCACCTTTAGGCAGCTTTAGAGACAAGTGGCTGGGACAGAGACAGGCTGACTCTGTCCCAGCCACTTGTCTCTCCACTAAGCTCTTGGCTCTCTGCATCACTTTGGTCTGTCCACACTTGGCCGGGACCACATTTATTTAAATGTTTCTTGCTCTCCGCTCCTCTTTACATCTGATTGCTCATAAACACATTGAGGCTGCATTGTGTCCGGACTGAAATCCAATCACAGGGCTGATCTGAGCACCTCTAAATCTGCCCTTGAAGATTCCGTGCCAATGTGAGCAAAAATCTGTTTCGCTCTCTGTCCTTATGTTTTGAATAATTCATTAGAAGCACATTTTCTAAACAGATTGCAGCCAATTTTGGGCAAAGGATCACATCTTTTTCTTTACATCTGTCACTGGCTTCCGAGATGATCATCTTTCACACTGTACACAAAACCCAAAGTGTTACTTGAAAGGAGTTTATATTAGATTACCAGTTAACTGCATCATACTGTGTGGAACACCGTGTGGTCTATATCGGGCTACAAATCCCTTACCGCAAACACCACGTGGGATAATCGCAGGCATCATGGTAGCAAGTTTCTCTGCTTAAGCAGTAGGCACCACTCCCTAAGCTCCGGTTGCTGCTGCCTGGATCCATGGACTCGCTTGCCTCTACGCTAATCCAATAAGTCACCTACGCTGCTCTCTCTGTCATCTGGGTGGGCTGTTGCATAACAGAGCCGGGATAGCCACCCCGTGTGTTACCCCCAGTGACCAAAGGACTACAGGGTGGCCGGGTATTTTTAGCCCCAGAGCTAAAGAGAGAGAGAGAGAGAATCAGAGGATGATGGTGTCACTGTCTATGAAAGAAGAATGTTTAGCAGTCGGTCCCCATTCATCCTCCATACGAGCCTGTGTGTGGATCACCAAAACGACAAGTGATTAAAGATATGGAGTTTACGTAACACGAGTCGGGGTGTGAAAGTACAGAGGGGAAGGTGAGAATGAAAGAGAGAGGGGTAGTGGGGGGGGGGGGGGAGGGGGGCAGGAAGACTGACTTTGAAAAGTGTGTCAGGCTGTCAGCCTTCCAGTCCATTTCCTCTGAAGCTGACACACACCAGGAAGAGAGAGGCGGGGGGGGGGGGGGGGGGGGGGCACTGACTGCAACTGGGGCATATCCGGTGAGGGCTCCGGTTACAACGCCTCATGACACTGTGGTTTGTTGTTGTTGACGTTTAAAGCTTTTAACTTCCCTAATGCCTACCCATGCCCCTCCCCCCCCCTCCTCAAAATCGTACTTCCTTCCAGTCCATTTTAAGCAGCAGGGTTTCAGTAGCCGCAGATGCTTTGCCACCCCTTACTACCCCGACCATCCAGCACTTACTGGAACCACACGCACGACACAACCTGAGAGGCTGGCAGGCACTACTGTTGACTTCACTCAGTTTGGCACTAGTGCTTTGCTGTGCTGAGAGAGAGGGCGATGCTCTGCCACACACATCAATTCAAACATCACGATAGGGGAAATGTGATCCGCAGGCCTTTAAGGTGACCATCTCTCAGCTTACATAGATGGTCGCTAGCCAACCTGCATTTGTGGGCGTGTCCGTGTCAGCTTCAGATGGTACTTCACTTGTGTAGGACATTTGTTTTTCCAGCCACTACTGGCATTTCTGAGTATTTTTTCAGCTCTCAATAACAAAAATGACAAATTGGCAAACGTATTTCCTGAACAGTTAAAGCCAGGACACATAATGAAATATGACATCGTGGGCCTGATTTTCCTGTTCTGTTTGCACATGTCTTATGCATAGAGAAGAAAAGAAGACTAGTTTTCTAAATGAAGATAAGTGAAGAGTTGTGCTCTCCATCCATGCACTCCTATAGAGAAATGCACCAAAAATGTGTTATGTTCTGTGCAATATCGCATCAAAATATTTCCAGTGCAGCTATAATGGAGTTTGGCAGCAGAATGTATTATTTTGCCATCTGAAACATGAGTGGTAAATGGATAAATGTCAGGTTTTGATGTCTGTCCTTAGGAATTAATAGACTCATTATTGTGCTTTTTTTTTTTTATTGTAACCCCCCCCCAAAAAACAACAACAACAACAACAACAACAACAACAACAACAAACAACAAACAAAACATGCTAGTCTAGTCAGATGGATTGGAGATTCTTAACTTGATTTCAGTTAACTTAAAGATACAGCTCACGGACTTAATGAATAACCGCTTAGAGGAGAATTAAAAATGAAATGAGTGAATGACTTTTGATCCCCTGAATTGGATTTGATCATTGTTGGTAATCTAGCTTTGCTGGCGAGGCCCCATAGATTTGTGTTGTTGTTAACAAGCTAGGATTGTTATAATCTTATAGTCCAAAAATAATAGGAGCGCTCAACAAAAACAGAAGCCGGCTCCCTGGTCACGAATCAATAACATTTGAGTGTGATGTTAGAGCAAATAAAAAAGAACAGCGTTCGATACATAAAGATCTCTGCCACCCACCAACGCATGCACAGCCCTCATCTGATCCCTGTGGATTTGGTCAACAAAGCTCCATCCCACTTTGTTGAACTTGGTGGGAGCAGAGCGCTGCCTCACTCTCACAGAGATGGAGAGAAGAGTGTCATCAGTCCAAGTACAACTGTTTCACTACTGACTGCTTGCCAACACTTGCCAATTAAATATTTGTATATAGAGGCCAGAGCAAGGCGGAATGATTGAAACTATCACATTGTCTTTATTAATTGCATATTGAAGTTCCATTAGAGCTGAATATCAATTAGCTTGAAAAATAAAAACAATAGTTGTGTCCCATAGAGACACTGCGGAGCACGTCATCATTCAGAAACCACGCCCAAAACGGGGGAAAACAGAACCCCCCCCCTCCAATCCTGGCGTTCTCCTATGTCGCGTGCATGGTTGCGTGTTGCACCAAAATATCGTATATACGGAAGATGAACACTCCAACTTACTCCCTTGACAGCTAGATCCACATTTTTCTTCTCGCCAATTCTCAATGGCTTCCTTGTTTTGCTCAGGAGTACAAAAAAACTTTAACTGGCGATTTTTTACATTTGTTGTGTGCGCAGCCCACCACACAACAGCTTTTAGCTATGTTTAATTCAAGGAAAATGACGCTGGTCTATGGGAGTGAACAGAGCGATTTCCCCCGTGATGGGCGTGGCCTATTTCATGCAGTGTCTCTATACTGATGTTGGGGGTCTTATAATTCGGCAGGAGAGAAACCAACAGTTAAAAAGAACTGGGCAGTTGGGGCACCACACAGAGGTGTGGGGTGTATAAAACAATTTAGATGGTGTCATATAAGTCACAGAAAAGTATACTAATTTGATGTTTCCTAGAGTTCTGAAAACTCACATTTTGACATTGCACATTGGCTCCACACATCTGGTACTTCAGCCAGATTAAAAATAATAACAATAAAAATAGTTATTTGCAGTATTTGATCCAGATGTGGGGTGCACCCACTGTGCTCTAGCCATCTGACACCATACTATTGGAGCTGATCCACACAGATGAGCTTTCTCCACTCTTGCCAGCAGAAAGTCATAGGAAATCCCCAACTTGAATCAAATGGCATTCCCAGCACAGACAACAAGCACAGAAATCTCTTACAGGAAAATGTGTGTGATTCCAATGTGCTTTGAAGCAGACTACATGACAGCACATCTACTGACAGCTTTAGGAATAATAAGTGACTTCCTACAGAGATAAATGTCACTTAGGATAGGAATTATTTTGTAATCGTAATCAGGGATAGACACTTATTATAAGCCCCTAAATTTGGTGGCCAAAATATGTAAAAACAATACAGAAAAAAATGCAACTTAACACAGCCTTCGTTGTCACTTCAATAAATGAAAGAAGAAGAAAAAACGTCAGTAAAGGAAAAGACATTAACAGAATGAAAATATATAATTTATTTAAATTGAAAACGCCAGCTCTTGTGGTACATACTGGTACATATAGTCGTCTCTCAGATCACAGTCTTATCAT
This sequence comes from Poromitra crassiceps, assembly GCF_964638095.1. Taxonomy (NCBI): domain Eukaryota; kingdom Metazoa; phylum Chordata; class Actinopteri; order Beryciformes; family Melamphaidae; genus Poromitra; species Poromitra crassiceps. Next base: position 26,603,243 of record NC_139634.1, read on the forward strand.
TTTTGCACCCCCCACCCCCCTTCCATGCATACCTCGGCCACATCCTCCCTCCCTCCCTCCCTCCCATCAGAGTCAGTCATCGTCATCATGATCTTAAGTGTTGTCCACTCCCATGAGTTGTGATGTGCTGTTCTCTGAAGACATTGTTTCCCATCAAAATGAGCTAGACTTCTAGTTGAGGAAACTATCGGCACACCCCACTGTACCTCACGCCCTTAGATGAGTCATATTCTGGTCACGTCAACTCCTGTTTCCATTCACTCCTAAGTTTTTGTTGGTTCTCTGTCATCACGTGAGCAGCTTTAGTAGGCTTAGTAAGAGATTTCTCTATGCATTTTCACCTTTATTAGATACAGTAGTCAGACAGGAAAGGTGGGGAGAGAGAGAGGGGATGACATGCGGCAAAGGGCCACGGGTCGGATTTGAACCCGGGCCGGCCGTGCAAAGGAACAAGCCATTATGGTGCGCGCTCTAGGAGCCACCAGGGTGCCCCAGTAGGCTAGTAAATCCAATCCATACTACAGTAGCCCCGACATACTGTATGGTAGTGATACTCAACTTGCGGCCCGAGGGCCACATGCGGCCCGCGGGCGCCCCCTGTGTGTTTTTTTTTTGTGTTTTTTACAGTGCACCTGAACGCAACATGCGAGATACCCGCTGAATAAGTGTCCAAATGTTCATGTCATTCTGGCCAATACTCCACTTCTGTTATAGCATTTCAGTCTGGAATATGGAATATCTTTCAATAATCTATAATTTAGCTGCTAAATTGTCAAATACTGCCGTCTGCTCACTACCCAGGCACTTACAGTATGTATGTACTTAACCTAACTAACTTAACCTAACTAACTATCTATCCGGTGTGCACAACATTGTCAGACTAAACTCCGGCTGACACCCCAAAAACCTACAATCCGCGACAGAAAAATGTATATTGTTTGTTTATTAACTGGCCCCTGGCCTTCTATCATTTCACGAAAGTGGCCCCCGGGCAAAGCAAGTTATCCCTGCTGTATGGGTAGCTACTAGCTAGCCGGTGAGGAGTACAGTACTACAGTACTGTTGTGCTAACAGTAATGTTATTCTACTGTTGTGTTCACTGTTTTTGTAGCGTTTTGAACTAAAAGGCACAAAGGATTTGGGGTGTTTGTGGAACTGTAGAATCGGGATGTTTGTTGGTGAAGGCTCGCAGTATGGTGGCACTGGCCAGGGATATTTGGTGGCCAAAAAGCACCTAGACACACAATTCACTCTCTCTGCGACGCACGCATGCACACCACGCACACGCACACACACACACACACACACACACACACACACACACACACACACACACACACACACACACACACACACACACACACACACACACACACACACACACACACACACACCACCATGCCACCTGAGCTGTAGGTGTGATGGATATTCCTGCAGAAGACAGTGAGAGATCTGCCCTTGATTTTGCCTCCTCCTCACAAGAGCCTTGTTGGAAATCGAGTCGTGTCTCGACAGGGGCCATTTTGTTTTTGTGGTTTTCTGCTTCAGCTCAGCAATACATTCTCCTCCATGCACGTTTTTGACTGTGCGAGAGAGCTGAATGCTTTCATATTCTTCATGGCCTCCACAGTGTTTTCACTTTCCTTTGCATCTGTCTTATTTGATGGTGGTAGTAGAAGGCAACAGGAAACATTGGAGCAAAATGAGGGGGTGATTCACAGCAAATGACATGAGCCTTGTTTGACCCCAACCCATGACATGGTGATTACATCATACACACTTAAGAGATTCAAGATTCAAGGTTTGTATTGTCACTCCGTGGTACAAGTACGCACGTGTGAAATTCTTAGGCTGTGGGCTCCGTTACAGACAAGGTGCACTAGGTAAAATAGGTGCAAAATCACAACAAACACAATCACAACAACGACAATAGTGCAACATAGTTAACTAGGGCAAACAATGTAAACAGTGTATGTAAATAGAATAATAAGGTATTAAAATAGAATAATACCTAATAAGATATTAGAATAGAATAAGAATATATATAAAAGTGTCCAGATGTGCAAAGAGGTGAGCAAATGTCAATAATCCAGGTTTATTGAGGGTTTATTTATTGTCTTGTAGCCTGCGATAAGAAACTGTCGTGCCAACGGTTTGTGCTTGCTTTCGCGGGACCCTGTATCTTCTCCCTGAGGGCAACAGGGAGAACAGGCTGTAACTTGTGCGCGTGGTTCATGTCCTTGATGATCTTCTGGGACTTCCTAAGCCTGCTGACCCTGACCCAGTAGGGCACACTGTGGTCTCTAGTTTTGACTCAGAGTGTGGACAGACAGCAGCCTGGGTAGTGGGCACCCAGAGTCTATCAGTCTGACGACTAATAAGCCTCGGGACAGACGACCCGTATTTCGGTGTTTCCGCTGTAGAGCAGACGTCCCGCCCCTTTTGTCATTGTTTACAGTCCGATGACGTCTCATATGCAGCAGCAGCGATTTATTATTATTATTATTATTAGCCCAAATGTCGTCTGGCTCTAAAACACCTACAATCGATCAGCTCCAACTCCATTCTCACGTCAGTTGGACTGCAAACAATAACCGTGGCGCACAGAAGCAGAAGTCTTGCCGCTGACATCTGCTCTACAGCAGAAACCCTGAAATATCAGCCGGCTGTCCCAGACTCTTATCGGACTGCTAGTCTTTGAGTGCCCAGATTGTGTAGAGAAGCCAGTAGCTGTAAAACAACAATGTTCAATACTGTACTAACTTGTGGGCCTTTTTAAAATGTTACAGACTCCAAAGACTCAATAAATACCTTTTGCGGACCAAGTCATCCATCAATAAGACAAACACTTATAGATAAATCAATTTGGCTTTTGGTTGTGTCCAAGGAAGGCGTTGTTCCTGAGAGTATCTGTTCCTTTCTCCCATTCTGCAGGATATGAAAAGACAGAGGACACTTCAGAGAAGACATCCTTAGCTGACCAAGAAGATGCCCGACTGATATTCCTCAACCAGCAGCAGTTCACCAAGTTCTGCAACAATCGAGTCAGGTAAGGAAGTGCTCCAGTGTTTGCTGGCTATTTGTTAGATGTGATGGGAAGCTTCAACTTTATGAATAGTTTGAGTACCGGTAGTTTAGATCAAGGGGAAGTAGTTTGCTCTTCCCTTATCATATTTAACCTTTAACATTGATTTAAACAAGAAGTGGCGAGTGACTGGTAGAATTTATGAATCTACCACACACTGTGTCTAGACTCTAGTGCAGTGGTACATTACCTTGCCCTACTCAGGAGCCACATTGACCAAACAAATTGTTGCAAGATCAGCAATCCATAAAAAGTCCCTTCCTCCTTTTTTATTTTTATTTTTTATTTTTAGAAAATGTATTTATTAAAGGAGTCGCATGTGGCTCTAGAGCCTCGGGTTGAATATCACTGCATCTAGTGGCTTCAGTCACTTCAATCCAGAGATGGGCACTTGAGACTTGGTGACTTGGACTCGAGTCGACTCGAGTCCCTGTTTTGATGACTTGTGACTTGACTTGACAAAAACATAAATGACTTGAGACTTACTTGGACTTGGAAGTTAAAGACTCGAGACTTGACTTGAGAGGTGATGACTTGGATGACTTGTTTGTGTTTGTCTGTTTAAATAATGAAATCATAACGTAACATTGTCCAAGTTTCTCTGTCTGTCCGGTATGCGTCAGTCAGTGCATGGCGAGTGCAAGCTGGAACGGCATTAGGAGGAGACGGAGAGAGGAGCTTGACAGACAGCCAGTCACCCAATCACCACAATCCCATAAGGAGGATCATGACTGAGTCATCCAATGACAATTGTCATCTAGTCATGCTCCTCCTTATAGCATTGTCGTGATTGGATGACTGGCCGTCAATCAATCATCTCACTGGATTGCACACAGCTGCAATATTCTTCAAACAGGCAGAAGGGACAGGGGCGGAATCTAACAACGTTTGATGTTGTAATCTGGCTGTCAGTGTTTCACTGTTTAACAGTGATTGAGAGGAAATATTTATTAAATACTTTTGGCCAGCGGTGGGCCAGCGCAGGCTTGTAGAGACTATCGGTTCGATCTGTAGACTGCGAGCACGCCAAGAGATCTTAAAATATTATGCACAAGCTTGCGCAACACGGTCTCCAAAGTTCCCAATCATCCTACAACTCGTTCTAGTTGTGAGATGTATATATACCCCCCCTAAAAATGTGCTTTAGACTTAGGGTGTTAATTCATATAGTACATTTTTTAATTTTTATTTTGGCCAACATTGAAATATTACAACTTGTGGTAAAAAAAAATTGGTAAAAATAAATATTACTATCTACCACTTATTTAGCTTCATTTGGTTGCTTCCTTGTCAACCACAATGCATCATGGGACATTATGCAAATGTATGTGTCAGCCCTGGATTGGAGGGGGGAGAGGAACATGTTGTCAGCTGAGTGTGTGTGTGTGTGTGTGTGTGTGTGTGTGTGTGTGTGTGTCAACAATGCTTTTCTGCACTGGCATATACAGTATATGCTAGGTTTCCAGCCTTGTTTATATTAATATGTTTTGATTGAGAAGAGGTAAATACTCTAAGTTTAAGCTATTTGTTTTTGTTTGATTACATTGTAGTATGTCAGCCTGTCACTAATTCACTGTTTAAAACTGACGTGGCAGATTTTTTACTGAGAAGCAGTTCAGAAATAAATAAGCGTTTATAAAGTTATTTGACTTTTGTTTGATTACATTTATTTCACTGAATCTCAATTATTAGAACACAAATTAAATTCGTCATACTTTTTGAATGGGTTAGATACTGTAAATTGGCCAATAATATCATCACTATTAGACAGGTATTAATACCATGTCTTTTTTCTTTATAAAGAAAGGTAAGACTGCAGTATTTGGGCGTGGGGAAAAAAAGTGACTTGACTTGGGACTTGACTTGCCTTAACTAAGGACTCGACTTGACTTGACTTGACAAAACCTGTGACTTGACTTGACTTGACTTGCCCAAAACAAAATGACTTGGGACTTGCTTGAGACTTGGACCAAATGACTTGGGACTTACTTGAGACTTGGACCGAAGTGACTTGGTCCCATGTCTGCTTCAATCACACATACCCCCACCTGACCTGGGCTGGCTTTGCCCTGAATATAGCACATGACAGAACAAAAGGGGAGGGCAACAGACACTACACCAGTGTTCAAGCAGGAGGTATGGCTGCTGTGGAGGCAACAGTGTTGGAGACACAGTGGTCATTTATCAAAAAATGAAATATGGCCTCCTTGTGATGTACAGGAGAACATGAAGACGGGTCATGTGCAGTGTTGGGCAAGTTACTTTCAAAATGTAATATACTACATATTACTAGTTACTTTCATTTGAAAGTAATAAGTTACATTACAATATTACTTTCTGTGTAGAGTAACTTGTTACTTATTACACTACTTTTGCATTACTTTCAACAAAACAACAGCAGCAACAGAATGACATCGCCACCCCGACAGCATCCCAAAAAATAATTTCAACCGCCTTGAAGTCAGTGTAAACCGCCCAAAATTCTAAATGTTATTCTTTTCCTTTGTTATTGTCATCTATAGTGGTTATTTGCATAAAAACAGTTAGTTTGATTAGGAAATTATTGCATCTTTTTTAAATATGTGCTTTGATTTAATAAAATGTAACTCAATTTGTAACTTGAGTTACTTGACAAAGTAACTGGTATAATATTACTGAAATCCTATTAGTAATAAGTTATATTACTGAGTTACTGCTAAAAGTAATATATTACATGTAATATGTTACTTTTGTAATTAGTTACCCCCAACACTGGTCATGTGGCACTTGGGGGAATGTTTGCACCAGGTTTGCATGCAGGCCTTTATGAGGTGATGGAGATAAGGAGGCTGCTGTCATACAGGGCCACACAGATAGGCTGCATAGCCACGATCACACAAGGTTGACCTCAATCACCATCATCCAGCATCTTTAATGCAATGCTGGGAAGGTAGAGGTTGTTTTTCCATTTGATTTGACTTGAAAGTGGTTAGAAAGTTTTTCTCTGAAGTATATTTGGATTTGTGAGAATTGCTACTATTTTTGAACGTGGTAATGGCAGTCCAGAGGCCAGCAGTGCTTTTCGTGACGACCTGCAGCATAACTCGCCCCTTTGCCTTTAACCCTACATAAACCCTGAGAGTCTCAGGCATAGCATCTGAATTGAGTCATATTCCACTCGTGTAGCTGCCACACACAAATGTCAACCTGTTCCAATGCTGGCCCATAGTCCAGACCATGATGGCACCCATGGCCATTCCAGGTTTGCTCAGGACAGTGGATGCAAGGTTTGATCCACTTGTGGTGGATTAGTCCAGATATTCCAGACTAGACCCTTTGCATCCTGTTGTTGTTGGTGGTGGAGGATTGTAGCGGTTTTAGCATTAAAAGGTCAGGTCTGGGGCCTGGGCGGGCCGTCCTCTGTCAAGGGATATTACTAGTGTTAGCATTCCTGCTGCATGAGGCCTGATATATGAGCGTGCTCACACAGACATGCATGCAGCTACACACACAGCAGAGGCATGAGGAACACATCAATAAGCCTGGACGTTGTTATAGTTTCCTTCTGAGCTAAGATTTTTATGTCCATGTATAAAGTTCACATGAGAGACTGGGGCCACTAAGAGGACTGGAGGATGTCCTCCCCCTCGGTGCTCCTTTGCAATACGCCCTTGAAATGACTGCTCAGCTACTCAGCTGTGAAAAATGGGGTGGGGGTCCGCCATGAATCTTGCCCTTTTTTCCTCTTTTCAGTTAAGTAGATATCAGATTTCTGCTTCACAAATCTGAGTTTTACTTTAACAGAACTGGGCTCAAATAGCCTTTGCAATTAAGTATTAGCATTCTTTTCTGTAGATGTTTTTTTGGGGGGCATTTTTCACCTTTATTTGATAGGGCAGTAGATTGAAAGGAAGGGTGGAGAGAGAAAGAGAGAGAGAGAGATAGGGGATGACGTGGTGGATCACGGGTCGGATTTGAACCCGGGTCGCATTTGAACGCGGGTCGACCACATGAAGGCCTCAGCCTTAGTGGTACGCACTCTACCAGGTGAGCCACGGGAGAGCCCCGTCTTAGCATTTGTTTCTGGTTGTAGTATAGAGACAGTCCGCATGTCTGGGAACGCCCATACAGGCTCTAGGAACGCCCACAATAGACGCTGGGTTAGTCTGGGGGCGGGGTCAGGGTGGGGTAAATTCCCCCGTTCTATCCATTCAGCAAAGTTAGAATTGAGCTGATGGCCCAGCCCAGGCAGACACGATCGGGGATTTAACCACCGCAGTAAACGCACATCTGAGCAGACGTCTTGTGTTCTGCTCTAGAACTCCCAAACATGTAGTTTAGAGCCGCAGCACCGTCTTTTGGTGAGTCAGCCCATGAGATACTGTATATCGGCGGTTTTACCCCACTCTCGCGCCAGCCGTTTAACATTTTGTGCGCGTTCCCAGACATGCGGACTGTCTCTATATTGCATCAGCATCTATGCGATATTTTGAACTTTCTGTCATTGTATGGTCCTTTGTGAAAAAACCCCCAGCCATCCAACACCTGAGTCGGGTAAAATAAACCATAAATATATGCAAAAATGATTTGATCCAAGTCTAGTTACAAATACACATTTCTACACACAGTGTTGCCTCGATATCACATTCACGCTTCTGCTTTCAAGCAAATTGATGTAGGAACCCAGAAGTTTTGACACTATGTGCTATCATTCTCCACCTGCTGCACCATTACTGGCATAGTGTTTCAGATGCTACACGGGCACACACACACACACACACACACACACACACACACACACACACACACACACACACACACACACACCATCACTGTACTCAACTGTCATGAATAGTTTAATTTATAGTAATATCCATTAAAATCTGCGCCACTCTGGTCACAATGCTGTGGAGGTTGTGAAGATTGCATTGCCGTTTATTCAGCTGCACTGGTTGTCAGATCTGGCCATAATGTAAACATGCATGTGGTCAGGTGAGATGTGCACAACTTGTCCGATGGCAAACAGGATGTACACACACGCACACACGCACGCGCACGCACACACACGCACACACGCACACGCACACACACACACGCACACGCACACACGTACATCTAGACACGTAAACAAAAAATGCAAGTTGTTTCACCGTCAGCTCACTGTTTCTTTGTCAAAATGACCAGTCTAACCAGTCTTTCAGCCTTATGCAGGTTCCTGTGCAGTTGTGTGTGTACTGTGTGTACATTGTGTACACAACTAATACATTTGACAAGGGGAGAGCCAGTCATGTTCTCCGTCATGCCAAGTCTGGCGTTATCTGTCTATTGTCAGACCAGTGTGTCTTGAGACGGTTACTCCACAGTCAAACATTCTGACTCATATGAGCCTCACCCCTGACCTCCTGCAAATGACTTTAGGAATGTTAGCCAGTCAAAGCTCTACTATGATATAAATGGTAAAGCACTGAAGCTGCTAGTCTCTCCAAATCCCATTCAGCATGTTCCCATGAAGGTCTCTCACAGCATCACCATTTTTATGCGTGGTAGAAAAATGTCATGATGATGTCACGGCAGACATTCAAATATTCGTGGAAAACCTCAATAGAATATTTGACTGTGAAAAAATAATATTCGGTACAGCCTTAGTAGCGGTATTCGCAAACATCTAGACTAGAGCTTGGTTTTTCCATAAGTGACTGACATTTTGTTGAAGTGAGTGTTGAACTGTGCATGTCTGAGTTGACTGTGGTTGTAAGCTTCAGTGGCCAGCTGTTGATTCGCTTATCTCTGGGGATGGGATTCGAGGACCGGAACCATTTAGGACCGCTTCCAAATTGTCCAATTACCCGGAATCGTATGCCTCCGAGGATATCACTGCCGGCATGTTTTTCTGACAGTAAAAGCCATGCGTCATGACGGCAAACTCCTCTGCGTCCATGCTGCTAGGAAACTTGCAAGGAGGGTGGAAACACCAGCAATATGTTGAAACCTGTTACTGTATATCCTTTTAAGAGAGGAGCATTTTAATGATTTGAACATGTTCAAATGTTATTAGGCAGACACATTCTACACTGTGTTCAGACTCAAGTGATAATGAAACAGCCGTGTTGATGCTGAAAACCTGTGTAGGGATGTACTTTTTTCCCCCAGACCGAAAATTGATCAGGAATCGATAAAGAATTGGACGGTGGGGAGTGACGCAAGAAAACGTCTTGAAATCTGATCTAAGTTGATGACTGAGTTGCATTTTCAGAGATGTTATTGAATCACATTTCAAACCACATATGTGGTTTAAAGATCCCATATCGTGGGAAAAGGGATTTCCATTGCATTCCGTTTGCACTTTAGTAAGCCGTTGCTAGTTTGAATGAAAAGCTTGGCTATTTTCTCGATAGCTGTAAGCTGAACCAGCAGAGGAAGTGCTCCTGTACTGCCGTCTTCATCCTCAAGGCACAGGCAGGAAATGAGAGGCAACAAAGATCCATAATCAACCATTAACAGGGGTGTGACAGTAGCTGTTATCTGTAGCCTGGGTAAACCCAGCCTCCACATGACCTCCATGTACTATCACGCTACAGGCCTGTGACGTCACGTTGAAGGCTGGGTTGACCCAGGCTAGGTGATCTGGCCCTGCATAGGTGTGACAGTAGCTGGTGATCTGGCCCTGCATAGGTGTGGCAGTAGCTGGTGATCTGGCCCTGCATAGGTGTGGCATAGGTGTGACAGTAGCTGGTGATCTGGCCCTGCGTAGGTGTGGCATAGGTGTGGCAGTAGCTGGTGACTGGGCCTGCGTAGGTGTGGCATAGGTGTGGCAGTAGCTGGTGACTGGGCCTGCGTAGGTGTGGCATAGGTGTGACAGTAGCTGGGGATCTGGCCCTGCGTAGGTGTGGCATAGGTGTGGCAGTAGCTGGTGACTGGGCCTGCGTAGGTGTGGCATAGGTGTGGCAGTAGCTGGTGACTGGGCCTGCGTAGGTGTGACAGTAGCTGGGGATCTGGCCCTGCGTAGGTGTGACAGTAGCTGGGGATCTGGCCCTGCGTAGGTGTGACAGTAGCTGGTGATCTGGCCCTGCGTAGGTGTGACAGTAGCTGGTGATCTGGTCCTGCGTAGGTGTGGCATAGGTGTGACAGTAGCTGGTGATCTGGCCCTGCGTAGGTGTGGCAGTAGCTGGTGATCTGGCCCTGCGTAGGTGTGACAGTAGCTGGGGATCTGGCCCTGCGTAGGTGTGACAGTAGCTGGTGATCTGGCCCTGCGTAGGTGTGGCAGTAGCTGGTGATCTGGCCCTGCGTAGGTGTGGCATAGGTGTGACAGTAGCTGGTGATCTGGCCCTGCGTAGGTGTGACAGTAGCTGGTGATCTGGCCCTGCGTAGGTGTGACAGTAGCTGGTGATCTGGCCCTGCGTAGGTGTGGCAGCAGCTGGTGACTGGGCCTGCGTAGGTGTGACAGTAGCTGGTGATCTGGCCCTGCGTAGGTGTGGCAGTAGCTGGTGATCTGGCCCTGCGTAGGTGTGGCAGTAGCTGGTGATCTGGCCCTGCGTAGGTGTGGCATAGGTGTGACAGTAGCTGGTGATCTGGCCCTGCATAGGTGTGGCAGTAGCTGGTGATCTGGCCCTGCGTAGGTGTGGCATAGGTGTGACAGTAGCTGGTGATCTGGCCCTGCGTAGGTGTGGCAGTAGCTGGTGATCTGGCCCTGCGTAGGTGTGACAGTAGCTGGTGATCTGGCCCTGCGTAGGTGTGACAGTAGCTGGTGATCTGGCCCTGCGTAGGTGTGGCAGTAGCTGGTGACTGGGCCTGCGTAGGTGTGACAGTAGCTGGTGATCTGGCCCTGCGTAGGTGTGGCAGTAGCTGGTGATCTGGCCCTGCGTAGGTGTGACAGTAGCTGGGGATCTGGCCCTGCGTAGGTGTGACAGTAGCTGGTGATCTGGCCCTGCGTAGGTGTGACAGTAGCTGGTGATCTGGCCCTGCGTAGGTGTGACAGTAGCTGGTGATCTGGCCCTGCGTAGGTGTGACAGTAGCTGGGGATCTGGCCCTGCGTAGGTGTGACAGTAGCTGGTGATCTGGCCCTGCGTAGGTGTGACAGTAGCTGGTGATCTGGCCCTGCGTAGGTGTGACAGTAGCTGGTGATCTGGCCCTGCGTAGGTGTGACAGTAGCTGGTAGGGGTGGGGGGAAAAATCGATACAGCATAGTATCGTGATATTTTGTGGGGAATATATCGTATCATATCGAATTCCAAGTATTGTGATATTTTATAATACAAAATGTCAAGTGCATCATGCAACATTTATGACAGGTTTTTATGACAGTGTTGGTCAGTCTGTCTGCTTGACAATCCCATTTTGCTCCAATAAAAATGATTGAAGTGAGATGAACAGACTGGAAACTTTATCTCATTAGATAAAACAGATGTTGATAAAGTTTTTACCTTTGGGACATCATTTGCAGTTGAAAAAAGGTAATAAATCACAATATATCACAATATCGCAATACTCAATATATCGCAATACTAGCATATCGCAATATTGCAATACTATCGGATCGTGACAAAAGTATCGTGATAATATCGTATCGTGGGGCACCAGTGATTCCCACCCCTAGTAGCTGGTGATCTGGCCCTGCGTAGGTGGGGCAAGTTTGACAGTAGGAGAACTAGAGATGAGGTCATGGCATGGTTTACAGTACTACCACATGAAATCAGAGAGAAGGAAGGATATAAAGTCATAAGAGAGAGAGGTGAGGAGGAGGATCTACAACTGAAGGATATAAAGTCATAAGAGAGAGAGGCGAGGAGGAGGATCTAGAACTGAAGGATATAAAGTCATAAGAGAGAGAGGCGAGGAGGAGGATCTAGAACTGAAGGATATAAAGTCATAAGAGAGAGAGGCGAGGAGGAGGATCTAGAACTGAAGGATATAAAGTCATAAGAGAGAGAGGTGAGGAGGAGGATCTAGAACTGAAGGATATAAAGTCATAAGAGAGAGAGAGGCGAGGAGGAGGATCTAGAACTGAAGGATATAAAGTCATAAGAGAGAGAGGCGAGGAGGAGGATCTAGAACTGAAGGATATAAAGTCATAAGAGAGAGAGGTGAGGAGGAGGATCTAGAACTGAAGGATATAAAGTCATGAGAGAGAGGCGAGGAGGAGGATCTAGAACTGAAGGATATAAAGTCATAAGAGAGGGAGGTGAGGAGGAGGATCTAGAACTGAAGGATATAAAGTCATAAGAGAGAGAGGCGAGGAGGAGGATCTAGAACTGAAGGATATAAAGTGATAAGAGAGAGAGGCGAGGAGGAGGATCTAGAACTGAAGGATATAAAGTCATAAGAGAGAGAGGCGAGGAGGAGGATCTAGAACTGAAGGATATAAAGTCATAAGAGAGAGAGGCGAGGAGGAGGATCTAGAACTGATGGATATAAAGTCATAAGAGAGAGAGAGGCGAGGAGGAGGATCTAGAACTGAAGGATATAAAGTGATAAGAGAGAGAGGCGAGGAGGAGGATCTAGAACTGAAGGATATAAAGTCATAAGAGAGAGAGGCGAGGAGGAGGATCTAGAACTGAAGGATATAAAGTCATAAGAGAGAGGTGAGGAGGAGGATCTAGAACTGAAGGATATAAAGTCATAAGAGAGAGAGGTGAGGAGGAGGATCTAGAACTGAAGGATATAAAGTCATAAGAGAGAGAGGCGAGGAGGAGGATCTAGAACTGAAGGATATAAAGTCATAAGAGAGAGAGGCGAGGAGGAGGATCTAGAACTGGAGGATATAAAGTCATAAGAGAGAGAGGCGAGGAGGAGGATCTAGAACTGGGGCCACCTGTACGTACGTAGACATGTAAATGCACTCACAGTACTGTAAGGTGTGCTGTCCTGGATGGAAGTGGCTTCATATATTATCAAACATATCACCATTGACTGGGGAGGGGTGCCAACGCAAATCTCGCCTATTCACCTTACGTAGCCACACCCATTTGACCCGGTTGTGTGGTCGTGTCACAACTTCCGTTAAAAATAAAATAAAATAAAATGGCTGGCTGCTCCAATATCATCTAACTCTGAATTAACTAATAATTTGGCCAATTGTATGTAACATACCAAATAAAAGCAAGCGGCAATGTCTAAGAATGCAACGCCATGTAACTGGCTTGTTAAGTCTCGCATTCCAGGGAATTACGTCTGCGGGTCTTATTGACATAAGTGGCTCGAGCGCTCGGAGGAGAGAAAACTATCTGAAGCTTTCTTTGTTGGAGTCCAGGGGCCGGTTGCACCAACTGGTCTTACTGGTCTTAAGCTAAGTTGGTCGTAACTTTACGACCTAACAGCTATGCCGGTTGCACCAAGACGGCTTAAGCCTTCTTTTCACTACGCCCAGGCGTAAGAGTTACGCCTGGTCAGGAGGAGGCGTAGCGCCTGCCTGTAAACAGAGATCTCCGTGTCTTATCAGCAGAGACCGTTTTGAGTCCTTACCCTCATCGTGTCGTAACACAGCCAGTTCTCCATCTTTTGAAGCATGATGTTAGATTACAACAAGCTAGTTGTGTGGCTTAGCCTTCCAAAATGTTGCCGTTAATTTTTTAGAATGTAATACATAGAATTGGGAACGTTACATTCAATTTCATTCAGACTGTCTTTCTGGCTCAATCGCCGCCATTTTTCCCCCGGAGCGAGGGAGGGTGAGAGGAGGGAGGGTGTTTTACAGTAGTGGCTGAGAGAGCGTAGTGGCACAGTGCTCCAAGCAGGTCGCGAGGCACATTTTTTGCAACATCATCCAATCAGGGTGCATTCCCTGGCAATTCACATGGACGCGCATTGCTACGACCAGCATAGTTAAGACCAGACGTAAGCCGTGTTGGTGCAACAGGCGTAAGTCCATGGTCTTAACTAAGACCGACGTAGGACTTACGACCAGGCATAGTTAAGACCAGTTGGTGCAACCGGCCCCAGGTATGTTGTACAAGAAAGTGCTCGTCATTGTCGATGATAACGTTATCTGACCTGGCTAACAGTGGATACTCGCTTGCTTGCTGTGTACCTGCTCAAAGTAGTAGGCTACGTTCTTTATTTTACCCCCTGCACTGTCCGCTCCAAAAGCAACTTATTTTGCGCTGTGACCGCCGGAAGTGTTAACAGGACCCGGAAGAATTTGGCCCACTGTAAGGTCTGAACATAAGGTGAATAGGGCACCAAAAGTTGGTGCCCTTTTTTTTTCTCTCCAAATCCATGGTGGTCATTAGTAGCAGTTTCTGTTAAAATTATCTTTATTTATTATTTATTTTTGCTTTAAAACTATTTTTTAATTTTCTGCTTAACTCATTGAGTGCCAGCCACTTTTGGAGAACGGACGCTCCCAGTGCCAGAGTTTCAGAGCGTTTTCAGTGATTTCTCGAGGCCCACAGAATATTGTGTGATATTACTATGTAAACACCGAACACGCACAAAGAACGAGGAGACTCTATTGTATCATCAGCAAAAAAAAGTTTATTGATACCATTTTCCGTTCTTTAGTTATGAGCCGGAGAAGATAGGTTGTTTTCAGCAAAAACAGGCGTTTCAAATTAGAAGCTGAGATATTCAGCCTTTTGTGAAATGAAGCATTTCAAGCACATTCACTGACTCTGAAGCTAATATTTTCTGACCTGAAACATCTGAACAGCACCCACACACCCCTCAACTCCAAACTCCTCCTCTGTGGGAGTGTCTCTGGTGGCTCTGCTCGCTCTGCTGGCTGCTGCGTGTGTCAGGCGAGTCTCTGCTGCCTGCTATGGCAGGCTCTGCTGCCTTACGGATCCACGTTCGGATGGCGGCCGCTCGTCGGGGGAGTCTGGATCGGGCTCGCGTTCGTCTGCGTTTCTGGGGTTTCGGTTGTGAGCTGGGATGAAGCTGCGTCCGATTATAGGCTTTCTGCTGCGCGTTTCAAAGTGCGCTGCACCCAGTCTATTTTCGGAGCGCTCAGCCTTGTGCGCCGGCTCCCAGCGCGACACTGAAAAGCCAAACCATTCTCATGAGAATGGTTTGGCTTTGGTTTTATTTTCTGGCGGCTAATCGTGTGGAGAAACTATGCAGCAGAGACAGAGGGGCTCATTTGTGGGAGCGGATTGACTGCTGTTCGCAGCTAACGTTGGCTCCAGGCAGCCAGAGCAATCTGTGCCGCTCTGGCTCATGCATCGGTTTCTCTTTCATCACGGGGCTTTTTCTGATTTTTTTCCTCAACTTTCTCTAATCTGGAGAGCACTGTCGCCACCTAATGGGTCCATAAAATAGGTTATACACCTTCAATAGCTACAATATTTTTACAGGAGATGCACGAGGCTTTGATCCACGTCCCACCGTCAAAAAACGCAATTGACGACTTTAGTCGTCTTTGGCACTCAATGAGTTAAAGTTCATGAAAAAAAGTGGCATTCTTGTTTTTCCCCACAATAATTTCATAATACCATTTGTAATGCCACCGTTGTAGTGCTGTTGTTCAAAATTAAAGTACATTTTCTCAGATTTATTGATGTCTTTCTAGTCACACAATTTAATAGTCAGTGTTTCCCATACACTGATCTATTTGTGGTGGTACACCCTATATAGATTTTGACCCCCACAAATACTGCCACATATTAATTTCAACTAGTTGACTGCAAACTCCTGCTTTAGTGCTTACAGTATATTATTATCTTGTCGGAATTTTATTCCAGCCAAGAAGTTCCCTTTTGATTTAATTTTACTTTTGTTTTGCCTACAAAGCAAAATGTTACTTTACTTGAAACTCCCCTGAAGTGATTTTGGTATTATGTATGCAAGCATAATTCTACCATAAGTAACCTGTATGCAGAATATATATAGTATATATAGGGAAACAATTATTTTTTCATTGCTGTAAAACCACAGAACGGTAAAGAAGATATTGATGTGTGTAGTTCTTCATAGATCTAGTCTCTTCATTTTGATCTCAAAGTGCACCAGCTTGATCCATTTTTACTTGAAACTGTACTAAATTTTCTTCCGGGGGGGCATGCCCCCGGACCCCCCTAGGGGTTCAGCGGTCCATGACCTTTGGGTGGGCTGAGCCCACCCAAAGGTCTGATGCTAAAACCGCCCCTGGTCAGAACAATGCCTTGCTCTCTTGCTCGCTCTCTGTCACTCCCCCTCTGTCAACATATACACACTGCTCCACTGTAGCAAGCAGCCAGGATGACAAGGAATGGAAAACACAAATGAAAACATTGTTTAAAAAGTCCATTGTCAAATATGATACATGTACAGTCACAGGGTTAAGACAATGGATATCACCACTGCTACACTCCATATGTTCACTCGGCCCCTTCAGATAGGTTGGAGGCTGTACTCTCTTATGCTGCTTGTATGTGTGTGTGACTGTGTGTGTGTGTCTGTGTGTGTGTGTGTGTGTGTGTGTGTTTGTGTGTGTGTGTTTGTGTGTGTGTGCGTGCCGCGTGGGTAAGCAAAGAGTTGTATGTGTGTGTGTGTGCGTGGGTAAGCAAAGAGTTGTATTTGTGTGTGACTGTGTGTGTGTATGTGTGCGCGTGTGTGCGTGGGTAAGCAAAGCGTTGCCGGTGGCTTGGCATACATCATGGCGTATATCTTCTCCCAAAGTGGCTGTTCTGACCGGCCCTTTAACACAGCTGTAAATCACTGTTGGGAGTGTGTGTCTGTGGGCTGCTGAAGGCTGTACCAGCAGCCTCAGTTTACCACCATTCACCAACACCTCCCCCCTCCTCCACCCTCAGTATACCACCATTCATTCACCAACACCTCCCCCCCTCCTCCACCCTCAGTATACCACCATTCATTCACCAACACCTCCCCCCCCTCCTCCACCCTCACTCAGTATACCACCATTCATTCACCAACACCTCCCCCCCTCCTCCACCCTCAGTATACCACCATTCATTCACCAACACCTCCCCCCCTCCTCCACCCTCACTCAGTATACCACCATTCACCAACACCTCACCCCCCTCCACCCTCACTCAGTATACCACCATTCATTCACCAACACCTCCCCCCCTCCTCCACCCTCACTCAGTATACCACCATTCATTCACCAACACCTCCCCCCCTCCTCCACCCTCACTCAGTATACCACCATTCATTCACCAACACCTCCCCCACTCCTCCACCCTCACTCAGTATACCACCATTCATTCACCAGCACCTCCCCCCTCCTCCACCCTCACTCAGTATACCACCATTCATTCACCAGCACCTCCCCCCCTCCTCCACCCTCACTCAGTTTACCACCATTCACCAACACCTCCCCCCTCCTCCACCCTCAGTATACCACCATTCATTCACCAACACCTCCCCCCCTCCTCCACCCTCAGTATACCACCATTCATTCACCAACACCTCCCCCCCTCCTCCACCCTCACTCAGTATACCACCATTCATTCACCAACACCTCCCCCACTCCTCCACCCTCACTCAGTATACCACCATTCATTCACCAGCACCTCCCCCCTCCTCCACCCTCAGTATATCACCATTCATTCACAAACACCTCCCCCACTCTTCCACCCTCAGTATACCACCATTCACCAACACCTCCCCCCCTCCTCCACCCTCAGTATACCACCATTCATTCACCAACACCTCCCCCCCTCCTCCACCCTCACTCAGTATACCACCATTCATTCAACAACTCCTCCACCCCTGTGTGACCCTGGCACACACAGCTCACATCTGCCAGGAGCTCTTTACGTCCTTTTTACCAGCTCCTTTCCTCCTCCTAATTTTTCTTTACTTCGGCTAGTCCAGTGGTCCCCCCCCCCCCCCCCCCCCCCCCCACACACACACACACGCTGTCTCCGCCCACCACACTCCCTCCACACAGGGAACAAACGACTTCCTGGAATGGGTGGGCTTGGGGCCAAGGTAGTGGTTACATTGTACTGTATTTGAATGGCCAGGATATTCATATTATGCAGGTTGTAGAATACAGAACCAGTTGTCACATTCAATCTTGTATGTTGTGAAACGTTGATAGTGCAGAAAGATGGTGCAAAAACCTGGGAAACTAACATTTTTTATGCTCTGTCTGTTTGTCTGTCTGTCTCTCTGTCTCTCTGTCTGTCTGTCTCTCACTCTCTGCCGGATCTGGTCTCCAGCACAGCGAAATATAATGTCTTCACCTTCCTTCCTCGGTTCCTCTACTCGCAGTTCAGGAGGGCAGCCAACTCCTTTTTTCTCTTCATTGCACTCTTGCAGGTAAGACATCAGGGACATGTGTTTGTTTATTGTCTTATTGTTGTTGTTGTCATACATTTGTGTGCACTAGGGGTGGGAATCGCAGAGTAACTCATGATACGATACTATTGCGATACTTGGCTTTCGATAACGATGGCATAACAATGCAGCGATTCTCTGGTAATCGATACACTGCAAGAGATTTCATCTGCCATACATCACAATATTTGTGTAACTGAAGAGGAAAAAATAACCCTAAAAAGGCAAACAGCAGGACTCATGGATTTATTCACAGAATTGACATGAAACAATGTACAACAAAGTGCAGACTGTATAGCGCCTCTTTAACACACACTGACTGCAACTTGTCCACGACTCCATGTGTGAAGTTAAAATGTTGAAAGGATACAAAATATTGTCTCACTAAAATCTTTTCAATCTGTGTAAATTAAGTTTACAGAAAAAAATCATGCAAAAAGAATGCAAAAAATACACATTTCAGGATAAAATGTCACAATATGGCATCACAATATGGTATCACGATATGGGTGCCAGTGTATCGATAATGAATCGCAAGAGGAAGTATCACGATATTTTGATATATTGATATTTTGTCCCACCCCTAGTGTGCACCAATAATAGGTAAAATTCCATTATAAAGTAGTGCTGACCTTCTTCGCAGTCTCCATTTTTGTCGTTTTTGTTTCCGATTCATTCGTGTGCGAGTGTTCTTTTCTTTTCTATTTTTTTACTGCCGTGGCCTAGACACCATATCCAAAGGTCGCGTCTGTAATTTAATAAAACACACATACACACACACACACACACACACACGCTCAGAAGCAGAGTACTTTATATATCCTCATAATGAATAATACATGTAATACTACATGTGCCTCTCTCAAAAGGAAACTAGATGTGCCTGCTGCCTCCACACACATACTACATATCGCATGCCTTTTAAAATGCATGAGTTGCAGTGGAGGGCCGTATTTTGTTCTTTTACTGTATCTGTACCACACTGCAGTGAAGGAATTGTACTGTACTGTACTGTACTAAGTGTCTGTGAGACATAGCCTGTGCAGCACACATAAGTACCCTGACCGATCCTGAACCAGATGAGTAGTAGGACAGCAGAGTGACAGGAAACATTAGGATTAGATTTGTTGTAGAAATGAGCTGCTCCTGGGTGGCGAGTTGCAGTGTCCAATCGATTATTGGCTCTCTGGCGATGGTTTGATTACTGCCTGATGTCACGCACACACACACACACACACACACACACACACACACACAGTTTGGGTAATGTCTGGCCCCGAGGACGTTTTGCAGTGGCTTTCCTATGTGGGTCACCTCTAAGCCCTTTTAAGAACACTTGATCATCACCCACCAATCATGACGACATGATTCAAAGCAGCCCCGAGTCATGTCTCAGGTGTTGAGTCAAAGCAACCTCGAGTCATGTCTCAGGTGTTGAGTCAAAGCAACCTTGAGTCATGTCTCAGGTGTTGAGTCAAAGCAACCTCGAGTCATGTCTCAGGTGTTGAGTCAAAGCAACCTCGAGTCATGTCTCAGGTGTTGAGTCAAAGCAACCCCGAGTCACGTCTCAGGTGTTGATTCAAAGCAACCCCGAGTCATGGCTCAGGTGTTGAGTCAAAGCAGCCCCGAGTTATGTCTCAGGTGTTGAGTCAAAGCAGCCCCGAGTCATGTCTCAGGTGTTGAGTCAAAGCAACCTTGAGTCATGTCTCAGGTGTTGAGTCAAAGCAACCTCGAGTCATGTCTCAGGTGTTGAGTCAAAGCAACCTCGAGTCATGTCTCAGGTGTTGAGTCAAAGCAACCCCGAGTCACGTCTCAGGTGTTGATTCAAAGCAACCCCGAGTCATGGCTCAGGTGTTGAGTCAAAGCAGCCCCGAGTTATGTCTCAGGTGTTGAGTCAAAGCAGCCCCGAGTCATGTCTCAGGTGTTGAGTCAAAGCAGCCCCGAGTCATGTCTCAGGTGTTGAGTCAAAGCAACCTTGAGTTATGTCTCAGGTGTTGAGTCAAAGCAGCCCCGAGTCATGTCTCAGGTGTTGAGTCAAAGCAACCTCGAGTCATGTCTCAGGTGTTGAGTCAAAGCAGCCCCGAGTCATGTCTCAGGTGTTGAGTCAAAGCAACCTTGAGTCATGTCTCAGGTGTTGAGTCAAAGCAGCCCCGAGTCATGTCTCAGGTGTTGAGTCAAAGCAACCTCGAGTCATGTCTCAGGTGTTGAGTCAAAGCAGCCCCAAGTCACGTCTCAGGTGTTGATTCAAAGCAACCCCGAGTCATGTCTCAGGTGTTGAGTCAAAGCAACCCCGAGTCATGTCTCAGGTGTTGAGTCAAAGCAACCTCGAGTCATGTCTCAGGTGTTGAGTCAAAGCAACCCGAGTCATTTCTCAGGTGTTGAGTCAAAGCAGCCCCGAGTCATGTCTCAGGTGTTGAGTCAAAGCAGCCCCGAGTCATGTCTCAGGTGTTGAGTCAAAGCAACCTCGAGTCATGTCTCAGGTGTTTAGTCAAAGCAACCCCGAGTCATGTCTCAGGTGTTGAGTCAAAGCAACCTTGAGTCATGTCTCAGGTGTTGAGTCAAAGCAACCTCGAGTCATGTCTCAGGTGTTGAGTCAAAGCAACCCCGAGTCACGTCTCAGGTGTTGATTCAAAGCAACCCCGAGTCATGGCTCAGGTGTTGAGTCAAAGCACCCCCGAGTTATGTCTCAGGTGTTGAGTCAAAGCAGCCCCGAGTCATGTCTCAGGTGTTGAGTCAAAGCAGCCCCGAGTCATGTCTCAGGTGTTGAGTCAAAGCAACCTTGAGTCATGTCTCAGGTGTTGAGTCAAAGCAGCCCCGAGTCATGTCTCAGGTGTTGAGTCAAAGCAACCTCGAGTCATGTCTCAGGTGTTGAGTCAAAGCAGCCCCAAGTCACGTCTCAGGTGTTGATTCAAAGCAACCCCGAGTCATGTCTCAGGTGTTGAGTCAAAGCAACCCCGAGTCATGTCTCAGGTGTTGAGTCAAAGCAACCTCGAGTCATGTCTCAGGTGTTGAGTCAAAGCAACCCGAGTCATTTCTCAGGTGTTGAGTCAAAGCAGCCCCGAGTCATGTCTCAGGTGTTGAGTCAAAGCAGCCCCGAGTCATGTCTCAGGTGTTGAGTCAAAGCAACCTCGAGTCATGTCTCAGGTGTTTAGTCAAAGCAACCCCGAGTCATGTCTCAGGTGTTGAGTCAAAGCAACCTTGAGTCATGTCTCAGGTGTTGAGTCAAAGCAACCTCGAGTCATGTCTCAGGTGTTGAGTCAAAGCAACCTCGAGTCATGTCTCAGGTGTTGAGTCAAAGCAACCTCGAGTCATGTCTCAGGTGTTGAGTCAAAGCAGCCCCGAGTCACGTCTCAGGTGTTGAGTCAAAGCAACCTTGAGTCATGTCTCAGGTGTTGAGTCAAAGCAGCCCCGAGTCACGTCTCAGGTGTTGAGTCAAAGCAGCCCCGAGTCATGTCTCAGGTGTTGAGTCAAAGCAACCTTGAGTCATGTCTCAGGTGTTGAGTCAAAGCAACCTCGAGTCACGTCTCAGGTGTTGAGTCAAAGCAACCTCGAGTCACGTCTCAGGTGTTGAGTCAAAGCAACCTTGAGTCACGTCTCAGGTGTTGAGTCAAAGCAACCTTGAGTCATGTCTCAGGTGTTGAGTCAAAGCAACCTCGAGTCACGTCTCAGGTGTTGAGTCAAAGCAACCTGGAGTCACGTCTCAGGTGTTGAGAAGTGCCGCAGAGCAGATGAAACAATGGAGAGAGGGAAGGCTTCATAGCACTCAGATTGTGTCTTTACCTATATTATTTGTGCTGACAGCCTGCACCGCTCTAACGAGGGCTCTAACGAGGGCTCTGAGGATAGGCCAGGCCATAATCCTAACAACCTTGAAGCTGCGGCTTTGAAAAGCAGCTGGTGTGAATCTTCATTACCCGTCCTGTCGATGCTGCAACCTTGAATAAAACATCTATGCTGATGAGGACGAGGAGAGATCTATTTCTACCCACTTTCCTTCAAGCACTGTTGAAGGGACTGTTGCCTCCTCTGGCCCTCACTTGCTTGGCTTTAATTGTGAAGATTGTTTTTGGGGGTCGATTTTTTAAATTGCTAAATTCAGTTGTGAGGAGAAGATGGCAACTGTTTCTAAAAATGCATTTGTTTGTGCTGCATATGCGCAAACAAATTTAGTTTATATACATTTTGGGTAAGTTATATTCTTGAAGAGTTTGTAGATGGAAAACAGGCTTTTCCTACCTTCCAGCTTTTCCAACTTTCTTAACCAAACATTTCATCCGGTTGTGTCAAAAGACCAGGCAATAAATTCCACAGTGAAAAAAGAAATCCAATAAATCACCATGTAAAGTAAACCAGGCCAATGATGGAATGACACATTTTCACTTTAATTATGGAGCAGGTTTTTAAAGAGCCCCTTGTGGGAAAGGCACACACACACAGCTTTCCTATTTTCTTGCACATCATGGTTCTTAAAGATCACAACCTCCATCTTCCCATGATAAGTGCATGACATTCTGTGTGCTTACAGTGAGTCGCCGTGCCCCGCCCTGCTTCATACTAATACATCCTGTGATGGAGTGACTGATGTGCTGTCTTCCTGCCTCCATAGTCATGTCATCCTAATGTTTAACGAGCCCCCACATACTATATCCTGCCCCCGCCCCTCCCTAACAAATGCTGCTGTCAAGCTCAAGGAGAGCTCTGTGACACCAGAAGCTTCATCATTGTGCGTGCGTGCGTGCGTCGTGCATGCATGCTGTACAGCACATGCCAGAGTCTTGATTCAAAGCCATATCGGACTCTCCGGGGAAATCTTCCCAGTGAGCTGACAAGACCCCTGCTGTCATCTGCTGTCACAAATCTTCAGATAGCAGACTGGATGCCCACATATCTTTGGCAATGCATCATTGCAAACCGTACAGCATTCCAGGTTCCACTGTGCTGTTTGGCTTTCTAAAGCAAGGAAGGTTTGAGAGATTTTGTGAAGTGAAGGGAATCAAACTTATATTATGCACGTCCAATTCTCACACTGGTGTTGACCAACGATTAAACTGCAAAATTCAAAGTAGATCTGAAAAACATTCTTGCCTTGATTTTGAATTTGACAGGGTTTGACTTGATGTTCAAGCTTTTTGTGTCTTGTCTCTCTTTCAGCAAATCCCAGATGTGTCTCCTACCGGTCGCTGGACCACACTGGTACCCCTGCTCTTAATCCTGGTGGTTGCTGCCGTCAAGGAGGTCATTGAAGACCTGGTGAGAAAAACAACAGCCACTATAGACCCTTATCACGGGGGCCATTTTGTGTCGAAAAGGCAGGATAAACACAGGTGCAAGCAAAACACTAATGAGGGTTTCCAACTTCCAATCATGGAAGATGGAAACCCTCATTAGTGTTTTGCTTGCACCTGTGTTTATCCTGCCTTTTCGACACAAAATGGCCCCCGTGAGAAGGGTCTATTAGCAAAGGCCAGACAGATATATCAGGAGATTCAGCACCACACCTGTCTCAAATATTAATTGTACATAATTAGTTTGCTTTAACCTGCTTGGAGCACCAGAGGGGCCAGAACTTTTCAGATAATGCCAGTTATGTTGGCAATCACAGAAAAGCTTACTAAACTAATACTTGTCTCTAATTGGTTTCAATACAACTCTCTCATACCTGCCAACACTCCTGATTTACGCGGGAGTCTCTCTGTTTGAACCCTTTCTCCCACTGTGCGGGGGGGATGTTGAGGATAAGCCATTCAGCCATACCCCAGAAAAATCTCCCTCTTTTTCACATCCCAATGTGGGCAGGTTTATTTTATTATTTGTTTATTATAAGGATCCCCATTAGCTGACGCCTTGACGCCCGCTCGTCTTCAACAACACACATTACATGACAGACAAAGAATAACACATACAGACAGGTATGTTTCTGCCATTCACTGTCTTGTCCCTGTGTTGCAAGCCCAACCCATCTTGCATTTTGGTGTGACAGACAGTTCAAGTTTGGAATTTGAATTCCCAGCCATTTATTCATGAATACACTCTTTTTTTTCTTTTATCAGCTAATCAATTGGTAGAAGTATGACTTTGTGTGTATTTTCTGAAGTAAAGACTACCTATCAAATTAAAGGCTTCAGAGTGTGCAAAATGCACAAATGTTTGTATTGGTATCACTGTGAAGTAGGAAACTTGCGCTCAATTGAATTGACTTCCCTCAAGTGAATTGAATTGAATTGCCTGTCCCCATAGAGCGTGTGTGTTTGTCTCTTACAGTACAGTATGTCCTCTGAGTGTTTAGAAGTGCCTCCCTGTGGAGCAGAGAGGAGGCAGTGATGACTACATGGCCACAGCAGGATATTCCCCAAGACAGACACAGACATGCACACACACGCACGCAAACATACACACTCATGCATACACCGACACACACTCACTCCAGAGGTCACAGCTGTGCTTGCTGCACCCAGAGTGCTCATTCAGTCAATTAACCTAGATACCGAATGTTCACGCACAAAGGCAGTTAGTGCTAACAAAACAAAACAACTGTCTGCCCTCCAGCAAATCTGGGCTGTCCAACAGATGCTTGACAATAGGCTATGCAATTTATTTGAGTATTAAGGGTTTATTTCAGATCCATTTAGCCATTGTTACAAATTTTGGTTCTTGGTAATAAATTGGTTACTGGCTTTAGAATAAGTTTCCCCTTTGTCCACAAATAATCCACTTACGTCTGTCTTGTCTGAATCAAGTCAGAGTGTTGCATTGTAGCATATTGCAGTGACCCTGCAATGCGATCCTCTGTGCGGATCCCAGTGGACAGTTACTCTACACGTTACTTTGTATCTAGTGCTGAAGGGGCCAGCGCAGCACTTTTCACCTGAAGAGAAACATGGCAGTGGAGAGGTGATGACGCTGTCTTTATCGCTGAAGGTCACCTTCACACGTGTGTATTCCCTCCATCACTCTGACCCTCACAAGTTGACATGACCGGGCAACATCGACCCCTAACTTCATGAATCATGTATTATGGACACATTTATCTCACCTTGTTGCTGGCCCTTTCTCAAACAGGAGTCCCTGGCCACACATTTTTCTTTTTGTTATAAGGCTATTTTCAACTCCACGTAGGATAGGATAGCATATCTAAAATGCAGTATTGTGAATTGCATAGTGTTTACAGTGCATTTCGACATACTGCAGTGCACTTTGACAGCGTGATGGTGATGCTGTTATGCTAGTGCTTTGATATGTTGCCAATTAAGCTGAAATGGAAACAACGTTCACCGTTCTGCCGCAACCTGTAAAAGAGCAAAGAGAGAAACCTTTTGATTGTCCTCATGTGGTTTATCACCATCTCATGAGGTTTCTACTGAGGGCAGTTTAGCAGCTTAATCAAGGTAACACTGCAGATCCTTTACCCTTTTATCCTTTGCTGCATTATTTCCCTCCTCTCTGTGGTTGAAGTCTACAGAGGCCTGATACTGCAGTACTTACACATAACCTCTATGTGCGTCTCACCCTCCACTGTGCTATGATTACACACATCTTCTAAATATCTCTGCTCTTCTCCTCCATATCTGTCGGGACAGTGATAGTGGGCTGAGATGGGGGGAGAGAGAGAGAGAGAGAGGAGATGGATCTTTTGTTCATGAGAGGGAGAGAATTTGAGAAAGAGGGAAGAAAGAAGACAAGCAGTGAAGGACAACATGAAACAAGAGTTATGGATGTAACTACGGTTCAATGAATTCTGGATGACTGCTAGAGGAAAGCTTGATGCCTGATATGAAATGGCTTGCGCACGCACAGATCACGTGTGGTATATCAACAAATGTCAGATGACACCCGCTAGTTGTGAGAGCAGGTCTCCCAGTTTAGAGCGATGAACAGCAGTTTGTGTCTTGTCTTGTTTGCTCTGTGTGTCATCAGTATTCGAGGGATTGGTGGGAATGAATTGAAGAGGCAGTCTGGCCAGGCATGGGCCAGCACATCCTGCCCATTTAAGTGGACAGGTTATTTTCAAGGACTGTGAGGCAAAGACGTCCACAGCTGCTTTGATCTATTTCCACCAGATCATATTCACCATGTCCCTTCATGTCTCAACTCCTCTTTTTTGTGGTGGCAGAGAATGTCCACCACACCATTCTGCATAGTATACCAAGGAGAGGTATGGCTCTGAGTCTTACTGGGTGGAGGGAAGGCCTGTGTTGCCATGGTACTTGCAGAGACTGGGTGGACTGGACATGGGGACCTTTGCTTATGATGTGATGATATCTGTCTGTAGAGGAAGTAGCTCTGTTAGCCTCTTTTGCACTCCATACCCCCGGCCCCTTCCTGAGCTGCTACACAACTCCCCATTTGGTGATATAGACATCTGTTATCACCACCTCCTGACCTCCCAGTGGAATGCCCTGTCGAGATATGCCCTGGGGGAGGCAAGGAGCCCACTGGGTGTTCATCAAGCCAGGGCCCCTCATCGTCTGGTAGCCCGACTAGCTACCCTCAGAGCCCACAGCATGAAATGCAAGTCATGCACGGGCTATCCGACAGCCCTTCTGTCAGGTATTGAACACCCAGGTAGGAGGGGCCTTCATTATTGCCCAGTCTTAACACCTGAAGATGGGCCATGCAAGAGCTACACACATTGGAGCTAAGCATTTGCCAACCTTATTGACTACAAGCGAAGCAGAATCTCTCTTATCATATCCCTGCACTGAATTGCTGCTATCCTGCATTAGCTTCTGGTTGGGTAGGTAGGCACCTCTCCAACCAGTATGACCTAGCCAGAGACTGGCGATGTTGGCTGCCAACAGCTGCCAAAAGCTAGCAAGCCTCCAGCACAGTGTGACTGAACAAGCTACTCAACATGAAACAAGAAAAGGTGTTTGATATGGATCTCTGCTAGAAGGTGAGCGAGCCATCTTCAGTGCATAGTGGCTATTCCACAGCTGCCTGGGACAATTAGCCTGGAGGCTGGACAGTGAGAATAGCTCGTATGGATGAGTGGGGTATTAAGCTGACAGCTCTTGCATAGGACATAGGCTTTGTAAAGGTCTCTAGCAAACTTCTCCCGGGTATAGTGCAGCTGGTGAGAGACTGACGTCATGTGACACAGCCGGACCATTCATTAGACACTACGGAATGTTGCAGCAGTCTTTAATCAAATGTGATTCTACTGGCTTTCATTAGCCTAAGAAGCAGCAAGCGAGTGTGAGAGGACTGTAGGACAGAGTGGCAGTGTGTAAGAAGGGGAAAGACTGGAATATGAACTGGGAGAGAAAGATAGACTTAGAAAGACAGACAAGAGGGGGAGAGTGGATATAAAGAGATAGAATGAGAATACTTTATTGCCACAATATGCAAGATTACTTACGAGGAATTTGTCTTAATAGTGTAATTATGCAGTGTAGTAGTCATATCAATATTTAGAGATAAAAAGAAGATATCTAAGAAAAAGGGGTCTGTCATGATTTTGCGGACCGCTTCAGCATCCTGGCGGTGTGCAGGTCCTGAAGGGATGGCAGGTTGCATCCGATCACCTTCTCAGCACAGCGGATGATGCACTGCAGTCTGCAGAAGTATACAGTAGTGAGTGAATCAGCGGAAAGATGAAGACGGGAGATCTACTGTAGAAGAGATGAAAGAGAAAGAGAAAAAGAAGCACTGCTAACCATCTAGGCAAGCTGTTATGGTTTCAATTCCTCAAAGGAGAAGGGAGAGACTGCAAAACTCACAGCAGTGTCTCTTTCTTCCTTCCCACAAAGGCGTTTCAGAGAACACACTTCATTTCATGCATGAAAGCAGTTGTACACTGTAGGCTTTAGATAACCCACTGTGTGATTATACAGTAGCGTAAAGATTGGACAGATGTGTTTGTGACTGGAAGGTTGCTGGTTTGAATCCCCAGATCATTGGGGGAAGATGGGTAGGGGAAGTAAATAACTCTCTCCCCCCCTTTATTAACAACTACCAATGAAGTGCGATGAGGCAAGGCACTTAAATGTTTGTGTTTTTCAACCTGGAAAATAGGGTCCAGGTTGAAAAATACCAAAATTCTCCTTTAACCTTCAACTGCTCCAGTAGATCTCCTTGGTGACCAGTAGAAGACTGTAGTTACACTGGGCAACCCCCAGGTGTGAGTGCATCAGTGTGAAAGGAGGGTGAAAAAGACTGTGATTGGTGGGATAGTTAGATTTCAAAGATGTTGGTTGAGGAAACTGTTTGTATGGATCAGAGAGCCTCTGACTGGTGTGCACATTAAAACACAAGGATCCAAGGGCCGTTTAACCATTTATTTTGTAGTAGGTTCGGCGTAGGTTGATTGGATGGATGCTTTCTGTACAATAATAAACAACAAAGTATTAGTACATTGATGTGCCCACCAGAACTAACTAAAAATAACAAAAGGAATATAAGCTTACATTTGTTATGCATCCACTAAATTAAGGTCAAAATAAGTTTCACACCGGTTGGTGTGTGGCTCCACTGGTCGGACAGGGCCTGTTCATAGGCAAGATAAACATAACTCAGATGCATGACATCAGGTAAAGAAATCAAACCTAACATAAAAAGGTACACAGTTAACATAAAAAGGTACATAGTTGTCTACTTACTGGTGGGCATCACCTTGCAGGTTCGAGTCTAACACAGTGATGCAAACATTTGTTGGTCGGTTTGGTGCTGCACAATGGTGGCAGGCCAGCTCTCAACTGGGAGTGAAACTGACTGAGGTTTTAAAGGGAGTGTGCAGGGTGATTAGGTAATTGTGAGCAGCTGGGTGAGGTGCAAGAGGAACAGGTGAGGGAGTGATGCATTATGGTAAATGAAGTCCAGAAATCAAGCTTGGGATTTTTAACAGAGGGCATTGCTAACAAATGCCTCCCACGCATGCTCAACACACACAGTACAGTACATTTCATGGGTAAATAAAGACTAAAAATAGGAAAGGTGTGATGTCACCAGTAGTATATTTACCCAATTTTAAACTGAAGGTGGAAATGTGGATTTCTGTGTCTTGTTCCCTTCCTAGTCTACTAGTCAAGTATATCACAGTTTTCAGATGCTACATTTTAAAACATGCCGTTTTGTTTGTGCTCCTGGGACAAGTGTTATGGAAATTAAAGTGTTTTTCCCGTTGAGGCCACCCAGTGGGAAGAATGCATGCACTCATGGTGCTGTAAGGTGCCTTGGAATATAAGTATCCACCAAATGCCATATGATATGAGCCTGTGCGTTGAGAAGATTACGTAGACCAAAGCCATACTGTGTGTGGATATTGCCATCAGAATCAGAATCAGAATCAGAATCAGAATCAGAATCAGAAAGACTTTAATGATCCCCGGGGGGAAATTGGGACAAGTTACAGTAGCTCGCTCACAGAACACACATAGCATAAAATAAACCGTAGTACCGTAAATGCAATATTAAGCAAATAAGCAGAAAAACACAACATAGCATAGAATAACTAGTAAATGCGATAGAAGCAAAAAATAAGTAGAATGTCTAAGTAGCAAAATACAAAATACGTAGAGTAAGTATACATTCCGTGTCAATTATCATTATTGCACGTGACATATTGCACATATTGCACATATTGCACGTGATTTATATTAAGTCGGCTTGCCCTATACGTTACACGTGGCTCAGCCAGGCACAGTTAACCTATCGGCTGGCTCAGTCTCAGGGAGACTGAGCATCTCCGAGGTGCTCTTTTAAGAGAGGCATTAAATAGACCAATGGCCACAGGCAGGAATGATTTCCTGTGCCTCTCCGTATTGCATCTAGGTGGAATCAGTCTCTTACTGAACGTACTCCTGTGTTTGACTAGCACGCCGTGGAGTGGGTGCGAGTCATTGTTCATGATGGAGCGTAGCCTGGACAACGTTCTCTTCTCTGACACCGCAGTCAGAGAGCCCAGATCCAGCCCCACAATGTCCCTGGCCTTACGGATCAGTTTGTTGAGTCTGTTGGCATCCGCTGCCTTCAGCCTGCTGCCCCAGCACACAATAGCATACAGGAAGGCACTAGCCACTACCGACTCATAGAACATCCTCAGCATGGTCCGGCAGACGTTGAAGGACCTCAGCCGTCTCAGAAAGTAGAGACGGCTTTGCCCCTTCTTGTAGAGTGCATCAGAGTTGTGCAGTTAGTGCATATACGTCTAGTCTTTATGTAGCTTGTAACTGCAGACTTTGATAAGCCCATCTCTCCCTCTATAATAAATATGACTACCGTCAGTCAGCCTCTCCAGGCCTTTTCGCCAGTCAAACCAGACCAAAGGAAGCTCTTGTAATCCAGGACAGAGTTTGTCTGATTAGCTTTTCTTCCTCCTTGTTAAATCCATGTCCCATTGATTCTTCACGTGGGCACGGTGCTCCTCCAGGGTTCTGCTTGGAGAAACTCCCCTCCCTTGCTTTGGATGGTCACTATTTAATTGGTATTAGTGTACATCAGAATAGAATGTCTCTGGAGAAAATGGCTCTTTTTTGTTTCCTTACAGAAACGCCACAATGCTGACGGTGTCGTCAACAAAAAGGAATGTCAAGGTATTGCAAACTATTACTCTTATTATTACTTTTTTTTGTTATCAAATATTTATTTCATTTTCTTGCAGAGCACAAAAAAACGGTCAAAAAGACAACAGCTAAAAACAAAAACGGAACAAAGCTCTTATTCATTTTTGTATTATTTAATTTATATGTATGGATATTTTTGATGGTCTGCATTAGCCTTGTACATTAGCTCAACAAAATAATGATGGTAATTTCCCCTCTGTCTCTTTTATACTTCCCCGTCCCTCTCATTGTAACTTCCCCCACCTCTGTCATTGTAACTCCCCCCATTTCTCTTGTTGTTGCTTCTGCCTTCTCTCTCTCTTTGCTCACCACAGTTTTGAGGAATGGTGCCTGGGAGATTGTGCACTGGGAGAAGGTATGTTCCCAGACTGTCATGTCGGAAGCTAATCTGTCAATGGTGTTCATTGGTTTCAATGTTCACAGACAGTCAATAATGGTTATTATCACCAGTCTGCATTCTACTCAACTGGAACAGAGAACAGATGTGACTATGCTTACGTTTACCAGTTTCACAATCCAATATATTGTTATGCAAAGTTCAGCAGTAATGAAAGAAAACGCCTCATCAGTATTGTACTCTAATGCACATACTTTAGAGATAACAATATTTGTTGTCTTTTCCACCTCTACGTATTTTGTACTCATAATTTTAGACTCGTTCATGCTGTGTCCATAGGCAATGCACATCAATAACCAATGTATTTTCACAGGTTGAGGTGGGCGAAATTTTGAGAGTAAATGGCGGTGATTTTGTTCCTGCGGATGCTATCATTTTATCATCCAGGTAGAGGCGTCCAACATGCTGCCAGTCCCTGGGAAACTTCTCCCCTCCTCCGTGTCCTCCTCTTGCTCTCTCACACAGCTCTCCCTGAAGAAGTGATGGTTACTTACGCTCAAACAATAAGAGGGGCAACAATAAATGGGGTTGTTCGTGTCAAAGTGGATTACGCATTCACTGCATTTGGATTTTTCTTTCTTTATTATAAAGATATGAAATTGCCATTTGAGCATTTAATGAATGGATGTGATATTCTTTAGCTTGATGTGGGAACCATCATTTCTCTAGGTGGCATAGCTGTAATGTGGTTTTTTGATTAGAATTGACCAAACGTCTTCATAAAATCGACCTACTCCTTCGCCTTTTCAAAAACCATTTGGACCTGCTTTGGGTTGGAGCTTTGTACCCAGCATCAATCAAATATTAAAAACAATACTGACTTCGCAATCTTAAGTATATTCCATAATCAATTCCATTGACACTGCAATCATTCACTAGTATTTCCCGTATAACTCCTTAATTCTGCATATACTTTGCGGTAAGCAGTTTTAATGTTTTTACCCAATGGTTTTCTTGAAAAGGAGAACAGAGGACCAGTCATGCAGGGGTCACCATTGTGCTCTTCTCATACCCCAAGAACTAAAACAATTGTCTCTCTTCCCTCCTGTGTTTGGTGTCTGTCTGTCTGTTGGTGCTTTTTATCCTCTCCATCCCTCTTTTTTTCCTCATCCTCTCCTCCTTTCCTGCCCCTGTGCCACCTACTGCCACACTCTCTCTTGTGCCCCCTGCTGGTGCGTGGTGGGTAATATCAGGTGGCTGTTGGGGAAGTAGTCCGAGCGGCCAATGGGGATCACCTCCCGGCTGACCTCGTCATTCTGTCGTCCAGGTCAGGAAACTAACAACAGCACAGAGAGAAAATGGGCGTGGGAGAGTTTTCTTTCTCTGCTGACTCTACTGATAAATATACAATTTTCCACTTTGGAGGAAGGAAGGGGCCTCTGATTATGTTGGCAAAAGCCAGATATCGGAGTGCCAGAGGTCAATGAGCACCATATTCCCCTTCCATTTACCTGTGGTTACTTTACATTTTGGTCCTATGGCCATAACATTGGCCCTGTCTCTACATAACATTGGCCCTGTCTCTACAATTCTTGTTATGTTTTAGAATATGGTGTAGCACAACTTAAAGTTGTACCATTGACCCCTTCTAATGTTTTGGCTCCGACTTCTAGCACGGCTCAGAGTGAATAGAGACATCCCATACGTCATCATGAGGAACACATGCTCATAGTTTGAGACAGACTCTTTTAAAGTTCGCTGGTGAATGTATTTCCATGTACTTACAATCCCTTTGCATGGCTTTTACGGCAACCTGAATGCAGGTTTGCTTCATCATTTCATGTGACAATAATAATGCATGCTGTCACATTCCAAGATCAGTGAAATGCATCTTAGGATTGTAGTTTTGCCAACTTGCCGTGCCGTCACTGCCGTTTGGAAGGGCCTAATTGTAGTTCATTACGTCCCAATCAGTATTGAAGCATCATGCTCTTTTATGAATGGGACCAGTCTTCTACATTGGTTGCTAGTTTTCGAATGAAATTGTCTGGCCATCACCGCTGACCTCTGCTTGTTTCCATGAAACAAAGCTCTCATTTGATGGCACTAAAACTCATTGATTGTGGTTGGGCTCCAGTGGCCAGATGTCTTTTTAATGTTACCCCTCCACCCTGTGTGTTTTTGGACCAGCCCTTGGTGTGCATAAATCACTCAAAGAGCAGCTAACCAGTGGCCCAGCTCACCTTAAGCAGTGGCACGCTCTAACTCTCTGTCCCTGTGCCCAGTGTCTGTCAGAAGGCCATTTGTCTGCTCTATTTGTTGCGCTCGTCTGCATGCCTGCTCGCTCATCTCTCTCTCTCTCTCTGGCTCTCTGCAGTAGTAACTCGCTCATCTCTCTCTCTCTCTGGCTCTCTGCAGTAGTAACTCGCTCATCTCTCTCTCTCTCTGGCTCTCTGCAGTAGTAACTCGCTCATCTCTCTCTCTCTCTGGCTCTCTGCAGTAGTAACTCGCTCATCTCTCTCTCTCTCTCTGGCTCTCTGCAGTAGTAACTCGCTCATCTCTCTCTCTCTCTGGCTCTCTGCAGTAGTAACTCGCTCATCTCTCTCTCTCTCTGGCTCTCTGCAGTAGTATCCTGTTGCTCTTTCTCAAAGACAACTGAACTCAAGGGCAGCGGCAAACAAAGATGATCACTTTCTCTGTCTCCTCTCTCCTGGACTTGCCCCATTGGGCTGTTAAAGGATACCTCTGTTCCTGTTAAAGAACTTGTTGTGAGTTTCGTCCATTTGCCATATCGCCCACACATAACCAAGATACACAATACCTTTACAGTCGCTTTCCATACAGTATCCAGTGAGCTACACTCGTCCAGTTAGTTAGTATTGGGGGAAACGGTACAGCCATTCAAAGTCACCAAAATACAGCGCCAAAAAGCTCTTTGTACATGTTGTGATTCGGGTACTCACCACGCGATGAAATAATAATCCATATTTATGTGAAACATTATTTTCGTAGTAAATCCCCACACCGAGTTTGCCTGTACCAGCACTTCTGCTGTACACAGCGCAGGCGCTGTATTGCTGTGTTGCCAGGTCGCCATTGTAAATAAGAATTTCTTCTTAATGACTTGCCTGGTTAAATAAAGGTTAAATAAAAAAATTAAATAAAAGTATGCTGCGCATGCGCTGTACGCCTGGTGGCTGTTTCCCGCAATACTAACTAGATGAGTGTAGCTCACTGTATACTGTATGGAGAGTGATGGTAAAGGTATTGTGTATCTTGGTTATGTGTGGGCGATATGGCAGATGGACGAAACTCCCCAAAATCTGGCGTATCCCTTTAAGGAGATTTAAAGTTTGATTGGATGATTCAAAGCATACCATTACATTTACTTTTATTCAGCAAAACTTTGATGGACTTTTATATTCCAGAGTGGCCGTAAAACTTTCATGGAGCATCTTGGTTTGCAGTGATCTTGTCTCATGCCGTCTTTCAGCTGTCATCCTGTCCTCTTATCAGCCCTCATTTAATGGATAATTGAGAATGAATTTGACATTGAATCTAGTCAATGAGTCATATGATGATACGTAAGGAATAGCAACACACAATTAATTCTTTGCAGTTGTGTATAAAATGTATAATCAACAGCAGCTGATAGTAGATAAGCAATATTTGATATTTGCACTCCAAGCCTCTATTTCCTTTCCACTCCCCCCAAAAAAACAGTGAACCACAGGGTATGTGCTACATTGAAACATCAAACTTGGATGGAGAAACAAACCTCAAAATCCGACAGGTGATAATGTCTTTTTACTTTCTCTAAATACCTTGTTAATATCATGTGTGCATACAGTGAGCCACTCTGGCATTATGGACAATCACCAGTTGATTTTGGTAAAGAAAGACACAAATTGACAGGAAACAAACAGTACTGTAATGCTAACCCTGTGTCAACAGGGTCTCCAAATCACCGCAGAGAACAGGGACCTGGACAGCCTGACGCGTCTGTCTGGGCGCATGGAGTGCGAGAGCCCAAACCGCCATCTGTATGAGTTTGTAGGGAACATCCGACTGAACGGACACAGGTGGGCGGTGCTTCAGAGATCTGTATGAGTTTGTAGGGAACATCTGACTGGACAGACACAGGTGGGCGGTGCTTCAGAGATCCGTATGAGTTTGTAGGGAACATCCGATTGGACGGACACAGGTAGGCGGTGCTTCAGAGCTCCATGCCTGGCTCCCTGCCACTCTACCAGGCTGCTGCTGTAGCTCAAAGGCCCATTATCCAGGAGCAGAGCCAGTGCCCGTGCATTATGTGGTTTTAGGGAATATTTAATCTCTGCTGAATACATGAAAGCACCTGGTTCAGGGGTATTTGATTATCAATTTTTGGGGGCCTTTGCTATCGATTGGCAGGAAAATCCATTATATAAGTCTGTAGTGCGGCTTAATTTGATTATGTTTTGGCTTTATTCTACAGTAGTAGTTTGGATTAAAATCCTCTCCTGAAAAAACATTTTCACCAGTAGCTCCAGTATGTCTGGCTTTTGGCCCATTATGTTTTAACCCCTGTTTATCACTCAATATATGCAAACTAAGAGTCTACTGTATAAATGCATCAACCAATGTGTAACATCAGTTACCCACTGTGCCTTTAAAAAGTACCAACAATATAATTGAAACATTAAAAAGTCATAATTCGGTCATTTTTGCAAGATAAGTTGTTACTCTTTTTGATGGTGGATACTTGAGTCTGCAGTAAAGCTCTACAGCTGTACTCATGGCAGTGGTGTTTCCTACTGCAGTACAATGCCACTGGGTCCAGACCAGATCTTACTGAGAGGAGCCCAGCTGAGGAACACGCAGTGGGTCCATGGTATAGTGGTCTATACAGGACATGACACAAAGCTCATGCAGGTAAAGCACATCTTTGCACAACATTTGGACTTGTAAGAGTTTATTTATTTGTCGTTAGAAAATGCCAAGTACTGTCCTCTCTGTCAAGATATGCATATAGTCTGTATTTTCATGTGCTGGAGTCTTAGCTATAACACTACTAGCACTAACACTAGCCATTGTCATCTGTGTGGTCTTTCCCCCGGTGTTTTGCTAGACTTTGCTGGGGGGGGGGGCTGGGGGGCGAATAGCGTGATCATCCCACACGCTACGTCCTGCCGGTGAAAAGAAGCGGCTGGCGACGGCAGAAAGAAAAACAAACAAAATAAATTACAACACATCATGCTCCCAAACGTCTGAATGGGGTTCAGACAAGTGACAATCTCCCGCAGTGCTGTTTTGAGGGCGCACAAAGCAGGACATCACTCTGTATTTGGCCATGCTTTTTCTTTTGTTCCCACAACTCTTTTGTCATGTGTTACCTAGAATTCCACTCGGCCTCCTCTGAAGCTGTCCAACGTGGAGCGCATCACCAACTTCCAGATCCTGGTGCTGTTTGGCTGCTTGCTGGCCATCTCTCTGGTCTGCTCAATCGGCCAAACCATCTGGAAGTACCAGTGCGGCAATGCCGCCTGGTATATGGATCTCAACTGTAAGAGTCCCAGCAGCCCAATACTACACCTCTAATTCCACATATTTTGTCTCACTTGTCCATATCTGCTTAATTCTTTGTCATTTTAAGTTGTTAAGTGTCGGTGTGTGTTGCTGTCGTTTTTATGTTGCCTCAGTTAAAATATATGTTTGGCAATACAAGTGAAATATGTGGCAATGTGGGAATAAGTGAATTCCCTGTAATCGGGAAAAGAAAGCTGTGACATGCATAGATGTGATGTGAATGAATGAAAACAAAGAAATGGTTGAATATCACTGCGCTGCTGTACTTTTTTGTTCCTTTCTAATG
The DNA here is from genome assembly GCF_964638095.1 of Poromitra crassiceps. Lineage (NCBI taxonomy): Eukaryota > Metazoa > Chordata > Actinopteri > Beryciformes > Melamphaidae > Poromitra > Poromitra crassiceps. The sequence continues at coordinate 26,640,280 of NC_139634.1, forward strand.
TTCTGTTTGATTTTTGTTTTGTTTTCTTTGTTGTCGTTTTTTTAACAGCTCCAGGTAACAACCATTTAAAAGCCTTGGCCATCCGTGAATGACCCTCCCTTACTAACCCCTAACTGAAGCTCTGCCTTTGCTAAGCAAATGAAGCCCCCTACCCTCGCCCCTATATGGTTGCCCTACTTTGTATGGGCCCATGCCATGGACAAGCACATACCAGGGATCCAACAATAGGTTTTTCCCCTCCAGCTCTCTTATACCTTTGTTTAGTTCCTTTTAGTGCCTGATGCAGTGTCTCACTTTTCCTCCATTTCTGTGTGGAACGTTAAGCGCTTTGCAATTCCCAAGCCTCAGACCCTCATCTGATTTTGTTCCTCATTATTTCACCAAAAGCAAAATGAATTCCAGCTCATATTTTCTGCTCTTTGAGGTTGTTCTCAGGAAGCTTTTCATTGACAGGAGGCTTATGCTTGTTTGTTGCTTGAGCACAACATGCAGTGCAGCGGCCCCAGGGGCAAGAGCTGACATTTTCTAATCGCCGCCTTGTCTTTATTTTCCGAAAGACTGAGACATATGTAGAGAAAGTGGAGGGAGAGGTGCAAAAACCTTTGTAGATCTTAAATGTGTTTTCAAGCCCTTTTGATAAATGGCTCTCAATTAATTAGTGCTAGTTTTACACAAAGATCTATTGACATAACCCAAAGAAATATGGATGATGATGATGATGATGATAATAATACTGTAATAATAATTGACCATTTTGTCTGCTGTGATGAAGCTCTGAACCTGGTTTGCAAAGTGATTATCGTGCCATTCTGGCCATTACTCTGTATCCTGATAGGCCTGTGTAGGAGAGGGTGTGCCCTGATCAGTTACGCTTGTATTATGACTTACACTGTTCCTCTTTATAAGACGTTGTATTGGCTCAGATTGGCTTCACGGGGGTTTTAATGTCGTCTGTGGCGTTAAAACCCACATCTAAAAAGACCCCATCAAGCACTGACGAGGGGAATGTAAGTCATAAAGCAGGCGTCCATCTTGAGACTGACTGTACTTCCATAAGGAGTTGTTGAGACTCTGTCCAGTGCATATTATCCAACCTGTGACAAAAGAGAGAGGTGGCAGATCTTCATACCGTAAACCATCCTATTCACATACACAGAGTATACCAAAATGAATGTAATGGCACCTTTAGGCGCCATTTGTCAGACTTGACATTGGCAAGGTAAACGCAGACGACGACGGAGCAGTCGGCGCGGGGAAATGTTAGCCCACCACACATCACACATCATGGCCCATATGTCAGCGAGGGCTGCGATTATGCACGCCTGTTCAATAATTCATCTGACTTTGACCCACCCAGCGCAGAGTGCTGACACCGGCCCGCGCTGCCATTCTTCCAAGCGCATACATCTTTCAACTTACCTTTATGCAGATTGAGTGCAAAAATGAATTATGGCGGTTTGTTATGCATCCATGCCACCTGCTACACTTCACTCTGTTATATTCATGTCAACTAAATAGAAGGTAGCCTGCGTTTTTTTTTTTTTCTCTCTCCACGCCATTTAGTTTCTGCTGACTATTTTGCTTAGCAGAATGCTGATCTGTTACCGGATAGCACAGTGAAGCCTCTTTGTCCCACACTCGCTGAAAGTTTGCTGGAGGTTGTGGCTTCTCCGTTTACCACTACTCTTAGCGTAAAGTTGAGGAGACGCGGTGGTCTTACACAAGCAGTATGAAATGATTACACAAGAAAGAATTAGGAACTGAAATAACTCACGCTTCGGCTCCTGCGACTACTTCCTCAGGCTGTTGCTGTGTGAAGTGATTACTTTGTCAACATGCTTGTTAAAAAGAATTGTTACAAACACTAGCATGCATTTTTTCCTCAACAGCATTAAACTTAGGTAACATAAGAACAAAAATACCAAGTTTAGTTGTGCCTTGTGCATGTCCTGGTTTGCTATGATTTGATTGTTTTTTATGGCTCTTAATTTAGATCCAATTCAATTCCTTTTTACCATCTGATAGCAAAGCTATCACATAAGGATGAATCACAAGCCGACTAGTAGCAATGAGTGATGTAGTGACACTTCTAATATTTGGTAGCATAATCCGCCCACTCTTTTGCACGCCTTGTTGGTTGAGAATGTGCTATGGACTGAATCTCCCTCCTTTGTCTTGAGAGCATCCAACACGTTTGTCTTCCTCCCCACTTCTGAAAGTTTCCCCCTCCTATATGTGCTGTTGTTGTACCAGTAGCAGTAGCTTCCATTCTGCCATTTCCTTTGTGCCATTTAGTTTCTTTTGCAATCATTCTGTCACGGGGAAGGGCTGTCCCTCTCAACCGCAATGCTAAGATCAAGGCTTGGGTTGAGGAAGGTAACTCTTGCACCTCCTGCAAGCTGAGGAAAGGTAAACCACATCACTCCTGTTTTTGTGTCTGGTGTCAGTGGGGTCACATGTCATCATCATCACTGATTGGGGGTGGGTTAAGGTGGTGGGGGGGAACCAGCATCATCTGCATAGTGCTTTGTGAAATTCATTGCCTGCATCATGCTGGATGCCAAGGCTGCTGCTATGACACTAATGACATCTGAGATACTTCAGTCCCCGTCCGCTACTTTCAATCTTTGGGACGTTAAATTGGACTGCTAATCAGTGGCGTGGTGAGAGGATGAGGTTGGGCGGAAGAAATGGTTAATTCCAGCTAATGCAACGTTAGCCCAACACATTCTCTGCGTTGTGATAACGTTGATCATTAGCCGGGAGTAGCTTTGGGCATTTTCATTTAACCAGTGGATCTTTTCAGAACTAGTACCGGTACTCATGAGTCTCCTGTGTATTGAACTGGTCCCCTGACAGATGGCGGGGCGGCTAACTTTGGCCTCAACTTCCTCACCTTCATCATCCTGTTCAACAACCTCATCCCCATCAGTCTGCTGGTCACCCTCGAGGTTATCAAGTTCACCCAAGCCTTTTTCATCAACTGGGTGAGTTCAAGATACAATCAGTCATTTACCAATCTCCGAATTTCAGATAAATTCACAGTTGTCATTGACAGGTTTCACTTGAAAGTGGGGGAAAAAAAGGAAAGAAATACAAGATTGCTGATGTCAGCCATAAATCAAAATAAATGTGTATTTTACCTCAGTATTAACATACATCACAAATATAGACAAACCTACCAAACATGTTTTACTGTTGCATGCTGTGGGTTCAAGCAATGCAATGAGTCAAAACAAAACAAAACTCAATCCAATAAAGCATTATATACACCGTAAACGAAGCAAGCAGGGGTTGTCATTTGTACAGAGCAATGCATAGTCAAATCAGTACTTCTGAAACCTGAGTGACATGAATTATTGGAGTGAGTCAGAACATTATGTTCTTATTGTCACTAGCAACTAGGTCAACCCCACCAACTACCTCAGCTCAGAAATCTTCCGGTTCTCTGACTGAAGTTCTACTAAGTGCCTTTATTCATTAATGTTCATTAGGAACTTTGATCAGTATTTAGGGCAATTCTCAGTTGGTCTGTTTCCCACAGCCCCAGCTGGTTCAGCTCTTTAGGGAAAACCCAGCAAGGAGACCAAGGGCCTGACTGAAGTGAAGCATGAAACTTTATTTTCCAATCTAGTCCTTTGACTGTCACCATAGATGTGAATTTTACTTTGATATGAAGTTTTATTTTTTGCTAAAAGGTTTTGTCTCTGTAGATAAGTTAGATGTGAAGTTCTTTATGATTGCTTTCAGGACACCGATATGCTCTATGAGCCCACCAACACACCTGCCATGGCTCGCACCTCCAACCTGAATGAAGAATTAGGCCAGGTAATGAAATGACACTCTCTGCTTGGTTAACTCTCACATTATCTTGACTAGAAACTTGGACAAAGTGGAGGTCTTGACCTCCTCATTAAAACAAATGTTAGTCGGCACACACATATGGCATGCACAAGTGATCGACACAGACGATTGACTCATGCGGTCGGTCATGCCCCGCCCCTCCCCATACAGGTGAAATACATTTTCTCCGACAAGACGGGGACACTGACCTGCAACGTGATGCAGTTCAAGAAGTGCACCGTCGGCGGCGTGGCCTATGGGTGAGTCTGCTTTCCTCCTCCCTCCTTCCTTCCCCCCTTGATGCTCTACTCACCTTCATTAAATGCAGAGTGGGCATCATAGTACATCTGGCCCTTCTGTCTCCTCCCTTGCCTCCTCGTTAGCAGCTGCATCATTGCTCCTCTCAACATAGACTATAAATAAAAGGCGGACAGACATTTGCCAGCAAAGGCACTTTAGCCTCTCCTTCTCAGGCATTCAGCCATCATTTGTCTTGCTGGAGGTTTGTGTGAAGTGAAATCTGGCTATACATTTCAGTTTTTTCCTTGTAAGACACATCTTGTTTAAGGTCTCGTGTTGTGAGTAAGGATTATTCAGGTAACTCATTTAAAGCTCAGTTAGTGTTGCAAGACCTATTTGAATGTAACTACACAATTAGGTTCCATGAATGCATGAATATTGGCAACATAGCCTGTGGTGCAGGTAGCGTGTTTTAGTGCATTAATAATTGGCCTCAGTGCAGGCAAATAGTGGGAGAGAGTAGATAGAGTATCTTTACAGGACCAAAGCAAGCGCTTGCCTGAGAGTACATGATACATCTAATTAGGTTTCAATTAAAAGCAGCATGATTGATGAGGTGCAGGCTGAAGGACATGAGAGAGCATTTGATCTGGAGTTCTCTGTACCCAAGCTCTCATTATGCTGTGATTGCTCGTCCAGTGAGGACACTCACAACTTCTCACTGTGGATCCCCAAGTCAAGAGCATCAGATAATCAGAGCATAAAAGTGATAAATGTAAATGTTAATGATGTGATAATAACTTGCTGATATTTCTTTTTTCTAACCATCACTGCTATTGAAAGGTAGTGTCATTTGACACATCCCCCCCACCTATGGTCAATTGACACATTTGTTTAACCTACTAGGAATCTTGCACGCTATGCGTTGTGAGGGTTAGGGTTAGATTCAAACTCAAATCAACAGATTACTGATTATCTGATGTTTGTAATCCACCAGACTGCTCAACCCCAGTAACATCATCTGGGATGCTCAAACTCACTATGTTTAATTTTCTGTTAGTTTTTGATCACATTTCCTGACATATTTTCTTAAATTTGGAACAGTATTAGAATCATCTGAAACCAATGTCGATCATTGTTTCAAGATTATGATAAATGTTGATCATCTCACAATGTAAATGCCTTTTTCTCTCAAAACCTGTTTCTATGTCATCCAGGAAAAAATTCAGAAGTAGTTGTAATGTGTGTAAGGTATTAGTTACCAGATTTTTCAATTCATGACTACTGTATATCACATAATGACACTAAGACAAATTCCTCGTATGTAATCTTGCATATTGTGGCAGTAAAAATGATTCTGATTCTGATTTCGATTCAATTTAAGATTTTAGAAGCATCACATTGAGGGAGATAACACAGTGAATAAGAATGAATTAAAACTTTATTTTGAACATAAAAAGGAAAATAATAATGTTTAAAGCAAATAATCAATAGCCTAATCAATGGAAGAGTATTCTGACGATGTTTAATGTGTTGTGTTGTTTCATTGTTTTTGTGTGAATACCTGGACAATGAATTAATCATATACTTTACTTATATAAATATATACATCCATACTACAAACTGTATAAAACTTTTATAACAGAGTACTGGCAGATAAATTACACAACAAGATTGGGTCTGATTACACATCCATAATGTTACATGTAATATGAGTTTGAAGAATGGTACTTGCTTTCTATTCCTACAATCAACTTAGTCTTCTTTTCCATTTAATGCAAATTATGGTTTCATTATTCTTTACATTTCCAATCACATGTATCTATTTTGGTCATGAACATACTTAAATACTCTCTTAAATATGCTCCTACTTTGAAGTTTTATTCCTACCACTTGCTGTGCTGCTGTAATTAATAATGTCATGATCCCCAAGCGTGTAGACAGTAATTAATTCCACTGGATGGGAGTCCAAATCTCAAAAAGAGATACTTTATAGGTTAGAAAGGCTCCAAGAATCCTCCAGGCTGTTAGATGATGTCACGGATGATGATGGTGATGATGATGGTGATGTCACCAAGGATGATGTCATCAATGATGTCTGTCAAGTGTCTGCGCGTGGATCCACTGGTCTTCCGCCTAACACAGAAATGAGTTGGCTCAACTGGTGCGAAAACATATTTATTAGATGTACTTGATTGGCTTAACTGTCAAAAATATGTTGAGTTTAAAATAAAGTGTTATTTTTGCTGGGCTTTTGTTATTGTATAGGGCATTGCATAGTGGTGGATATAAAAACTACACTCCATGCAGTTTGTTAGACATGTCTAATATCGGTCTGTCTAATATTGTATTAGTCCATATCCTGGCCAGTCTGTTGCTGTTTGTAGCGTTACTTGAGTTCACTCAAGGTACATAACCCTGAGGCCCACAATGATGTTGAGCCAGCTCGACTCGTATTATTACAATTAACAAAACCCGGGACTGCAGTTAGTCTGCCAGACTGGAGATGTGGACATAATTTGGTGACGCATTGACCAAAATGTACAATTTTCAACAAGTTGGGACTTAGCAGTCATGAAAATATACATATACCGGTAGTACACACTCTACCGTCTGTCTCTCTTTGCCTCTTTTATATACTGTATGCACACCCACACTCAAAATCCAGGGCTAATTGGTGAGACCCGTTCCCCCTATGTCTGACTAGAGGGAAGACCTCTCACTTGGATAATATTGAATGGTTCCAAGACATTGATTGATATTTTCCTCATCACTTGCTTTAGCTTTCTCATTTCTTCCCCTAAAATGGATGTGCCACACTTTGTGAACGCAATACTGTATCTGTAAATGTATTATATTTGATTATTTTCCACAATAGAATTAATGTGAATGTTTTATACGTGAAGAATGGCCCCACGTCTTATGTGGACATAATGCATTGACTGTTGAGACTTCTGGAGGTGTTGTTCGCACAATGTGACATTTTTCAGCGGAGATGATTTACACTTGATAATCCCAGTGACTAACCCCTGTGGCAGGCCCTTTCATCATTTAGTTTCTAAAAATGCACTATTCACTAAAATAGCCACTAGTACTTATTTATTGCTCACTAGTCACTATTCTGCCAGTTACTAGTCACTATTGTAAGCCCTCCGTTCTCTGTCATTCCTCATTGTCTCTTGTCAGCCTGTTTTTTCAGTCATCGTCAATGTGTCAGCCCCATAATGAATACATTGTCTCAATCTGTTTTTGACAGATACAAAATCTCTGTCTAGCTGCCACCCCAGTGATAACAGGGCCTGCTATAGTCACAGCTGTGAACACTCTCCCTTATAACCCCTATGCCTCCTCTAACGTCCAAGCCAGCTTTTTGCATAGTTGCTCATCCTAGTTTAACAGCACCATCATATCCTGTGTATATTGGCTCTTGTGGCGACAGTCCTTCCTGGTATCTGCCCTATCCCAATCAAACTCCTAAACAAACCCATCTTTAATCAAATCCTGATGCCTGCACTTTCACTGAACATGCTAACGCTAGATTTTCTCAACAAGATGATTTATCTCACCCCATCTTCGCACCAACAGCCACGTCCCTGAGGCTGAGGAGGGTAGTTGTGCAGAGGATGACTGGTAAGATGACTGGGTGTGAAGTGAAGTTGCTCTGGCTTCTGTGATGTTTTGGTGCTGCCTTGCATTGTGGGAATCGTGACTTTTTACAGAATACGTCAGTGTCTCATGTGTGGCTTTTCTTCTTCTTTGTGTGTTTAGTACACTTGGGACATGTTGTATGTGACTTGTGGCACTTGATATATTATTGTGTGCATCTGTTGATGTGGAGCAACAAAGGATCTGCATTGATCTGTCTAATTATAGGCTAATATGGTACCAGAGTTATTTTTGGATTATGAGGGGGGACATATTGCAGCTTCATGACAAGGTGCACTCATAAATTCAGCACTTTTGATAGATCACTCTTGCTACTGAAATAAACTGTCCATAACTTAAGTTGTCTTGATGCTGAAGTTGTCAAGGAGATGTTGGCACATCATTCCCTTAGTAGCATCAAACTAGCTTTGGAGAAGGTGGCTACACACATACACACGCAGGCAGCCAGGCACACACACTCACATGCACGCACGCACGCACACGCGAGCACACACACATACACACGCAGGCAGCCCGGCACATGCACGCACGCACGCACACGCGAGCACACACACATACACACGCAGGTAGCCAGGCACACACTCACATACATGCACGCACGCACGCACACGCTCCTACCCCTGAGATCCATCTGCCCACAGTGTTGAGAATGAGATCCGCAGACGCAGCATGGGTGTGTCTCATCCATTTTGCATGGGGGATCAGGCTTGTTTGTCAATGCCTATTATGCCGAAATGTAGAATTATTGCTGCTGTAGAAGAAAGGTGAGACTTGGGGGTGGCAGTTGCCAACTTCTGTGAAAGCATGTCTCTTTTTACTGCTTCTCTCTCTCTCTCTCGCTCGCTCTCTCTGAAACAACTGAGTTACTGTTAGTGTAATATGAGGTACTATAATAGCATAGAACAAACAGCCTTATAGATACAGGCACAAGTGAAGAGACTATTAGTGAAAGTGTTTTTCCAGATGGTAAGTGTGAGTAAAATATAAACCCATCACCAGAACAGGGCAGGCTTGCTCTTTCACGGTTTTAAAATATCTTGTTTCTTTCTTAACCATTATCACTTACCTCATCACTGGGTTTTCTTCAGTGCTAAACCTTTTTCAATGCTATGGTATTCTTTCAAGAGGTATATAAATCCACTATGGACTTTGTCTCAAACCCAGAACGTTGCAGTTACATGGTCTGCACCTTACACCTCTGAGCCACTGGGACAGGCTTGGCTCTCACTTGCAGATAATGAAAACAGTGTTTAATTTGGACCCTGAGTTGACTCTAGTTTGTCCTGCACCTGCAACACTGAGTGGATGTGCATGCTCTACTTTTGTCTACATTTGTTGTTACAACCTTGTTGATATGCCATCATATTTTCCCATTTTGCACAAAGAAAGGTTATTTTTGCACAGATTATAAGGAAATGTACAGTGTAGACTTCATGAAGACCACACCCCCAACAACAAAGCTTCACTTTTTTTTCCTATCACCATAACTGGCTGGTGTAGCAAGTCCGCGACTATCGACTGTGAACAACCAGCGCCCTTGTTCCCATAGTGACAGGACCTCTGTGTGCCGGCAGATAATCAATAACTGAGCGTCCTCCACACCCAGCCCTGTGCCCCAGAAATCTCATCAAGACGATGGACTGCTGCAGCAGACAAAGACTTAGTGCTTGCAAAAAGCCTCCTTTCCTGTACAGGTGTTAGAGATGGTGAAACATACGTCGATAAGAATTATCTCAAAAGCATGTGCAGTCTTCGTTGCACAATTCAAATGCATTTTTTTAACTTGTGAATTTATAAGGCTACAGAGAGATTTGCCATGATAGATGTAGAGACAGTGCATGAGCATACAAGCCATATCGATGTCACCAAATCAGAGTCCGACGTCAACAATGAGAAAGACACATGTATTAAATATGATACAATAACCTAAAGCCATTTAGTTAAAGCAGCCACTCCTTAGTAAGTGATGGTGTCCCTGTGCATGGGGCGTAGAGAAATTGCTTCCCGCTTTCTCCCTGACATATTTTAATACAGGCCTGTGATTGTGATAGATTTCACTTACCTCCAGTGCATCTAGGTGTAACACACTGTCTCCTCCAGGCCTGCTATATAATTGCATTGCTGTCTCATTCCTACCTTTCTTACCCCCAAAACTGCATTTCTTTGCTGTGCACTGGATGGGAATATTGCTGGCTGGCTTTTAGCGGTCGAAACAGAGCATCCCGTGGGGATAAGGAAGACTTATGGTTGCTAATGGCAACCTCAGTAACATTTCTATTAAGTCTCAGTTCCACGGACAGAGCTGCCGTCTACCTGATCTATACCACTCTATTTATCACAATCATCAATCGATCTGTGCTGGAGGGCCAGCAGGCGGCTGGTGTCTATATAAAATCAGTGCTCTAAGACACTGTTGGGTCAAAATATCCTTTCCTTTTGCAGTGAGAAGTTGTGCATCTTGTTTTCCCAATTCAGCATGACTTCCTGCTTGCACTTTGATGATGAGAGATTGTCTGACTTGACTAACATGTTCTTGTTGTGTGGTTTGTTTCTGGTGAAGATGTATTGCATTATTTTGGGCTTAGTCTCTTAACAGAAAGCATCTCTTGTGCATTTATGCAAAACTAATTTTATTTCCAGTGATTATCATACCAAATGATGGGCATTTAGGCTTTCAGTGCTATATGAACAGTATTACTTTCTCTTTTTATCTGCCAGAAATGTAATCTGTTTGTCATTTCCCTGTAAACTGTTCCTCTTAATTTCTGAAACCAGAGGGACCACCATGTAAGGAGTTTTGGAGATGACTGAAATTAATATACATAATGAGGAAAATGAATGCATGCACGCACGAGTGTGGGTTTATCGTAAAATGTTGTGTTCTGAAATAAAATGTCCCCCCTTTAGGCCTGTTTTCCCAAAGGATCAACCAGGGAACACACTTATGGAAATCATTCCCAATTAATGTCTATGTCTTTGCCATACAGCGTGGTTGTATTAATACCAGTTGGTGCTGTTTTCAGCACACAGTAGTTATGTGTGTATAATATATTGTGGCATGAAAGAAGAAATTCTGAGTAGCATTGGTTGAACAGAGCAGCACATTTAAACAGCCTCCATGGCTGCACAATTTTAGGTAACTCGTCATTTTCAACCTTCAAACTGAGAAATCACAAGATTGTCCATGCAGGCTCCAAGATGTTCTACTTTTGCTGTTATTAAATTAGCAATCTGGGAATACATCGGTTGGAAAAACAATTGTCAACCTCTGGGGGCAAGCTCTTTTCAATACCTGAATAAACGAAATTCAACTCGCCCCGCCGCGCCCCCTTTATGCTAATTAGACCGATCACTATTATCCGGACTTTCTTCGACCATGCCGACAGATTTTCATAGAATTGACCATTGTTTCTTTGAAAATGAAGGATCTCCAAGTTTCTTGTTGACTCTTTGCCACCTTGGTCTGCTGTCACTGTAACATGCCTTCTAGTCTAGTACACTACAGGAAGTGTAATGGTGTCACAAAGCATTCCATTGTGTCGTGTGGTTCTGACTCCTCTGTCTCTCATTGCCAGCCACAGCACAGAGTCATCGGAGGAGGCTGGATTTATTGACCCCAGCTTACTGGAAAACCTCCAAAGTAATCACGTAAGTACCTCCAGTGTTCCCCGCCACCCACCAGCAGGGCCGGCTGCTGTTTAGGGCAAAGTTAAGAGGGATCTAGAATTTAATTGTCCTTTAATAATGTCCTTTTGCCATTTTAAACGGGTCTTATTGATGTGATATACTGTGCTCGTTTTGCTTGTATGCTAGTCTTTTGAATGGTGACAACTTGCATTTATATTGAAAGGGCTATACGACATTTTCATTCAAGATGTAAAAAATAGTGACAAGATTCCACCCTGTGATGCTTTCTCGTGTGCATTTTTTGTTATACTGTATACACTAGACATAGTAGACTTTGCTAGGCCAAGAAGTGTTTTGACAGCCAAATTGACCTCTGATTCCCTGCAATATCAATTTGATTGTAAAATCATGCCAAGGGAGTGACTACTGTTTCCTCACAGGCCAGAAAACACAGACCAATTAGCTCACTCTGACAGGATGAAGGCCTGCCCCATCCTCGTTAAAGTCATTACCAACCATTTGGAATCCTAGAATTCCAATTTGTTTATCCAGTGTGGGGAGTTGTACAGTTGTGCGTAAATAGTCTTCATGCAGAGCACACAACTGCGTGTCAGTGATTACCTCAGTGTGAGGAAATCGATTAATAAAGCATTCTGCCTCAGAATGGGGACTGACACATGCATTCGGGGACTGTCACAGGAGCTGAGGGGGCGGGCAGCTGCCACCTGCAGTGATGAAATGGGTGAACGCTGTGATTGATTGGCTGGTTGAGTCACACGGCTGCCAGACAGCGTGGGGGAGACAGCATGTCACATCTAATTACATATACAGTGGCATCGCCCGAGGAAGGGTAGTAATCCCACTGTGATGTTTGCTGTGTGATGACAGCACAAACTCTCCACACATTCATGAGTTTGTCTAGGATCTGCGTTAGCTTTCTATTGATAGCCCTGGCCTGCACCCACTGCTAATTAATTACAATGTGTACAACACACCATTATTTACAAACCACAATCTCGCTGTCACTTTATTATGATGATTATTCTAATGGGGTATAGTTTGTATTATTGTTTTGTTGGTGGTTGTATTCTGGCACTTGTGTAAGTCATACGTGTTCCTTGTAATTTTTTTCTTGAACATACCGTAAGTCCCTTAATACAGTGGCAGCCACCTTGAATTGCCGCTCCCAGTTCAGATGTGCGTTTACTACGGGGGTTGAATCCCTGATCCTGTCTGCCTGGCCTGGGCTAGCAGCTAAATGCTAACTATGCTGAATGGGGAGAATGGGAGGATTTCCCCCATGCTGACCCATTGACCACACGTCTATGACGAGACACCGCCTGAATGTATAGTCATCAACAGTTTTGCAGTGCTGTGGGCTGTTTATAGGAGTGATGATGATACAGCGGTGAGGGGGATGGCGGGCTACAGTAGTGGACAGGGGAATTAACATTGCTGACAAAAAGAAACATCCCCTCTGGTGCTTTCTTTTCATCTTCTCTTAAGTCACTGGACATGTGCTCCGCCCGCAAAGCTTGTGCAGTCTTGGTGTTTGGTTGCTTGCTCACCCGGGTTCTCTGTATGGCTTTCTGTGACCCCTTCAACTTTTTTCCACACTGGCCATGTCCGAAGCAATGAGCATCTGTCACTGCTGCCGTGACACAGATGACCGGGAGTCCGCGGGGGCGAGAGCCGGCATCGGCGTATTAGCTGTCACATGTAATTGTGCCATAGAAACTCACCGGTAGCGAGCACACTCAAAATGGATTAAAAACTTTTTGCCTGACACAGCACAACGCTGAGGAAGGCCTTTGGCTGAAACCTTCGTTGCTGCTGCCCAGTTTGAGGAACTATTAAAACCTGTGAAAGGACATTTGGAGTGCTGGCTTTTTTTCTCTCTTTACATGTAATTGTGCCGTCAGACCCAACTGTGGCCATAGCAACGCGCTCTGCACTCTCTGCCTAGGTGACCATCACCCTGGCTGTCACACACGCAAACACATAGTATGCACTTGGGTCACACATATCCACACCTGCACACACGCACCCTCTCTCTTTGTGGCTTTGTTACACACACACACACACACACACGTACGTGTGCACGCGGCCTTCAGAGTCTACCTGTCAGCCCAGACCAGATTAGCATTCTGGTAAGAAGCAGAGGGTCCCCACAGCCACCTGGCCTGTAATGGCCTCAGTGTACTTTCATTTGCAAAAAGACCCTTTGATTTGCCCCGCCTCCTTTGTTCCCAGACAGGAAATGCTTGTGACAGACCTGTTTACATGGCTGGTTACATGGACTGTTTCCTGTTTATTGTAAATAAGCTTTGTCCAATAATCAATTCTAGTTGGTTGTAGTAAATTAGCATTTGTTTCACAAAATATGTGACTCGGAGAAGAATGGCAATTGAAACATTCTGGTGTCTCAGTTGTTTTTCCTCGTCTGTCTCTCTGTAGTATACTGTAGTGCTGAAATTAAATGTTGATTTGGGCTGCATAGTTTGCGACTGTTTTCAAATCTGGCTGCTATTTGTCGAGATGGCTAATCAGTGGAGATGCATACCAGACCATACTACACACTACAGTAGTCCGGCCCCACCAGGTTGCACAGAGCTAATGAAGACAAGGCACATGGTCTATTCAGAAAGCAGACAATTGGCTTTAAATAAGAGATTCCAACCAATAGTGGTTATAATCATTCGATAGGGTCAATGCTGCAGTTGTTCTCATTCAAACTAATATAACTATCAGGGCGACCCAATAGGATTAGGTTCACTGTCACTGATAAGGCAATATTGACTAGTTCTAAATAATTACCGTACAGTAGATATAGCATTTCCAAATAATTCATGTTTGCTTTGTAACCTGCTCGGGAGATGGTTTGAAAATCAATCTAGTGTACTTTTTGTGATGGACATCATATCTGATGTGCCACTGTCTGAACTGTCCTGATGTGGCAAGCCTCACCCATCTGCTCCCCAAAATAGGTTAAAACAACTGCTAAAAATTACTTGGATGTATTTTGTGACTCAGGTCTCCTTAGATGTCTTATGAACAGGAGCAATTTATTATGCATGACGGTACACTCAACACATATTGAAAGTGGTGTTGTGTGTGTCTATGGATAATTTTGCTTTAATGACTGTAACACTCTGTTTTTAAGGTGATTCTAGTTACTTCTGCTTTTTTCCTTTGAGGTGTTTCATTAAAGAACATCAAAAGTCAAAGTCTCCCCACCCCTTCCCTCCCCCCCTGTAGCCCACAGCTGCTGTCATCCTGGAGTTCATGACCATGATGGCCATCTGTCACACTGCAGTCCCTGAACACACCGATGGCAAAATCACCTACCAGGCCGCTTCTCCAGGTACGCCGCACCCTCCTCAAGCACAACAAAACCTTAATAGCACTAACACCATCCTACTGTGTGGCATTCTTATCTTAGCCCAGAGTTTGCCAGAAATATATGTTAATCCTTAGTAAATAGACAGTTAATCTAAAGGGAAATTAAGGAAAAGAGCCTTATGAAAATATCTCAAAGAGACCATTTACGTACACCTGGCACTAACATGTGATTTCTGTGATCAGATTGCAATCAGATAGTGCTTGACCACATTATCCTGATTACATTTACACCTGGTATTAATATGTCTCCAGTGTCCACATTGCTATCCGATTGCGATTGGATCAGGCAAGCTCCATAGTGTAGAGCAGCAGAAACACAGTGGTGCACTTGTGTTCACTGTGGTCACAATGCGTCCCTGACCCCCTCCGGAGGTGGTTTGGCTGATTACTTATCAGAATACAGGTCTGTGTTACTCCAGAATGTAACCAATAATTTTGTATCTTCTTCTTTCCTTTTTTTAGTGCTGTATTGCAGTTACAGATTTGACTTTTACATTAAAAATACTAATCTCAAGCGCCATTTTTACAGCTTTTGTCACAGAGATATGAGCACAAGAAATTTCACCACTGTATCTTTTAATAATAATTTAATAATTTTTAATAATTATCAAAACCCTTTTGATTACTTGAAACTGCATTATTTTAATAACTAAACAATGCAACTACTACTGCTTTCTTTTGGCATTTTCCGTTGATATGAGAGATAAGATGAGCCTTTTTTTTTGCCTGACTACTTAGAACAAAAGTACAGTTTTTCTGGAGCTTTGGGGTTTGAAGTAGCAGGGCGGGCAGCGGCTGCAAAGAGCAGCTAGCTAAGTGAACTGTAAACAACATGCAGAAAGCTGTTTCTCTCCCTGCAGCGTCCGCATGAAAGCTGCAGGAAAACATACTTGTTGCACAGCCTCCATTTCCTGCCCTCACCGTGAAAACTGTCTAGATGAATTAGTTTAATGTACCAAATATAAATGTGGTTCTTATAGTCGATGTCAAACTCATGTTCATGTTGTCTTGACAGTGTTGCATGATTGTGTGTGCTCATCTGTAACAATGCGGGTGCTGTCTTTGCTTCCCAGATGAAGGAGCTCTGGTGAGAGCAGCACAGACCCTGGGCTTTGTGTTTACCGGTCGAACCCCAGACAGTGTGATCGTGGAAACGGTAAGATGAACCAAGACAAGAGTCTAATAATGAAAGGCACACAGGCTATAGAATTGATGAATGGATCCACTTTATCTTTAATATTGGCAAAATGATGATGTCTTTAAGAGAGACCGACCCTTTACCAAAAGGTTGCAAGACTAATCTTGAGGAAGACACTGCAGACTCTGCTGGCTCAATGTTGGTCACTCTGGATAAGAACAACATTTAATTGCCTGAAAAGTAATGAAATGTAATATATTTATGAAAGGCGTGATGAACAAAACAAATCATGAATTGTGCATTTCACCAGCTCATGAAACTGCACACAGCCTCACTCTGTATAACTGTGGCCTTGGAAGACTACTGTGATTGTTTACTGAAGAGTGATACAATACTGCTTACATTGTACCATGCTGAACAAAACACCATTACTTTTTACCCTAGATTGGAAGAATGGAAGCCTTTCTTTTCATAAGAATTAGTTTATGACCACGACACGTATCCCAATTATTTATTCCACCAAGTTCTGTCTCTGCAACCTGCAAAACTTTAACTTTACTAACTCTCCATTTTGCCGTGTTGCTCAGATGTTCCAGTGAAATCAGCAACAGACAATAAGATAAAGCTAATAACACAATGCCAGGGAGGATTCTGGCCTTTGTAGTCTAGTCACATGTGCCATTAATAGAAAGTGGCTGACTTCACTTCCACTGTGGTTATATTATAAGACGATAGATCCATTGTGTGTCCTCTCCAAAGCGAAGGTCGCTCATCGTGTTGTTCTCTTAATTGGCTAACCTGGTGATTGCACTTGGGAAAAATCCAGAAGCTGGAAGGCCAAAACGATTTTCTAATTTTGCCCACTGAGAACATCTTTCCTCTGAGACATTTGTCCAAGTTCTTAACCTTTATTAGGCCTTATAAATCTCTCGCCGTCTATTTAATTATTCTCTCTTGTACCTAGCGGTCTCGACAATTAAGGAACTTAATTGAATCTTACCTTATTATTCTCCCTCCATCAGCTCAGTACAGGCGACTGATAAACAGAGTTAAAAGTGCAATTAAGCCCGATTGGAGAAGGGTTGCAGGGTTGGTTTGTGGTGTTTGAGATAAGACGTCTCGGAAAAAGACTGAGACTGAGTTAAGTTGTCTCTTTTTGCAGTACACTGACATGTCTGTCTTTTTTTGGTCTTAGCCTGGGACAGAGGACAAGTATGAGCTGCTTCATGTGCTGGAGTTCACAAGGTAGTACTTTGATAAATGTGGTGTTCTCATAATTAATTATTGTGTACATTTATATACAGCTGCAGCATACTTGGTGATTTAGACCAGTGATTCTCAACCTTTTTTTTATATCAAGGACCACTAATTTAGTCCTCATTAGGGCCAGGGACTCCCATTTGATGAGATTTTGTCTCTTGGATCCAAATCTAACAATGTCTTTTATTGCTAGCTATGATTTTGTCCTGAATTCCATGACTACCTGTTTTGTAGGAAACAAAATAACAGTGAAGCTATGACCAAAGCAGCAATTCTGCTACATTCCCCAATGGTGTTAACTTCTCGTAAATTAAATAACGGTGAAGTTTAACAATTCATCAATTTGCTGGGGACCCCCTGGAACCCCTCAAGGACCCCTGATGGTCCCCGGACCCCTCGTTGAGAACCACTGATTTAGAACATGTTGTCCATACAGTTCTGCAGAAATTACAGAACAACTTGTATCTGATGTGTGATGATGGTGCTGCTGGTCTACAGCAATGATTCTAGTTGCCACAGAATCCTCAAATTAATCTTACGGAGTCACACGTTTTAGAGCACATCATCTCCCTTTTGCTCTCACATGATTTGTACTAATTCATTGTGAGATGTAGGTGTGATATCGTGTTACACACTGTTTAAATCTGAATTTCAACAGTTCAAATAGTATGTGCTAATTTGCTTGTAGTGGCTGTAACGCCTTCTGATGTGCCTTTTCTCTCACTTCATTTCTCTCCCTGTCTCTCAGCACTAGGAAGAGGATGTCAGTCATCATGCGCACGCCATCTGGGAAGATCCGCCTCTACTGCAAAGGAGCCGTGAGTGTCTGTCTGTCTCCATGGCAACACATGACAGGCCATCGCCATCATTACCACAGGAGTGTTCAATGTTCTCTTACCCCTGTTGCCTCCCCCTCTTGTCAGGAAATCATTTCTATGAGCGGCAGTAAGATTACTTTATTCCAAACACGGGTAGCTAACAAAATAAAGGATACAGCAACACACAAACAAACCACCCTCGATGCACCTTTGCATAGGTTATACAAGTATCTGCACCTCTATTTGGTGGATACAACACCATTCATTCAAAGTGGATTACATCATTTGGTGTAATCCACCTTTATTTTTATTTAGAACACGCCGTTTCATTCAATAGGGTTGTTCTCAGTTGATAGACACTGCTATCGTATGGTTTACATAGGCTTCAGGCTCATCAAACCATTCAGTGACCACTCAGGCCTTTGTGCCAGTGGAAGAAACCACACCCAGCAGGATAGAGATGATTTTCATTCAGTGAGGGTGATCGTCCACAATGGCTTTGTAGTCACTATTGACAAATGTCGAAAGTGCATCCCTGCAGCTTTGAATATCATGTAGCATCTCCTTTTCTCTTACCCACCCCTTCATTTTCTGTACTTCGTCTCTGCAGGCTCAGTGAGTAGGTTGTGTTTTAGTAAAGTATATTGTTGATCGTGCTGAAACATTTTGATTATCTTTATATAACATTTATTACACGTTGCTTAATGCTCAAACATTAGAATCACTTGTAGCGGTCATATCAATATTCAGAGATAAAAGGAAAATAAGAAAA
The DNA here is from genome assembly GCF_964638095.1 of Poromitra crassiceps. NCBI lineage: Eukaryota > Metazoa > Chordata > Actinopteri > Beryciformes > Melamphaidae > Poromitra > Poromitra crassiceps. The sequence goes on from NC_139634.1 coordinate 26,659,046, forward strand.
ATATCTAAAAGGCAAGATCACAGATAAGATTTTTGACTCAGATAAGTCAAAAATCTCCAACTGTGGTGTAATAGACTGCGGTCTTAGTGACCACTCAATAATCTTTTGTACACGAAGGATTATGAGGGCAGCCCTTGACTACCACAACACTATTAGGATCCGTTCTATGAAGAACTACAATAGTGAGGCATTAAAAGAAAAGTTAAGGGGCACGGACTGGTCACCTGTTTTCAACTGTGCGCATGTTGACAAGGCCTGGGGATTTTTCAAATCCCTTTTTCTGGAAGCAGTAGATGAAAGTGCACCAGAAAAAACCATCAGAATTAAAGTCAGATCGGAGCCTTGGATGAACCCCGAAATAATTGGAGCAATAAAGTCCAGAAATGACATGTTCACTAGATTTAGAAAAAACAGCGAAGAGCAATTATATACTGAGTTTAAAACACTTAGAAATGAAGTAACTAGATTAATTAAGATAGCCAAGGCGGAATACTACAATGAAAAAATAACAGAAAATAAGTCAAATCCTAAACAATTATGGAAGTGTCTGAAAATGACGGGATACGGGAACAGGCTCAAGACAAAAGCAAAAAATATGAATTTAGATATAGGAGGCACACTGATTACAGGACATGCCAATGTAGCTAATTATATAAATACGTTCTTCATTACAATAGCAAACAAACTAGTAAATAAATTGCCCAGCCCTAGTGGCAAATATGGAGAAAGACAGGTGGGGGAGTTTTACAGGAAGAAAGGTATCCTGGCAGATACCTTTTCTTTCTCAAGTGTGTCTGAGGACACGGTAGAAAAGAAACTTAAGGCCCTCAACCCTGCGAAGGCAACAGGACAGGACAAGATTCCCGCCAGATTCTTGAGGGATGCAGCGGAGACAATTGCTCCATGTATAACATTTATCTTAAACAAGTCCATTGAAAAGGGGCAGTTTCCCACTGATCTTAAATCAGCCAGAGTTATTCCTATCTACAAAAAAGGAAACAAATTAGACCCGGGGAATTACCGTCCTGTCTCGATCCTTAGCACGGTGTCAAAGGTAATGGAAAGGATCATCTTTGAACAAATAAATGAATACCTGTCAACAAACAACATCCTGTATGAGTATCAGTCGGGGTTCAGAATATCTCACTCCACAGACACATGTTTGCTGTACCTGACAGACCAAATCAGAACAGAAGTAGACAAGGGCAGATATTGTGGAATGGTTTTATTAGATTTACAAAAAGCCTTTGACACCGTGAACCATGATATACTGTTATTCAAAATGAAGGCTATGGGTTTTAACAGTGCTTCGCTAAGGTGGGTAGAGTCATACCTATGGGGGAGGAAGCAAGTGGTAGAAGTGAATGGCATTATGTCATCCTCACTAGTGCCAACTTGCGGGGTGCCTCAAGGGAGCATTTTGGGTCCAGTCTTATTTCTTTTATATGTCAATGACATGAAATCTGCCTGTGAATGTGACTTGCTTCTCTTTGCGGACGATGCGGCTCTACTGGTCTCACACCAGGATAAAGGGGAGGTAGAAATCATACTCAGCCGAGAACTACTCAGGATCAGTTGCTGGCTGGTTGATAACAGGTTGTCCCTCCACTTAGGTAAGACAGAAGCCATTCTCTTTGGTTCTACCATCAAATTGAGGAGGTCTCCGGGGTTTAGGGTGGTGGTGGGAGACGTAGAGGTCTCAGCTAGGGAGGAGGTCACATATCTGGGCTGTGTGCTGGACAACACCTTATCAGGAGAGAGCATGGCGCAGAGGGTAGCCAAAAAGGTCAACCAGAGAGTGAAATTCCTCTCCAGGATTTCCACCTATGTCAACAGGTACGCTCTGGAAATCCTAGCGGGAGCACTGGTTCAGTGTCAATACGACTACGCATGTTCCTCCTGGTACACCGGCATCGCAGTGTCACTGAAAAACAGGCTCCAGACAGCACAAAATAGATTAGTCAGACTCATTTTACAATTGAATCCTAGGACTCACCTACTACAGTCTCACTTCGACAGCCTCAAGTGGCTAAGAGTAGAGGAGAGAGTATCACAAATCAAACTCGGCATGGTCCACAGGATAGTTAACAATGCTGTCCCAAAATATCTTAGACATTACTTCACCAAGGTCAGTGACGTACATGGGCACGGCACTAGAGGGAGCCCCACAGACTTGGTCCCAGTAAAATGTAAAAGATGCATCGGCCAAAATTCCTTTCTTTATTCAGCGGCAGTAGCATGGAACAGTCTCCCAGCTGAGATTAACAGCTTGATTGCCAGCGACGAGTGTACTCGTCAAACACAATCCAGCTGTTAACTGCCAGCGACGAGTGTACTCGTCAAAAAAATCGATTTTTTTTTTTTGACGGTAGGTTGTGCATCTAAGCCTTTTACATCTCTTATATAGGTATAGACCAAATCACCTGGATGTTTACATTTACTTCCGGGTACCCCTGAGGTCCACACATTATAATGGCGGTGGACGGCACAAACTGACATGTTGAAGACAAAAACAGACAAAGAAGACAAAAATGGTTCGTCCGTGTTGTGTTGTTGTTTAATATCATTCATAACAACACTTTCACTAACGTTAGTGGAGACCAGACTAGCTAATTTACCTGTTGGACCAGACCAGAGCTAAATTAAATTGACCTGGCGTCAGTAGCTCTGTCTGTACCAGGCTCTTTCTCGCCGAGAAGAGCCTGGTGACGCGAGGTTACTCTGTCTGTAACGTAAAAAAACAGCGAGTTTGACAGACAAACAAACTTTATTAGCTAGCTAACACTACATAAAACAAACACAGAAGAAAGGCTAGATACGTTGGACAAGCATGTTTACCAACCGTTTAACCATTTAAATTGAAAGTAGTCGGCCGAAAACAACGAGAGGGTTTGACAGCATTTATATGACAACACGCACATTTAAACCTGCCGCCTTTCCCAAGTGGTACCCGGAAGTAAATTTGTTTACATGGTGACGTCACGGTGATTTGGTCTATTGGACGTGTACAACGTGTACAACCCATTCCACCGACCCACTAAGTGGCGACAAGGAAGGAGGAAGGCAAGCAAAAAGCAGTGTGACTGAAGCCATTCTCATGAAGGTGGATTGGCGAAGGCGCTTTAATTTTCGCGCTGATTGCTGGCGGTGCGGGATTGCAGATTTGCATAGTGGATTGCGGGTGGGACACACTTTGAAACACGCAGCATAATATGACCAGAATCGCAAAAGCTTCATCAAAGCCCTCAACCAAAACCCCAAGACGCGAGCGAGTCCAACCAGACTTCCTCAAAGAGCGGCTGCACAGACAGGCACACACCCGCACAGCAGCAGCAAAGCAATGGTGACAAGCGGGGACTGCCCCCTAGTCCGACACCAAATTGGAAACAAATCCCATTCTAAAAGGCTTTTAGAATGGGATTTTCAACCCATTCTTTTTTGTTTCTTTTTCGCTATAATTTAGAGTAATTTAATTTCTATTCAGAAATTTATTTGAGAGGTCGAGAGTATGAGAAAGTGCATTTGCAAAGGTAGGAAAGTGCTTGTGACATGGCGCTGCAACAAAAAAGAACGCCCACAGGAGGGAGGAGTTGAGCAGAGGGAAGTTTACTGCTGTTATGGAGGAAATTACTGTTCAAACTATTGTTTAGGTCTTACTGATGCCAAAAATGAATGGTTAAAGTGACAGTTCTATCGAATCTCACAAAAAGCCGTTTATCTCTGAATATTTATTCTGACGCTAAAACCATGCTGTATTCAACTGCTAATGCTTACATAACTACTAACTCTACAAACTAACTCTTTTAGACAGAGAAAGTACACATTCTATTAGTACTTTTGAGATATTGTATGTTCACAAACTCCAAGCAGAAAATAATCCTCGGCTGTTGTAAAATGAGCCACAATCCTCAAAAAAACAGCTTGGCAGAAGCTACCTACAGCAAGAAAAAAATGGCTGGCAGTCAATGTGTTAAGACAATTAGCCCCTATCCCTCCTTCAAAGGTAAAGTCAAGAACTGGATCAGGAGAAATAGAACCTGGACTTAATGTGTTGTGTTATATTGTGGTATTATATTATTATATTATATATTATATTATATCTATATTATTATATAGTATATAATATTGTATGGTAATGATATGTAATGCTATAGTATATTATAAAATATTGTCCAGTATAGGTTCATGTAGGATGGATTTGATGGTAGCCAAGGTGACTGAGGTGGGGGGCGACCTGTTGTCGGCCAGCCAGTAACTGAGCCGGTGTCTCACTCGACCCTATATGTTATTAGATCTTATAGTATTTTATTTATTTTATTTATTTTATTTGATTATTTTTTAAAGTATGTTTTTATTAGGATTTGATGGGTTTATTTTTTAATAGCACAAATTGTCTTTTATCTTATTTTATGCTTATTTTTATTGGTTATTCACTGTGCCCCACTTTCCCATATCATTCTCCCCCCTGCGTGGCAGGCACACCCACGCATTACCCTCAGACTCTGACAAGTGCTTGTGGCACTCACACTATCACACACTTACACACATCCAGACATACACACAACAGTACACATTCTATAACAGTCATCATGAGGACCGCAATGGAAATAAGCTGTCAGCTTTATTGCGTTTTTATCCTTTTGATAATGGTGGGCCTGTGTATGTATATATGTATATTGTATATACTGTGTATTCATTATCAATAAAGAACTCAATCAAACTCAATCAATCAAAAAAACAACAACATTGCATGTGCAGTCCAATATATACACCCAAATAGAAGGAGTGTTAAGTAGGCATTAAATGGGAATTTACAGTCCTACGTTAACATACTAATCTATCCATGATTCAGCCCTGTTTGCATTGATTTCTTGCACCCACTTCTAATTGCTTTTTAACCATAATGACCATTTCAATCATGTGATTCAAATGATCTCATGGTTATCAGGCAAATATGAGGAAAAACTACAATGATGGACTCATAAGTGATGGATGCAGGCTGACTCACTCATTTAGCCACTCAGCCAAGTTTTTTTTTTCTTTCTTTTCTTTTCTTGTTGGGTGTCAGTAGCCAATGACTCTTCGTTTCCCTTCAGGACACTGTGATCTATGACCGTCTGGCTGACAGCTCTAGGTACAAAGAGATCACATTGAAGCACCTCGAACAGTTTGCCACTGAGGGTGAGTGGACAAACATCGCCCCCTGTCTACCAGAAGTAAAACATCATGTTGTAGCATGTTTCTAATGTCTATGCATCCCTTGTTTATTTCTCTGTGGTATTAATAATCATCACTCGATAATCAGTTGGAATAGATGCAAGGGGTTTCTTATTTTTATGAGAGTTTATCCTTGCGGGTCATTTTTGGATGACCAGTTAATATGATTATAAGAAGAAGCAAGGAGAAGCAATGTAAGACAATGGAGCTGAGAGAAACTGCATCATCGGCTCTTGTTTTTGCTCTGTGTTCATACTGCCCCCTTGTGAGACATCAGCAAAATTATGTCATCGGCAGTATGTGATGTACTGCAGGCTAAAGATAGCACACAGGACAGACTCTGAAGATCTCCAATAACCGTAATGTGTAAAGGGCTGGATAAAATACAAGAATTCCCTTTAGTTTTTACTTTTTTCACAAGGAGTGTCACATTTAACATAATGTATATAGTTTAGATTTTGCTTTTGCATTGTACAGAATGTAGCATTTTAGTCTTTAAATGGATCCATATTGATATGAACTACAAGCATGATCAGTGGCACAACATCAAGACATGTGCATGTTAATCTGTTAGCATATGTATTTAACCGGCATGGAGTATTACATGGGTGGGGTTTACCGTATTAGCACAATTCAGGTAATGTCAGGTAAGTTATTAATTTGTCAGCTATAGAAATGTATATTTAAGTGATTTAAAAGTACTTCTCTGTGACAGTAGAGTTGCTCTGGTGCTCATTGTGTCTGAAACCCCACGCATCTGTTACTTTAAGTAGGTCAAAACATATGCCAAGACAACACAAAAACCAGGATTTCAAGGCAGGCTATGTGGTATTTTTTGTCTCTCCAGTAGTGAACAGTGGAGAAAAATATGAGCTGCGAAACGACCCGGAGAAAATCAAATTAAAAGTTTAGAAGCCACTTCAATACAGAGGGTGAAAGTTTAATTGCTTTGTAGGTACACAACAATAAGGTACTTAAACAGCAAAACAGAACACAGTGATTGGCCTCTATACTACATTCAGGATAAGCAACATTTTATTTCAAGCTTAGCAGTCTTCCTCAGGCAGCATTGAGCGTGTATTGTGTGCTGTGTAGCAAAGCCCACCCATCAGTTTTAAGTATAGGTCAAAACAAAGGGAAAGACAAGACAAACAAGTTCTATGCAGGCCTTGAAAGTCTAGAAAAAATATGCATACTGAATTTGGTAATTTTAGGTCATGTTAGTTACATTGCATAGCCACTATCAGCATTATATCCTATTGAACACCCTTAAACCAACAAATCAAGGTTTTGTAAAAGTGCAGAATTTTGAAATGGAAAATGGGTAGAAATGGGTAGAAATGTAGAACATGTACCCAGGTTTCCTGATGATGTTCTCTCCATGCAGGGCTGCGCACTCTGTGCTTTGCGGTGGCAGACATCAGTGAGTCGTCCTACCAGCAGTGGCAGGAGGTCCACAACAGGGCCTGCACCTCCCTGCAGAACAGAGGCCTCAAGATGGAGGAGAGCTACGAGCTGATAGAGAAGGTTTGCTACGTCAACAACCCTGAGATGTGGGTGGTAGATCCACAGAATGAAACGGATACATAGACAGCTTTATATTGGTATATCAACCCCCGCCTCCACCCACCACAACACCAACACCATAGCCACCTGTTCTGTTCTCTGAACTAGTCCCCTCGCCCACGAGTCCTGTATCAGCCAACAAGCATTTAATATTGGAATGCAGTCTGCTTGGCAAATTAGATCATGAGCTGCGTATTTACCTGTCTGCCTTCAGCTAACGTACACTGTTTCACACAAACCATCTGTTTGATAGTCTTCAGTGCATCTGTAGCAGGACCGGCCTCTTTTATTCAAGCTGAAGCCAGAACCGCCCATGTAATTAATGCAGGCCCGTCACATAGTCACACTCGTAAATCTGAAGGTGTGTGTGTGTGTGTGTGTGTGTGTGTCCGCGTGCACGCACATATTTATGTGTGTGTCATTTAAGATATTACCAGGAAGTATAATCAGTTCTCTGTGAGGAGCGTCTATATGGAAGCGCTAGTCAAACACAGGAAGCCACACTCGTAAATCAGCTGCCTGGCATGTTTTTCATGTTCTTCATGGTTGCCCAAGGCTGCCCAAAACAAATGGAAGCAATCAATCATGAAACATACATGAAAGCTTTCAGAGAGGAGAATGCAGTGTGGTACACAGCTCAGTGGTTATGCATGGCACCAACACTGCCAGGGCTTGGGGTTCAGCTCTCCCTGCCTGGGGCCACCCAAACTTAAAAAATGTATACACTCATGCCACAAGGTGGCACAGTGGAGTTGCAATGCATTTTGAAAGACACGGGCATTCCAAGGCTGGTTGAAAACTGTATGGTACCTCCTCACCACATCTTCCAAACACATCGTTGTTAGTTACAGTAGATGGGTATAAGACTGTCACATCCATATAAGAATAGGTCTAATTGGTGTAGACAAGCATGGTAAGTTTCAAACAATAATTCAACTCCCAGATCGACATGGGGTGGAGCAACAACCGGGACAGCAGGGAAATTGGCCAAGTACAATTGGGGAGAAAATTGCAGGGGGGGGAGACAATAATTCAACTTAGTGAAGGATGCACAACTTCCAAGTTGCCTTCAGTAGTAGTAGTGGTTCCAGTAGTTGAGTGGTTCTGGTCCTTTGATAGTCGCTTTAGACTATTTTTGTATCGGATGATTTTTTTTGACTCATAGTAATTCACTCTATTGCCAATATACAGTTACATGCACAAGATGCTTGGACCCCTAAATATTCCAGGAGAAAAGTCAAGAGGAAGAGGCTAGTATTAAACACAGCTATCAGTATCAGAAACTGACAGCCTTGTGGTCTGGAAGGGAATCATACACTGCAGCCAGATGAGCAGCATCCCCCCTCTGCCCTGGGTCATCCACATTAACACACATTTGCAAGGTTGTAACTTCTTTTCTGGCATGTCAGGCACAGGGCAGGGAACTCACTTTACCACAGTCCACAGTGTCTGCTGGATTCACAGGTTTACCAGCCACTATCACAGTGCTGCCTTACAAATCAAGCATACTGTGGAATAGAAGGCCTAAATTATGGTTCATTAACTACCAAGTGACTGGCAGATTAAACAAACCTTCCATTTGGCTCATGGCTGGTATTATTTTCCCATCCTGGCTCGGTGGTTGAAATTCAGATCCATGTGGTTCTTACCATGATTCACCAAGAACTACTTTTAACAACCACCACTGTAGCCTGTTTTTGTTTTCCATGTTCTGAAAATTGCAAAATAAAATATGGACAAAAAACAACCCACCACTGTAAGAACAGAGCAGTTCACACCAAGATGCAGCTGATGCACATGAGGACTCATCAGACACAGGCATGGCTTTGACGGCTGTGAGGACAGGGCTACAGACATACAGGCAGCAGAGCACGGGTCCAAGCTTAACGAGGGCGGCTGACCATCGCTTCCCTCGCCTCAACTCTGCAGCTGCATCTCGTCTACCTTCCACTGCTTATTCCTGTCAAAACTCTGTCCCTGCTGGGCTGTACGAGCCCACAACCTGTCCCAGAGACCAGCTATGCTTCCTGAGAAAAACACACCTATTGTGAGGGTGTGTGGGCGGGCGCGTGGGAATTTAAGAGATGATGTCCACAGATGTGCAACACACACACACACACACACACACACACACACACACACACACACACACACACACACACACACACACACACACACACACACACACACCTTACTTACCTACTGATCCAAAACCCCTAAAGGCCTCAGTGGCTTAGCTGGGTGATAAACAAGGGCAGCTGATGAGGGGGAAACACGACTGAGTGAGTGACATAGTCCCGCCCCCCATATTTCTCTGACACATGATGTTGTAAAGCCCCTCGTCTGTCAAATCTCCACTCCACAAATCTCCCCCCCCCTTCTTTTCTTGTTCTTTCTGGTGCAGAACCTGCAGCTCCTGGGCGCCACAGCAATAGAGGACAAGCTCCAGGATAAGGTTCCCGAGACCATTGAGACTCTGATGAAGGCCGACATCAAGATCTGGATCCTGACTGGGGACAAGCAGGAAACAGCCATCAATATCGGTAAGACTCGAGGAGAGTAAGATGAGACTGGTCTGGACTCGATTACTTATTTGGACACTGGTCTGATGTGTATCATATGAACGCTATACTGTTCTATCACTGAGGCTGCTAATAAGAAGAAGATACATTTACAGTCAAGGAGTCCCATAAGCATTTCTCCATCATGACATAGTGTATCTCAGCTAGTCCACTTGGTCTCAAACCAAATGGAAAACCACAGGTGAGCCTGCTCTGTGGTGAAGAGACGTCTATATCAGGCCCTGACAGGTAATCCAGTCAGCCTGTGTTCATCCCTCACCCAGCAGGACAATCTACTGACAAGCACAATGTTTCTCCGCCCGGTCTGTCCAACTGAAGCATCTGTTACGGAATGCAAGAATATATACGAGCACCAGTGGGCTTTGGAAGAGGAAGCCGCTGAAGTGATACTGAAAGCTGCAGTTCCTAGAATGGCCACTTGAGGCTGGACCCAAAAGGGAGTCGTTCCCATTCACCCCCATGTTAGTCTCGCTGGCCAGCCTCCCCTCCCTTCCGCGAGAGGGGTCTGGCTGCACGGAAACAGGCTACTGGGATAAGCCCTCCCCTGCTCTACAGCAGCCCCATTAGAGCAAATGTTTCAGTCGCTGCCGGATGTCCGCTCCCCGCTTATAACAAGCTCTGTCATTGGCTCCGACCATGTCAATCAGAGCGGCGTCCGCTCCCTCCTCCCTGTGTGTCGCTGTAAATAGTGCCCTGCCACCTCAGTGAAAACAACAACGTTAACTAGCTAGCAAGCTAACGGCAGAAACCTACACGCTAGCTCGTTGCTAGTGCTACACGCTGAAAATGGCAAGTTGGATTGTTGGAAACTATTTTCCAAGGGCACTGCCGCTAAGCGCCACCCATCGCAATTCCACAATGGAGACCTGCGCCGCCAGATTCCTCTCCCAGAAGGGAGGGCAGGCTGGCCAGCGAGACTACCCCCATGTTAAAATGCCCCACTTTGTAACAGGATTAAGCATGTTGACAGCCTGGGCCAAAACCGTGTTTTGGCCTATATAGCTAATTTCACCTTTCATAACAACTGTAGGGGGGTGAATTTTTATGTAACTCACCTGTTTAGAGTAAAATAGATGATAGAAAAGACAATGTTTTGGGGGTGATTGACAGGTCACCTGTCCAGTGATCGCGCAGCTTGCCGTTCACGGACCAATAGCAGGTGGAGCTGCGGCTCTGGGCAACCCCAGTCTCGTGCCCCCAAGATGGCCACAGGCTACGCTAGGCTTCCAAACGGGAGTCCAAAAGCCAACCGTACGCTTCGTCCATATTATTTACTGTCGATGATGAGCACGCTGGACTGACAGGAAGTAAAATAACATGCATACAGTATGTACACAAGCAGGCCCGTTTCACATATCTGGTTCCCCGAGGCCCGTCAGCCTCGCTGGTGTTATCAGAAAGCCCAAGGACTAACATTGGTTCAGCAGAGGAAGCCACCTTCCTCTTCCTTGAAGGGCCTGGCCATTCATAGACCTTAGATGTGGCTGAATTAGCGCAAATTGAGTCGACCTCGAAACAGCCAACCTGTTAAAAGAGTCCGGAAAAATGCTACTGTATTAAAAGCACCTCCGCTTGTGGCTACCTACCACTGTGGGCCGGCTGAATCAGCCCTTTGTGCCCGCCGTGCCCAGATGTGAGGGGGCTCCTCAGAAGCACATGCTCACGGGAAGTATTTTTACAGGTCCGCCGTTTGACTGCGTTTCTCTGTAAAAAGCCCCTCTCAATATTGACTTTGTTTTTTACTGTTTTCCTCGCTGAAAGACGATCCCCATTACCAGGGTTCACGGGCGCACCTTTCGCCACTCCGCACCGGTGAATTTAGCTCATCACAATTGGGTTGTTTGTGGTGGCCTGAACTGCCTCAATAGCCCTCTTTGCACACCATCGTGGGCAGAAATCAGCGCAAATGCAGCTGAGTTGACTCGTTGAACCATACTTAAGATGCTGAAACACGGCAGGGTCAGATTGGTCTGACTTCTGTCCACCAGAGGCTGTAAAGAAACAGTGTTTCAGGTTTGTCCTGTTCCCCAGTCCTGGCCTATTGTGACATAACCACGTTGACACCAGTCTGGCTGCCCGAGGAGCAATGTTTGCACTGGGATAGACTGTTAGTGCTGTGGGCTGTCCTTGGTTGGAGGGTTTTGATGCTCGGTGCGCGGCAGGGCCAGAACTCCATGAAAGCACACTGCCTGCTGGTCAGCTTGTTGGTAAACTCTGCTCGCTGCACTGAAGGTATCACAGATGAGAAGACAGGCACGTAAACAGCAGCGTGTTAATCTTGGCCAGGGGGTACGTGGTCCCCTCTAGCAGAGAGACTTGAAAAGGTAAATACACCCCCCTGGTCTGCCAACACAAACATGAACCACCATAATACCTGCCTTCCCACCTACCTCACCACGGCCAGTCAGTCATCTCGGTTTCCAACTCTTCCTCCCTCCTATAAATCCTAGTGTCCACTGTCTGCCATCCATTTTGCTCACCCTCTGTAGCCGTCACCACTGTCTGCCATCCATTCTGCTCACCCTCTGTAGCCGTCACCACTGTCTGCCATCAATTTTGCTCACCCTCTGTAGCCGTCATTTGTCTTTAATTGCTGTTCCCATTTGGAACGTCTGAGAGGACTCGTGACATGAGTGTCGCTGTTACACATTCCATAACTCCTCTGGGAGCCGTGTTTAGTTCCGCCTGAGCTGGAGAAAGGCCAGGAATGTCACTTTCTCTGCTGAAAAAAAAAAAAAGGCAGTTTTGCTGCAGTGAAATGAGCTTAAGGTAAACACATTAAGCGGAAGGACTGCGGCAGGAATCGACAAGGGGGAAGGGGGCAGAGAGACAGTGTTGAGATGGGGAGACATTTTCCACACATTGGCACATTTTTGGAAGTTTGCACCTTAGCAGTTAAGAAAACAATCTGCCAGAGCCAGACCCCAGCCCTGTTTGGTTTTCACTCTGGAGGTGAAACCTCCTCATTTCCTCATGGAAGCCCCACCCCCACCCCGCCCCCGTGTGTACCATGTGTGCGTGTGTTTGTATGTATCTGTGAATGCGTGCGTGCGTGTTTTGTGCATAATATTTTCTCTCACTTAAACTGCCCTCCCCATGCAATGACAGATTTGGGCTTCATGGTAAACCCCTTAAAGACACAAAAATCTCTCTCAAAACACAAGCAAATTGATGAAGCCCACAAATATGCATGTGGTCACGCCACAGATGGCAGCCTTTTCCTATTGCAAAGGGATTAGTTGAGGATGTAGGTTTGGGTTCCCGAGATGTTTCTGTTTGCCCTCGAGGGAGTCTCTCTATCTGCCACCTCTCTGGTGACCCTGAGCCTCTGTCCCGGGCCAAGAGCTGAGGTGGGTGTTCCCCCAGGGAGCCATGCTGGGCAACACAGAGGTGTAACTGCCCATTAAAACAGGAAACTGACAAACCCCTGTAAACCAAAGCCATTAGTCATGTCTTGACGCTGCCTCTGAGCTGTAACATTTTAATTGCCAACCGTTAATATGATGTATTGCTGTATCCTCTCTATGGTGCTTTAATAGTTCCATTCTTTTTTTATTTTTCTTGTTTTAGTTAGGTTTTTTTGTTTTGTTTTGTGGTTAACCTTGATGTTAAATTTGTGTTGTGTGTTTGGACTCCACGAAGACAACCTGTCACTGAGATTCACACTAATGGAGATCCTAATAAAACTAAACTAAACAAATCTTTGATGCAATGGAGATTGCCTCTTTCATATATATATATATAATATATCTTTCTTAAATATATATTTTTGTCTGTTACCTACCTACATATCTAGCTACTAATCGTATCAATCTAATCTGTCTGCTCTATGAACCTTTGAACTACACATTCAGTTTTTTTTTGTCTGTTTTATTGTAGGACATTCTTGCAAACTACTGACCAAGAACATGGGCATGCTGGTGATCAATGAAGACACTCTTGATGTGAGTATTAATAACCCGGAAAGCTTGTTTCAGACTGCCTTTTTAGACAGCAACCTAACACACACACACACACACACACACACACACACACACACACACACACACACACACACACACACACACACACATCTCACTATTGTTTGACAAAAAAAATATTCATACATTGAGAGGTGGGTTTGAGGATTTTACATCCATACATCTTGAGTCTGGTTTTCCTTTTAATGTATACATTAAATGTTTTTCTTTATCTGTTGTTCAGCTTAATCCAAATCTCAATCCTCCTTTTCAGTACTAATTACACTCCAAGAGTAATCCAAAATGTCAGCCAAAAGTTAACTTCCTACACACCTTCTTCAAAATTATTTACTACAACACTGACTCATTGATTATTTAATCCAGAGGTTTTCAAATTGGGAGGCAGGCCTCCCCATGGGGGCTCCAAGCAGTTTCAGGGGAGGCTCAGTGAATGGAAGTGGAAAAAATATTACATTAGTTATTACATTAGTTCTCAAAAGGAGATCTCATAGAATAGCCTAAACATGTGGAGTTTTGTTAAAGAGATAGTTCAGAGATAGTAGTTTAGGGATTTTACTGTTTTTCCCAGTCGGAAACAAACAAATGCCTTCAGACAGACCTTTTTATGTATTTGGTGTAGTCTGAAGTATGTCAAACAGCAATATCAGGCTATATTGCACCAATTATTGAGTGTCTGGCCTAGTTCCTCATTGCGCGGCTCGCGAGACGCTGGCGGCTCTTGAAGCTTTAGTTGGCGGCTCTAAGAAATTGCTAAAACATTTTTTTTTTTTTTTTTTTTTTTTTTTAAGATTTCCCCTCCCCTGCTCTCCCCAAAATTTCAATAAACCTTTATGGCATATTATTACAATACAACAATACTGGTGTTGACAGTAATAGAAGGTGCCAAATCATTCAAAACAATAAGCATTTTGGTTTTAGGAGTATTGTGCCAGCGTGCAGCGCTGTTCCAAAACGTGTCAACGTGTGTCGTTGCCTGGGAAACGCACATCCCATAATACAACTGTTCGCATCGCATCCCATAATAGTATGATGATACTTGGGATGCCATTGCGAACATAGATGTGAAGAGGATAGCTAAAACTTCAGCGTCGCCAGCGACGGCCTCCACCGTTGCGGTAGGGGTACGTTCAGTATGTGCTTACTAACCAGCATTACTGATTGCGATTCTTGGCCCCCTGTGTACTGAGAACTTGCTCGTTGAGTGATGTTGGCTAGCGCTGGACACTAGGCCTTCAGCCTGTGTTTGCGTAGCGCTTCATCTGTCAACGTGCTATCAGATGAACTGCCTTAAGACCTGTCTGTCACAGTTTCTCAGCTTTTATTTATCTACTATTTTCTTTTGTGACTCATATAACAGCTGTTGCTCTAGTTGTCCGCTGCATCTACAGTGAGGATGCACCCATGTCGTAGGGAAAGTAGTATAATAGTCTCTCAGTAGTACATTGGATGCAAAAGTAGCTACAAAGAATTCTCAGTGTTTTAGGTTAAACCTAGCCAGGCTCCAGACCTTCGAAGCCACGCCCACTCCGCAGTTGTGGATTTGGAAGAGGAAATGAGTTTATGAGTTGGCGATTCAGTCTGAATATCAGCCTAGGTTAATCCCCTTATGATACCAGATGGGTGGTGTTTACTGCATCAGCTGTAGTGTCAAGTTTTCAATCAGAAAACAGAAAGAAAAAAAAAAACATATCACATGGTGCTGTAAGCAGGTTAAAATAATTGCTAAGATTTATTATTTGTAAATACTCTATTGGCTAAATACGGTTTGCCCCATTAAAGAAACAAAAACATGATGTTGGCACATTTTGGACCACAGCTTCAACACCCCCCCCCCCCCCCACACACACACACACACACACACACACACACACACACACCCTCTACCCTCCATATGAGGGGGAAAAAGGTCCTAAAACTGAAAAGAGGAGGCCACAGGGAGCCATCCACACACAACCACACACCCCAAATCTGCCTTTAACATCTATTTAAGACATCCAGCAGGGAAGTCTGTTGACCCCCGGCGGGGGGGGGCCTTGTCTGTTGTTTCTGGAATTGAAAGGGGCACGTCCCCGCACTTCCCGCAGGCCAACGCTAGGGAGAGGAGCGACAGTTGGAGGGGGAACTCAAAAGACTGGCCTGAGTGTGTCGGACAAGCGGAGGAGGGAACGCTGGGAAGGAGATGGAGAAATGAAGGAAGGGGTGGGGGCTTGTGGTGATGACGGACGGCCTTCACTCTGTCAGCCAGTCGTTAAGCGTGATAAATGGAGTGGAGGTAAAAATGTGGGGTCGGTAGATTCATAACGCACACAGAGCGGCACTTTGAAATGTCAGCTCCCATTCTCCTGTGGTTGCCCAGATGCTTACATAAGGCAGTTTGTTCAAACACTAAGGGAGAAAGTCTCCTGCAGCACCAAGACTGAGGGGGCTCAGTAACAGAGGGCGACG
>NC_139634.1:26677335-26769835 GCF_964638095.1 Poromitra crassiceps
CACATCAGAGAAGACAAGATGATCTTAATTTCCCCTCCTCAGTTAGGATTTAGAAAGTGTCAAAATGTTTTTTTTGTTTGTTTGTTTTTTGCAATGTAAGTTCAGACAGAGATCTGGAAGATGCCACAAGTTTCATTCATATAGTTTTAGAAACCTGATGATTTTCTGTCAATATACAGGCTCAGCACAAGACCTCACATTTTTTATGAACACAACCATGCAGTACCTGTTCTTGTCACTGATAATGATTACAAGATTTAGATACAAGAGTTTTTTTTCCTGATGGCTCCAACATCTGGAAGGAAGATGATTGAATAACGAGTAAAATGATGATCTCACCACTCTATCCATCTCAGTCTGTATGCTCTGTACCAGCACTTCATCCTGCTGTCATCCTCATATTTATGCCTTTTATTCATCACTTGTCGTCACAGATGTAGTATATACCAAACATTGAATATGATTTATTCTGAACTTAGGGCAAATCGTTTACCGGTATATTCTTGCCTCAAGGTCTGGATCTGAGTGCAGTAAGCATGTGAAACATAGCTAAAACATCAGCTGTGTAGCAGCCTGGGAGTGCTGATGCTATGGAAAGATGTGACTTATCATCGATGAACAGACTTTTTTGATTTAGAGACTTATAAATACTCATTCTCTGAGAATGGATCCGGAACCTGTAGTGTTGTACGAGGCAATGGGAACACCACCTTGGTCTTTCTGTGGTGTCGCTCTAAAAACTTTGAATTCTGAGGCACAAGCAGTGAAGCAAATCCATCCCTTGTACAAATATTGTCTCCTGCCTAGTCCTCAAGAGGTTATACATCATACATTCAACTGCTCATTGCTCCAATAGATGATCTGTTTAATCGGGGGAAATCATGCCATGGGTTCAGTGAAGGGATGCACCGATATGAAAATTTTGGCCGATGCCGATATCCGATATTAACATTGCTGTTATGGCCGATAACCGATATTTACCGATGTCGATATGATCTGTATAAAAACACATTTCTATGATAATAAAATTGTGTAGATACTGAAAAACACATACAACACACTGAATTTGAAAAAGTAATACATTTCTTTATTTCAAAAACATTTGTAAAAGCCCATAAATCATAGATTTACTGCATTATTTCATCTCAATGTGAAGAATTTGGCTGATACCGATAACCGATATTAACATTGCAACATCGGACCGATACCGATATGTTAAAAAATGACTAACATCGGCCGATACCGATATGATTGCCGATATATCGTGCATCCCTAGTTCAGTGCATTTCTCAGCCAATTCTCAAATGTAAAACTAACAAATAAAGATGCATATGCTTCAGGTCAGGGGTGATTGAAATGGTCCAGGATTAATCGGTGCAGAGGATAGCCAGGAATATCCTCCACTTACCAGGGGAAGGGCTTTCCCAAAAGAAAAGAAAAAAACAGCTTAGAAACCTGCAACAATCAACTTTGAAGTTGAGAGCAAAATTCTGAATCAGTGAAAGTAAAAAAAAAAAAAAAAAAAAATCCCCTTGACACCTGTCATACTGTTATTGATGCCTCATAATAACATCAAGCTGTTGCTAATGAAGCATGACATACGGTTGGTATACTGTATGTTTATGTTTTTTGGTATTTTCTTATTTTCCATCATTGTATAATAATCTCACATCTGTTGCAAATCTGAATATACTTGGCAAACAAGAATAAGCTTTTCCATATGTTAAAATGAGATTATTGCATTACCACTGCACAGACTGATTGTGAAAGCGGGGTGAAATACTGTACCCAGTGGAATCATTGAGAGAACGACCATCAAGGCTTTATTAGTCTATACTGTAGACTTTAAATTGTAATAAATATGCTAACTAATAACTAATGTTCATGACATATTTTTCTTTGTATGCAGGGAACAAGGGAGACCCTCAGCCACCACTGTGGCATGCTGGGAGATGCCCTCTACAAGGAGAACGACTTTGCCCTCATTATCGACGGAAAGACTCTCAAATACGCCCTTACATTCGGAGCGAGGCAGTACTTCCTGGATTTGGCTCTGTCATGTAAAGCTGTCATATGTTGCAGGTAAGGTGTCAAAGTTCACAGAATGAAGACCGTTTCTACATACAAAAGCAGTTCAAGTCATTTTCAACTATCCACAAAATTGGTATATTTATATATCAGATCTGACACCGGAACTTTACGTATACAGAGTGTAGGCATAGACCAATAGACTGTAGTAATTGGACAGCTCTTACAGAAACACGCCACATTTTACCCTGATATACACCCAGTTTTCCACATATGCAGCAGTAGCTGTGTATCACTAGAGAAAATCAGTAAATTGGCTTTTAATTAAAAAATATATTCTTTATTAAATTATTATTCATTTTAATGAATTTAATGTGCAATTAAATGTTATGCAAAAGGCATTGACTGTTTTATGGCTGCAATTTAAAACCTGTGATGGTCATAAATTAAAAACAACATAAAAAATTATGAGGGCACACTGTGTTGACCGGTCTAGGCCACATAAATAAAAGGAAGTACTTAAGTGCTCAAGCGACCATGACAGGAGCCGGGGCCCCAAAGTCGGCACCGTGTTCTCAGAACAACAGCAAACCTACAGGTGCCACTGACTCACTGCATGACGTCAGATGTTTCCCCTCTACCTGCTTATGCCTGGTACACACTCTGAGAGGCGAGGGCGCCGGGAGATGAATGAGGCCTCTTTAAGTTGGGCGAACATAACCATAAACAGTTTCACAGGAATTTTTCTAGCTTAAGAAAGACGTGCAGTTTACGACGTCATCTCTGGAGACTGGCTGCACTGCACATCACCCCTACACCCCTGGTCTTCACAGAGGAAGCGCCTGTGTGGGAGGCTGTGGCCCTGGGTGTCACTGAGGGGATAAAGTAAAGTTTGAAGTGCTTGAGTTATAGGCTGTGTCAGGACCATCACATCATGATTGGCTGTACTTCATGGGCCCAGTAAGGTTAAGTCAGTCAGACAGGGGTCTTAGGGGAGGGACAAGGCAGCAGACAGGGCGAAGGAAAGCATCTGTCATCTGCAATTATCTTCCAGAAAACGGTTTTGGATAATTCTTACAGGAATATATTCAGTTCAAAATGCCCCTCGTTTTAAGTATTTAGTGCAGCCTATCAACGGGCTGTTAGGTTCACTCAGTTGGCACGCCTGACTGTCTGCCTCCCTCAACCTTCTGTGCTGTTTTCTGAGGTTGAGGAAGAGCTTTGGGGTTTGTAAACTGCTGAACCCAAGACTTTCTTAGAATAAATGTTTTTCTATGAGCACCTCAATTACATTGCTCAATGCTGGGAAACGTATGAAATCGAAATTTCCTGTGAGAAAATGCATTCAAATGTTCTGTATAATCTGAGGTCTACTTTGCACTATATGTGACTTGACTTCTTGTCGTCCTGGTTCCATGTGTATCAGTATGTACTGTGAAACGCGCAACACACATTTTCGCCCATTAATCAATTGTTCTTGGTGACTAACCTTCTCCTTCTCTCCTGTAGAGTATCACCTCTTCAGAAGTCCGAGGTGGTGGAGATGGTGAAGAAGCAGGTGAAGGTGATCACACTGGCCATTGGCGACGGTGCCAACGACGTGGGCATGATCCAGACAGCTCATGTTGGCGTGGGGATCTCAGGCAATGAGGGCCTACAAGCAGCAAACTCCTCGGACTACTCCATTGCCCAGGTGAGCAGGTGGTTGAGCTATATATTATCACATTACTGCCATGTGCCTTTCTTGTACATTTTAAGAGAAATGGACAACTTTTTGGTTAAACTTTTTTTAAGACGAGAGGGGGGGGTAGTTGGAGATGGAGGATAAAAGTATCTAAAATGGGAACTTTGCCAAGGATTTATGTCTAAATTAAAAGACGGGCAAAAAGGGGTAGGTTTTAGGTTATGTCTGCCTGCCTGGAGCGTGCACCTGCCACCAGCATTTGTGTAGTCAGATAGGGTCAGAGATGCTGAAAAATCTGCCAACGCAGTCAAGTCTCATGAGCCTTGTTGATTAATTATTTTTCTTCTGCCAATATCTAAGATAATATTCATAGAGCTAAAGACTGCTAAGCTGTGGACATTGACATTTTTGATTTTTAACTTGATTAATGTCATGTTTGCACAGGAGCTACAGGTGTCTGACAAACTTTTTTTTTTTTTTTACACTTTTACAGTGTTTTTCTACATTTGAATGCAGCATTGATATTGGTTTACATTCTGCCTAAAACGTTATTGTGAGTAGTCAAGAGATCAAGTGTCTTCTGTGGCATTAGCTTATACAGTGGAGCAACAGCACCTGCAAAACAGGCATCTCCCGACACCCAACTCCCAACATAGCCGTACAGAAAGAGATCCGGCAAAATGCTATGTAAACACATTCTCATATCCTAGTAACCAGTATGTCTGAAACCCGGCATCGATATGCGATATACCCATAAGCAAGCAGAACTGTGCCAGCAACAAAAGCCATGCAGCTCTTATATCATGGTTCTTTCTCCGCACAGCACGCCTTCATGTTTCTATTATAGCCACACACCGCTTGAGGCTAAGAGAAGTTAATCGCTGACTGAAACACCGCACATTCTCTCTGCTTCACCATCCAATTACTGTAGAAGAGACTTGGGTTTGTCTTAAGTGCCCCCTTCCATCCACATGACATGTAGAAAACATATGTCTTTCAAAGGCAGGTGGCCTCTTATAATCCATTTAGGTCGCGTCCCGGCGTCAAATTAAATTACTCCTCCAGACTTGTGGTGTTTTCCCCTTATTGGCGTAACGGTACATTACCTGTAATTTGCCGACTGCATACTAAAATCAGCCCCGGTAAGTTGTGTTTTTCTATTCCTTCACTGATTACATGATGTACAGTATATTAATGTCCAGCAGCGGCATCAGAGGAGTTCCCGCTGCCGTAGTTTATTATTCAACCACTTTCTACCGCTTTGTAATGGAGAGCTAGAGTCGGCTTCCTTAAAGCTCACTGGTATCTGCTGAAGCAAGTGGAGGGTGAAGAGGCTCCAGGCCCAGGCACCTCTGCTGTCTGTCTGTCATCAGCTCGGCTCTGCGCTAACTGATTTTTGATCCCACCCTGCTAAGGGTCAGACAAACTGGAGGCTCCGGTCTGCTTTCATTTTGCCAAGGAACACTGCTGTTCTACTGAAAGACAAGCAGGCCTTCAAATAAGCAAAATTGTGTTTGCCTTGAGATTTGGTTTTATAGAGACCTGCGTCTCTGGTTTCAGACTCATTTTGCGAAATGGTCCTGTTGTCAGGGGAAAGATGAGTGTAGATGTTCTGCTCATGGTTACACGGGGCGCTTTGTTTTAGTAATTTATGGGTAACTAAGATGAAATATTTGCCTCAGAGAGTTCTGCTCCGGTGTAATCACACTCATCAGCAATAAATTGCCCTGAAATACGACGTGCACCACGGGCCCCAAATAGTAGGATTATTATAAATCCATTTAACTATTATGCTGAGCGAGTCCTTGGAGACCAATACGCCCATGTCTCCTCCCCTGTTTTTAAGGCGAGCCTGGGTCTAACAAAATCCAACTTTGACCAGGAATTCCTAGAATGTGTCAGTGAGGGCAAGGCCAAGATCCCCCTTAATGGCCAGCAACCCTGCTGTGAAATGACGTTAAGTCTGCTGCTTTCTTTAATCCAGCACTTCCTGTAAACACCATGGTGTTCCAGGAGGGCTGCCTGGCACTGAGCTCGGATAGAGAAGACCTATAAGACAGTGAACTGTGGAATACCCAGAGTTCTGCTATTCATTCATCTTGGCTCTTTCCTCCCCTCACTTCCCTCCCACACAGTTCAAATACTTGAAGAATCTACTGCTGGTCCACGGGGCATGGAATTACAACCGTGTAGCCAAGTGTATCCTATACTGCTTCTACAAGAACATTGTCCTCTACATCATTGAGGTAAGTCTCATACGCGGGGTTTCCCCCAGTAAAGTTGTTAGGTCCGGTAAGTGTCCCCGGGGGCCCCCGGCGCGGAGCAACGAGTGATTGAGGTCGGGCGATTCGGTTTCTGTGATAACCGAATGACGGAATTGAGCATTTAAAAGAGCAGCAATGTTGCCCTAAGCAAAACAGCTTAGGGCAACATTTTGGACAAAAACGCCCACAAAAATCACCTCCCGGAGGCTCCTGCCCTCCAAGTGCAGTTTGCGCCCGTGATGTGACGTCACCTGAAAACAACCTATATGATTGGTTTTCCTCAACAACATAGACTTCAGCACTATCTGAATCAATCTGAAATCATCGCTAAGCTGAGCAAACTGGCTGACAAGAAGGTCTAATAGACAGCACAGCCAGATTGTCAACAACACATTTGAGCTATCTTCAATTCCATGTTGGGTAATGTTCATCGCAGAATCTGGTTTAGTAAAAGCGTTTTTGGAAGAAGATAACCGGAGATACTAACTAGTGCTGCTTGCTTGCTTGTGAGGCTAACGTTAAGACTTATTAACGAGCCAGACCTCTGGTCTGCTGCTGTTGAATCTAGCTTTGTTTCCCGTGTACAAAACCATCGTCTGATACCTTTTAATCCCAATTGTGTCTCTTGTCATGGCCAGCTAGCTGTAGGCTATAGGCTACAGTCAGCAGGCTAGTGAACTCCCTCTGGTCAGGACCCGGGAGAGAGCACCACAGCCAGCCAGCCATCAGTCTCGTCTCTCGTCCCTCAGAGAGACTGATGGAGACACGCACACTTTTCAACAGTCAAATCAAATTCCTCCCAACATTATGTCCCGCCTGTCTATCCTGTACTTTCACTCACTCGGAAAACGTCACGATACAGAAGTTAGATACCAGGTACCCTCGAATTGCTGTTTCATCTGGACGTATCCCAGATGCTTAGGCCCAGCGGGGGGTCATACTGGCGGAAACCCTGATCAAACAGTAGCTCTCAAGGCGGAGAGTCACGCTTAGAACCCGTTTTAAATGGTAAGCATTGAGTTTTTTTCCACATTACCTGATTAGCTAAAGGCAAAGCTTCCTTGTTAGAGTTTCCATGTTTGTATTTCTGTTGACTGGCCCCACACATTACCTGCCAATTTGCGTTGCTCCTTGCGTGACATGACTGGACAGCATACACACACACACACACACACACACACACACACACACACACACACACACACACACACACACACACAGTAATGAAGGGAAACTATACCTAGTTTAACTGGAAGTCGGCATGTAGGAAATCTCTTGGTTATTAGAGCCCTAGAATATAAATCCACACGGCCTGTCTGAATCCTTGCAAGATGCAGCCAACTCGCTAGTGGTCCGTATGCCTGTCTGTCATTAATCATCAATTTAGACCCTGTTGACAGCAGAGACAGCCAAAGGTATCAAACTGGACAGACATAAATGCAGAATGAATCATGTGTTTTTTGCTTCTCTGATGATCCAAAAATATGTGCTTTGGTTGGAAAACTACAAGTGGGGAATGAGAGTGGGCAAGCTAATATGTTTTTTTTTGCTCTCCTGTGTATTGGTGGGTGATGGTCCAGGAATGTTGCTCCCAATATTGTTCTGTTGGCGTACGGTGTGTGTGATGACATTTGACAGAGACCAGACCCAGTGCTGATTGCAGGTTCAGAGCTACAATCGGGAGCGACCAGACAAGTTAAGAGCTTGCTATCAGCACCAGCTTTATCATAGGGAGTGCTCGGATGTTTTGATCTCCAGGCCGTGCACTTGTCTGACGGAAGTAGCACGTCTCAAACGGCTTATCATACCCTCATTCAGAAGTTGACAGAAGTCAGAAGACATAATTTGATAGTAATTAGAGCTGTAATATAATTCATAATAATATATAATCTAAACGTATGCTAATAAGAATAAGATTTGCTCTCACTGCCACTTTTTGCGCTTTTTATTTGTGCCTGGGGAGGAAGGGGCAGGGCGATTCGATAATTACTTATTGATGATAATTGGTGATGAACGTGCTACAGTTTCCACATTATGCTCCGTACCACTCTCACTGATACCTGGATAGAAATGGATCACAATGTACAGTTTTGACATTTTCATTTTAATATGACAAGCCCTAAGAATCATGCTTTTGGAATCTACCCAAGTCCTTACTCCTCCAGTATATAGACGTTTTTCAAAAGTGTACCCCATCCCACAGCCCTCCCCCTTTCTATGCTAACATTCCTCTGGCTCGAGCTGTCTGCCTTAGGGGTCCAGCAGCAATAGAGACACTGTGAATGACGCCAGACATGGGTGAACAGCAGGCAGTGTGGAGGAGCGTGCTCCCTGGCCAGAAGAAGATCAGCCACATGTCATGAGACTGTCACCACTTGACAAAATGCCCCAGCACGCTGACGGGACAAAAGGGCTGTACCGCATAACCCCATCGTGGAAATATGAGCACTTTAAAATTCTCTTCTTTTTCACCCTCTTTCTGAGGCACTTGACCTCTGACCCCCTTTTTTCATCCTCATTCTAGTTCATCTGCTGCGGAAAATCTCTGTACAGCCTTTTACATTCCACCATGTCTGCATCTAGCTTATCCATGGTGCCGGGCGACCACAGAGCCTATAGTGTCTTTTTCCTGACCCGAACTGCAAACATGTAACCGTTTCATCAAATTTCCCTTTTTGATATACTGTAGCTATAGCAATAGACTACCGGTACTTGCACAACTCCACTACTTCCTGAAATGAGTAGGGCATAGTGGTTTCCTGTCCTACACTATTGGATGAACTGATTAATGTCAGGTGTGCCTGATCACTGTTGTTGTGACTGCAGCAGTCAGGCACACCTGACATTAATCAGTTCATCCAATAGTGTAGGACAGGAAACCAAGATGCCCTACTCATTTCAGGAAGTAGTGGAGTTGTGCAAGTAGTCTATTGCATACAGTATGTGCCACTACAATAAAATTCTAATTGCAGTCAACGGCCATTATTTCTGAAGGGAAAAACACCAGGTATAAAATGTCATGTATGCGTAAATGGATTCCTTAAATTGTTGCCTCTAATCTGGTCAATATATCACTCACTGGGAATTAAGATAGTTGGCACAACTTCCTGTGTGTTTACAAAGAGCAGAGCTTCATATAAAATCATCTCTCTCTCTCCTTCATGTGAATTCACACTCTCTCTCCTTCATGTGAATTCACTCTCTCTCCTTCATGTGAATTCTAAATGGACCTGTCGACTGGCAGGGCCCTCATTCACATTAAAACCTCCTCAATATTCCCCCCAGCTTCGTTTAGCCGTTCTTTGTGTGTCTCTTTGAAACATACCGGGTCTCTTTTCAAAGGAGCTCCTTTCCTACAATTGGAACATAATGTCTATAGTTCTAACTGCAAGGCGAGCTTCCTCCCAGCACACCTTTTGTTATTCTGTGAAAAACATAACTCCTCCCCCCCCATGCTCCACTCCTTCAGGGGATTCAACTAGATAATAGGGGATTTCTTCTCTGTTTGGCTGCTTCAATATTTCAAACAGCCTGTGTTGTAAAAGGCCCTGTCATCCAACACAGCAGCAACCCCAGGCCACAGGAAAAAGCCACATTTGTTGCGCTAATAGGTTTACTTTTGTGCTTGCATGTTTTTCTCGTCGACTCCCAGGCTACGTTGCAAGGAGAGAATCGTGGATGTTGAAGGGAATTTTAACTTGATTGTTCGGGGCACCTTTGTCTGGTACAGTGCGTGATACAATCTGAATACCAGGACCAGGGGACTCTATCCTTAAGCCCCCTTTCCTTCTCCCTCTCTGTCCAGAGGGTCTTTGGTTCCTTTGAGAGACACACAGAGTAGGAGGGTGCAGGACTCTGTGGCCATTGTAGGAGCTGTGAATGTAGGTGCAGCTCCGTCTGAGTCTCTCGGAGCGTTTGTGTGATCATTGAGGTTCTGAGGTTAATTGTGAGTCAGGAAGTAAGACTGTCACTCCAATGGGTGATTGACAAATGGAACTGCTCTGGTGTTGTTTTCTCAGGGTTTTCCTTTTCCCAGTGTCGTTGACTAGGGTTCACATTGCTGCTGCTATTCAGTGACAGAACAGTGTCTGGAGAGACCAAGTCAAGTCATTCATTTCTATAGCCTTTCATCACAAGCATGTCTCAAATGACTTTACAGAGAATAATCCTACCAAGCTCTAACTCATCAGCAAGGTGGAGGGCTGCGCCGCGCACAATTGCCCATTGCACAATTGCTCAGAATGGCATGCGGTGCTAGAAATGAGTGCGGGAAGTACGCAATACTTCTAGTCTAATCTGATTGAAAGAGGCAGTCAGAATTTTGCTAATATTTTTTTGTACACAAAGTGGCTCAACGGTAAATGATGTTTGAAGCAGTATTCATTAACTACTTTGTTACAATTGACTCTGCTAAGTGAAGCACAAGTGGTGAAAGGATTGGATTTAGCCATGTTAGCCACTGTCCAAAGGAAGCCCTAGAAACTTCATTCAGATGACTGATCCAGCTGGTTACTCAGGTTTGACTGACGCCGTGTCAGAGTGCTGCAGTACAGAGTGACACTGTGTCAGAGTGCTGCAGTACAGAGTGATGCTGTGTCAGGGTGCTGCAGTACAGAGTGACACTGTGTCAGGGTGCTGCAGTACAGAGTGACACTGTGTCAGGGTGCTGCAGTACAGAGTGACACTGTGTCAGGGTGCTGCAGTACAGAGTGACACTGTGTCAGGGTGCTGCAGTACAGAGTGACACTGTGTCAGAGTGCTGCAGTACAGAGTGACACTGTGTCAGGGTGCTGCAGTACAGAGTGACACTGTGTCAGGGTGCTGCAGTACAGAGTGACACCGTGTCAGGGTGCTGCAGTACAGAGTGACGCTGTGTCAGAGTGCTGCAGTACAGAATGATGCTGTGTCAGGGTGCTGCAGTACAGAGTGACACATTTATGAGCCAATTACATGGAGGCTTATTCCGTGCTGCTCAGAGTAGTTAGGGGAGTTGACTGGTAGCAGCATGCTGAGTGAAACCACGGAGACTGTGGCCAGCTCACTGAGATATATGAATGGAGAGAGTGTCCCTATCTCCTCCCTGTATGGTCTATTGAAGCCAAAATCCTGTGAAAATCAGTGAACCAGAGTCTGCATTTATGTCGATGGGCCAGCATTGGAACACGGCTTGGCCCTCTACCGCCACACATTTCCAGCAGCTCCTTCTGAACTCTCTTTATGTCCCTGAGTCCCTCTTCATTCTTTGCTTTCTTTGTTTATACATTTCATCAGCAAGACTGCGAGACGAAGCTTAAGAGCATCAGGACGCACAATAATGTCATGCCTCTCACCCTCCTTCTAGACACGGCCTCCACCACTGTGGCACAACCATGGAATCATTGATTTCTGATTTGCTGATGAATATGCAAGGAGTCGTCTTATCTGCGAGGCCCTACCCACCAATCCCCCTTTTCTTAACTCGCACTCTCCCCCATCACTGTGTTTTTCATGATGTGCAGTGGGGGAGAGAGGCCAGCCACACCCCTCCGCTGAGTGGCACTCAATGGCTAGAAGAAAAGAGGACGGAAAATCCTGGCCGGTCCTTCCTCCTAATGAGCAAATCAATGCATCTGTCGCTCCAGAGAGGGAGAGGCAGAAAGAGAGAGGGGTGCTATTTGGCACCCTAAGGACCAGGCCAAAACACTCGCACAGAAGCAGTTACCGCATGCTATGAATAGGAGTCTTCTTTTTTCTTTTTTTTTTACTTAGCACAACAATATATCAGCCCAGAGTCCCTCATTGAGCGGAGCTGTAATTAATTCAGCACTTTGACCTACCCGCTAGCCTCTGGTTACCGCTTGAGCCGCGCTGCTGGTTTAACCTGCCTCATGGCTCGGGCTTCATCTTCACATAACCCCTAGCAACGCGCTCTGAATGCAGCAAGGCGAACCCTAAAACACTCTGAATGCAGCAAGGCGAACCCTAAAACACTCTGAATGCAGCAAGGCGAACCCTAAAACACTCTGAAGCTATTCTCCCACTGCCAAGAGATGTACTGTACTCTCTCTGCGCCTATGCAAACCTTCTGGTTCTCTTGGTTGCAGCCGGCTCTGGGCAGGAGTCACATGGTTCCCGATTGGGGTGAACATCCCATGCGAGTGAAAAACAGGCCCCCTGGTATAAAAGAAACAACATCATGGTAGAATGCACCTGATGGAGGGAAGGGCGGGATCTGGACTGGGTGGGCGTGGCAGAGGGGGGAGGTGAGGGGCAGGGTTTAGGGGCGCACACACACATACACAGGCCTCGTCTATACACACCCTGCCTCCCCCCCTCGCCCAAGGCAATGAAGTGCAGGGGGGTGGGTGACAGACATTTGTTTTGGGACCATTTTCACACAGACGCTCACGCCATTGAATGGGAAGGGCTGGTGGTGGATGGGTATTGGCCGTGTAGAGAGTGGCAGTGGCGGGTGGGGCCCTCAAATAGGCTTTGTCCAAAACGGAGAAGTTGTAGCAATTCATGCCTTCATAATGAAGTGAAATGAAGTGAGGGAATGCTCGCATGGCCATGTCCAAAACATAGCACCCCTGACATGATGTCCCCTCCACAGCCATGGCCTGAGCAGTAGCTAGGGTCTGTTTTGGACCACTTTGTGTTCAACCGCAACACCCGACATTTCTGATTTACAACAAAGACGTGTTTTCAATGCTTGTTCATTCTAGATCTGTTACTTATGTGACTATGTTTAAAAAAATATCCTCTGCTCTACATTGAAACTGCCTCTTGTTTTGCGCACACAGCTTTTTTTTAGATAAGTGCGACTAATATCTAAGATATACTGTGAAGCCTCATCTCCACCCAGCATATGGTTTATATTAGCTCTGCCTCCCTTTCCTGACGCAATATATCAAAGTCCCCAATCCCCATCATCCACTCACAGTCCCCAAACCCTAAACTCGAGCCCCATAACTAACCTGCCCTGTCGTCCACATGTCTTCAGGTAGATCAAGGAGGGAAACAGTGGGCTTGATATATGTTTGTATTTAATCCTGTGGTGAATCCGGGGACAATTTACATTGTGGAGGTACTATCTAGAGGACTTGGCCTTCCCACTGTTACTTCATTTGCCTTCCCTGCCTTTCTCAAGTTTGAAACCTAGCTCTTATAGATTAGAGACTAATGATGTGTTGAGCACAAGTCAGCACTTCAAACAAATCCACATTAGATTTAGAATCATTTAGATACTTTTTCACATTGACTGGAAACATTTATTTCCCCTCCATTTTACCCCTGAAAACGCCATTATTGCCAGATTCACTACTTCCTAATGATTTTATGTACATTAGCATTTGTTTTTCTCCCTGTGATCTTATTCATATTGTAATAATTATAGATACTGCATTTACTGCCGTCTCTACCTGAAGTCTCTGTTGTCATAAGACAGTGAAGATAGTGTGATGGACAGATGTTTCTCTGTAGACCCTGAGCGAGTCTCTAATCTGTTAATGGGGAGCTACTCACCCTCACTATCTATAACGGAAAGCATAAATCGAAGAGGCAATTAGAAAGACTACAGGGATTTAGTGTAGTTTCCCTCATCTAGCAGATGAGTAAAGTCTACACTCACTACAGCATCACATTCATGAATAACAGATCTTTTCTAGATTTAAACGTATCCTCAACTAAAGAAATTGTAATCTCACCAAAACACATAGACAATGGTCCAACTATCATTCAAGGCGTAAGTGTTGAAATCGTCCAGACCTACAAATACTTGGGAACTATGTTTGATGATAGATTGCATTTTAGTGACAATACAGTTGATGATAATAATAATTTATTGCACTTAAATAGCGCTTTTCAAGCCACCCACATATTTGTGTGTGTGTGTGGGGGGGGGGGGGGGGGGCTTTGTGGTACAGAATGTGGCTTTGTGTTTTTTGTTATTGTTAGCCAGCTGTAGACCGGCCACTACCATTAATCCTTGTTCTGATATTGTCATATTTGTATTACTTTTTTTTTGTATTTATCTTTTTGTGTGTGTGTGAATGAAGTGTACGTGTACTTGTTTGCAAACGTGTTTGCCTCAAATTGCCCCTCAAGGGACAAATAAGGTATTTTGAATTGAATTGAATTGAATAAGTGCCTTTAAAAATTAATGTTAATGGATAAAGGAGAAATTAGTATTTCGGACTTGACACCATCTTCTTTGTCTTGATGCGGCCTCGCCCACAGCTCGGCTGTTGCGTGGCCTCGCCTGCTCTATTGGCATGCGCAGCGCACAATTGCTCAACTTTGCATCACTGATGACATCACAATGATAGCTATGACATCATCAGTGATGTCACATTTGCTCGCGTGTAGGGCTGTGCGGGCTCACCTATGACATCACTGATGATGTCACACTTTGCATCACTGATGACATCACAACTGCTCTTATGACATCACTGACATCACATCAAGATATTTAGTTTACTGTCATAGAGGAGTAAAGCAACCAGCAAATATTCACATTTAAGAAACTGGAATCAGAGAATGTTGACTCTTTCCCCTCCCCCCAAAAAAATACTCAAAACGGATTAATCAATTATCAAAATGGTTGGCGATTAATTGAACATTTGACAACTAATCGATTAATCATTGCAGCTCTAATGAAGATTTTTATTCCAAGTGCATACACATCTGTATATTTAGTATTTTATGATGCTTGCACCAAACTTCTGCTCTCCTCTTGTTTTGCTGTTCTCACCCTCTCTTCATTGTGCTCTTTTCGTCTCCTACAGATCTGGTTTGCGTTTGTCAATGGCTTCTCCGGTCAAATCCTGTTTGAGCGCTGGTGCATCGGTCTGTACAACGTGGTGAGTGAAAGAGCCCACTTTATCCGTTTACCCCTGTCGCTCTCGGACACAGAACTCATATGCTGTGGTGCCCCAAATGGGATCCGTTTATTGCCTGACCATGTCATCGACATCCTGAAAAGGTTCTCATTTATTTATGGCCTGTTGTCAAGTCCATATTCCCTCTGCGCCCTAAACTATGTACTGAATGTGAAAAAACAACAGCTTTGCGTGCCCCAAAGAGTGTAGTTAGCAAGGGCAAGCGGTTTTCGTGAATGATAAAAAGAACAGGTTGAATGGAGCAGTAACTGAGCTGGCTGGTGGTGCGGGGAGTCCCTCAGGGCTCTGTAATGGGGCCATTCTTAATGAACTCATATTTCATGTCTGTCATATCAATTCGGTAGATGAAAAAAATCTGCATCTGCAACAGTCGTGTTTTTAATACTGTGCTGTTAAGCTCACAAAGCGTTGACGTGTAACTTTAAACTGTTTATTAAGAAAATCTACTCAATTCAATAAACAAAGATGAATGAGAGAAGTGTGAAGGGAGAAGTTCCCCCGCACTTCTGATCAGCCACAAATGGAAGTGATTTATGGGGGGACCAACTGTCGAGAGAGTAGGACATTTTCACGGGTGTGGCTCTTGCACTTATTTCTTAATAAACTACCATCTTAGAACACCACCACTTCGTCGGAGGGTGGGAAGAGGATGGTAGTTTATTTCTTAATAAACTACCATATTAGAACACCGACACTTCATCGGGGGGGAGGGATGGTAGTTTATTTCTTAATAAACTACCATATTAGAACACCAACACTTCATCGGGGGGGAGGGATGGTAGTTTATTTCTTAATAAACTACCATATTAGAACACCAACACTTCATCAGGGGGTGGGAAGAGGGCTCACTCTTTCACTTTATCTGAAAAGCGAGGGAATTCCACTGGCTCAGTGGGAGTCTGTGGGGAGCAGTGGGCTGAATCCGCCCCTCAATGGAGATCTTCCCGGGCCTGAATGAGAAAGGAGTCCAGTGGAGCGTGTCCTGTGGCCCGCCGGTCCTGCACACTGAGGCCTACAGACTCCCACTCCAGATGGGCCTGCAGGGAACTCACACCAACTGACCCACGGAGCCCCCCAGACACACAATACCGTCACCCCTCTCTCAGCAGCTGCTATACAGAACAACATTACAACACCACTTAGAAATTACACTTTAGCTATGTTTAAATGCCTGCATCCTAGTCGAGAGCATCGCAGATGTTCCTTGGCAATGGCTTTTGCATATGAACAGGCTTGGGGCATGGCGAATCAAACTAAGAAACCCTGAAGTATTGTAAGGTCGGTGGTCTTATAATGGTCAGTAAAATAAAATAAAGAATCGGACAAGTGTAAAACGGCAGGAAGCAAATTCTGCTACAGCTGCAACATATGGAAATGGGGTCGATAAAGACACTCGACTACCATTAAGTCTAAAACAATGAGACATTTTATTTATCTGTTCACTTCACATTGTGTGGGACATTGTTCACTTAATACCCAGCAGGGTTGAGACAGTTAATTTAGAATTCAATCAAATCAAAAGGTAAATAGAATTTATTTATGTGGTAACAAAGACCATTATTTCTCATTCATTCTTCATGACGACCTCTTGAAAATCGACTTCCCTAGATTCGATTTTTGTGTGTGTTGAATCTCACATGTTTGAGTTTTTATTGTAGGTTAACTGTAGGGTTGCACTATTTATTGTAAAAACATACACATTTTTAGTAACAACACATTTTCTGAAGGCACTGACATGTATATATTTATTTGAACTCCCTGGCTACAAATCAAGTCTTTCTTCTATTTATTTATGTATTCATTTCAATTCTGTGATTTCCATTTAGTTTGCAGTTGCAATAATCGGCAACAACCTCACAACATGTTTTTCTTGGCCAGTATCATTGGTAGTTATTTGAATGTACTCTAGTCCCTTACTAAGTT
This sequence comes from Poromitra crassiceps, assembly GCF_964638095.1. Taxonomy (NCBI): domain Eukaryota; kingdom Metazoa; phylum Chordata; class Actinopteri; order Beryciformes; family Melamphaidae; genus Poromitra; species Poromitra crassiceps. The sequence continues at coordinate 26,694,114 of NC_139634.1, forward strand.
CCAAGCTTTTTAAGAATTGATTATTTTAATTTGATCTATGTGGGTTTCAGTGGTTGGAAATCAGAATGTTGGTGGTGTTGTTTTTTTCTATCTGGCTGGTTTAACTGTATATTAATTGAAATTGGGTTTTTGATATAACTTATTACAATGTATTTCAGTGCGTCTTAAAAGTAGCATGTCCATGTGGTTGTTTGTGTTCTCCAGATCTTCACTGCTCTGCCTCCTCTCACTTTGGGCATATTTGAGCGCTCATGCAGGAAAGAGAACATGCTGAAGTACCCAGAACTCTACAAAACCTCCCAGAATGCTATGGGCTTTAATACCAAGGTAACCGTAGTTTCTTTTACATGTTGTTTGAGTGTACTGTATGCACAAAAAGGTCAATCACTTAATTTAATGTAGATGCAAAGGCCATGTAATTGGCTCGTTATAACTCGCATTTCAGAAATATCGCTATTCACGATGTCCCAGCCCAGCTCGTGGCGGCACGTTTCCGAGCCGGTTCCCTGCTCTGGGGGCTGGGCGCAGTGACCAGCCAGGTGCTGTAACCTGGATTTATATTGTGTTTGTAACATAGACTGTTATTGAAACGCCCAGTAAGTACAGCACATTAGAGAAGTCCGATACTCTCGCAATGCCGTTTCAGCTGGACTTTAAGCTGTCCATCACCATGGAACTGCAGAGATTGTATAACAACGAGCCAACTACATATTCCCTCGCATCCACATTGCACCCAACAACTGAGCGGCTTTAGCCTCTGTCTGTTTTTTGTTTTCTTCTTTTTTTTTTTTTTTTTTTAGAAAAACATATGACATGATTTATTGTTTTCAATGTGTTCGCTTATTTTTGTTGTAATAATGTGTTGCATCATTATTCAATACTTTTTGCTCTCTTACTTTACTTATATCCTATCCTTTGCTGCTGCAATGACCCCCCTGGGTCATGAGGACATCTGATCAAATCTAATGTTGCAAGCAAGTGTCCCTTGTGTTGTATCATAGTACTTAGCTAATATTAGCTAGTTTTCAATAGCCGGTCCCTTGAGCACATCGGTCCATATGTATTGAGGTTGGCCACTCATGCTCAAGAGTGGTTTAGCATTCTTGGGCTCTTTTAATACATGAGATCAGGCTTAGTTTATGATTGACATATCTTATTTCTTTCCCTCTGGAAGATGATTTTATGTTCATTCGCTAGTAAGCAGGTATTATCGGATGCCAATTTGACAATATATTGTATACAGCTCAGATAGTAGTGAGTCTCACCAAACACTCCCACAATTCCCTACTACATCAATGCGTCATCGAAAGCTGAAAATTAAACCTTTGTCTGCTCCACTACTGAATCCCAGCTCAATTAAAACGGGTCAAATGTTCCAGCGCTCACAACGTTCTGTCACACGAATGACACAAGATATTCCTGTCGGTGGTGTCTCACGGGTACGTCTCCATCACTATGACCTGTGAGCTGCGGTCAGGACGTCTCCAGCTACAGCCTGGTCTGGCCTGGCTTGACCTATTCTGTCTGGTTGTGGGGGCTGTCCGTTAGCTTTCCCCCGCTGGTAATAAAGATGTCTCCCCTTTCTCCAGGCGGAGACAGAGACCCCTGGACCCTCCTCACAGGCGTGGTGACCTGGTTAGCACCGTATAGAGGTGGATTAAAGAGGGATTGGCCACAGAGGTCAGGGGCAACACTGGCAGGGGTTGGGGTTGCAGGCAAAGAAGTTGGGGGGGAGTAGGGAGAGAGTGTGCTGTCATGGTGTGATGGCATTTGTTGCGGAAAATTATGCAATTTGTTTAAGCGAGTCCTTGTTTGTTCTGGGAGCAAGGCTGCCAGATCTAGTTTAATTTGGTCAGGACCAGACTGAATGCACCAAAAAAATAACCGGATTTGCTTATCTCCAGTTTTACAGGGCCAAGAAAACTCAAATCAAATGTTAAAGTAACACAGCTGAGCCACACCATGTCTGGCTATTTTTTGTTTGGCTGAGAAAACGGTAAAGAGTTACATTGGTAACGAGGGATTATTGAGGTGACATCGTTCGGTCTGGTCTTTGTTAAAGTGTAATTTTGTACTGTATGTACAGGAACAAGTCTCACCATTAGAAACACTAAATGTAAGTAATTAAATTGTGACATTGCCAGGTCGAACTTGATGAAGCTGTTCTATTGACATTGCCCACTAAGGAGGTCCACAGGCACTATTTGTTAGACGCAGGTGTGTTTTCATTGAATTCATTTTCAGATTCTCAAATTTTTGGGAGGGATCAAAGAAAGAAAGAATGTAATCAAGCGATAAAGATAGTTTGGTTGCAAAAGTTTAAACAAATATGCGCTGCATCCACAAAATAAGTCTTCACCTTAGTGGCAATGGATTGCTAAGTGTTGATTACCTCACGTCTTTATCCAATGAATGAATGATAGCTTAGGGAGAGATTTTTTTAATGCTCACAATTAATATTGATTGAACAGTCCAACATTCTGTGTGAATTCTGTGGTAGAGTGGATTTTCCCCATAAGACTTCATCAAGGCTCCCCTGCCAAAACCAGATCAGAAAAGTATGTGTTTGATAGTTACACGCAATGAGCTTCAATTTGTTTGGGCCTCATTTTCCAAGAGCCATAAATGATGACTCGGCCAGGTCGCCAGGTTGTTTTTGCTGGCTTGTCCACTCTTTTCCCGGGATATTTTCCCTGCAGCTGGCCCGAGGCGAGGCGAGAAAATCCTGCAGGAATTTGGCCCCTCGAAGGCAGCCTGTCTTTCTGCACGCCTGGCTCTTTTGTACACAACAGATACTGTCTTTGTGAATTAAAGCTGTTTGTGTTGAGGTGAGGGAAGGGAGTGACCGAGGGTGTTAAGTGCTTCAGACGTGGCCCTCGCCCGTGTCCCACTTTCACTTTTAATTGCATATTCCTGACACTTCAGTCGCGCTAATAAAACCACACTCCCCCATCATGTGGCCCTAGTCATTACAGCTTCCCCTTTAGCAGTTCAACCAGCATCTATCACCTCTTAAACGGTACCCCTCTCTCTCTCTCTCTCTCTCTCTCTCTCTCTCTCTCTCTCTCTCTCTCTCCCTGCCTCACCCATTTTGAAAAGGAAGGAGTAGAGGAAGGGGTGGGAAGCCCTGGAAATATTTGGCGCGATATTAAGTACAGGCTTTCATGCTTTTTTTCAGGCAATTAGGAGTCCCACAAAGGGCTGAATCTTTACAGGACAGACCGGCATTCATTCTGGGGGGGATCCTTAGCAACCTGCTGGGATACAAGGGAAAGAAAGAGCAGAGGGGTGAGAGGGAGGATCTCACTGTGACAAATTATTAGGAACATTTATTGATTGTATTAGCATTCATTGTGGTGGTTCTTCCGGGTGCTGGTTTGCACCCCCAGTGTGTTGTAGGTGAGTGGGCTTGCAAGGGGGAAGGCTCACGGAGGACTGGAGCTGTACGTGGGAGGCTAATTGGGATAAACATTTGATTGTAGCATTAGAGATAATTGAGCACACAGATATGAAGGGGTGGGGGTGTATGGGGTCTGTGTGCGCAGTGGGAGGGTGAGGTAATCCTGGGTGGGGGATGGTGGCTGCTGTGGGACTCTGGCTTTGTTTTGTTAAGGCAGATAGCAAAGGTGAGAAGGTCAGGCCACAGAGGCCAAGGTATATTATAAAGGCTCATAGTCATAGCCTCGAACAAGACTTTCTACTCGACTCTATTCTACTTTCTTTTCTTCTCCCTTCTACTTTCCTCTCCTTTCCTGGTGGTTTTCCCCCCCGACACGATCTTAAGACTTAAAGCACTGGTAGCAGTTGCTCTAAAATGTCTCAAACCTGTGAAAATCCCATTAACTTGAGTTTTCACTGTGTATAATTTGTCTTGGATAAGGATAAGTAATGCTGTATGTACTGTACTGACAGATTTTATGAAGTTGTTGAAAAGGGCGCTTTTCAGAAGGTGTGCTTAAAACGTGTAATCTGCCAAGGACTGATGATGACGACGATGAAAATGTTGCCCAAGATTTAAATGTGATTTTTTATTTGTTGATTTTTCTCACCGGTCTGCCTTTTACCCCTTTGGTTGTCACGAATTTTCAACTTTCAGAAATAACACCGACGTCTGGGTCAGCACAGGGGAGAAAGAAGGGGCACCAATGTGGAGAGGTTTTTGGCACACTGGATTTCACGGCTGTTTCATGCTACATCGCCCATTAGTGTTTTGTTTGGCTCCGGCCCTGCATAATGTAAATTTGAAACAAGGTGGTTTTGGAGAGGGAGTATTGATTTAAAAGACTCATCCAAAGTCCGCAAAGGCATATGCACGCACACGCACCCACGCGCGCACACACAGACCACTGTCCACACCAACACACACACACACACACCATGAGTTTCCAAGCCCTTATTAATTACCATAAAAACAGCTTAATCTCTGTCAGGCCTGTCCGACTCCCCGTGTGTGTTTCTAGGCTGATTTCTGCTTGTTTAATTCTCTATTGTTTATTTCTACACCACTTAAGATTCTCACATGAAAGGCCTGAAATCTAATGAAATGTAATGAGGGGAAACTCTCACTCTGGCACCACATACATTAATGCTGTATAATGGGCCTTATTGTGGACGTCTATTATGAGTCGTATATGTTGCAGTTATATGTTATATGTTGCTCACTGCTTTCATGTGAGTTTGTCAAATATAATTGAATAAAAAAAAGTTAATCCCTCGCGCACCGACATTGTCCTCTCACAAAACTCTCACGCACACACACACATGTAGTCACGCACACACTCAGCACCCTCTGTCTCTCCCATAACACACACAGAGGATATACAAAGTGTCTGTCAGCGGGAGGACCATTCAGCGTGGAGGCCCCTACAAAACCGCCACTTAGCCTAGCGCTGGGCTTGGACAAAGGGCCCAGGTCAGGGGTCACTTGGTAGGTTGGAGCGACCCACACCCTTTTCTCATGCTTTCTTGTCTGTCTGTCTCTCTCTCTCTCTGTCCCTCATTCTTGGCATCCCCTGCTCCCCTCTCTTCCCCCCCCCCCCCTCCTCTTTCGCCTCCTTCCCTCCATCCTTCTCTCTCTTCTCTCTCGCAGGTCTTCTGGGCCCATTGTCTGAATGGCCTCTTCCACTCCGTCATCCTATTCTGGTTCCCTCTTAAAGCCTTCCAGCACGGTAAGTAGCTCCCAGAGACTCTTCCGCGTGACTCTCGGTAGGCTCGCGGCGGAGAGGAGGATAGTTAAACACACATACTTTGTCTTAATTAGTTCTCTCTTCAACCTTCCCGTCATGAATTACAAACATGTGTGCACGTCAGCGAGAGAGACGGACGCTAACAAGCGTACTCATGCGCACACCGGCTTCGCATATGCAACACAATGACCCGCTGCAATGCATTTGCACGCAATCATTCACACTTACTTGGTTACACACACTCGCACGCAGACACGCACACAAGACACACACACTCGGATACACACTTTTCAGGTCATTGTTCCGCTCCAGACCATGCTATTTAACCAAGTAGGCAGCTAGTGTGTGTGCATAGGTGCATGGGTATATGTGCGAGCGTGAGTACGATGGGGTTATGTGTGTGTGTGTGTGTGTGTGTGTGTGTGTGTGTGTGTGTGTGTGTGTGTATTTTTACATGCATGTTTGTGCACATGAGAATTCGGGTTTGTGCGTGTGTGTCTGTGTGTGTGTGTGTGTGCGCGTGTGTGTGCGCGGAGAGAATGGGGATCTTTGAGCGGGTGAGTCTTGGCTAGCCACAGCCGAGGACCACACAAGCTCGGGCCTGCTCTCCAAACAAAGGCGCCGAGCCCCTTCACTCTGACTGACGGGCTGTCAGCAAAGCCTCAGCGCACACATAGACATGTGACCAGCCGGAAGTAAAGCGAAGGCGAGCTCCTCTCTCCCTCTTCACTGGCGCTCGCACACCGCTGATATGTTAGCCCAGCCCACGTGGCAGGTTGCAGCAGTATGTTTTCCTGATGGGGCAGTTAATTTTCATTTTATTCATTTAGGAAGGCCTCCGAACCACTTTGTTTTTCGGAAAAGTGTTTCCAAAAAAGTTGGATTCCTTTCCGATGGCAGAATAAATAACCATTTTTGTCAGAAAAAACAAGCTGGTTCTCTTTATTTCACTTGAGAATCAGCCAGAATAGGCCATATTGTGACTAGCATTTTCGTTTACTTCCGTTCCCACGGCAGGGGCACTACACACTTTTTTCTCCATAAAAGAGATCTATAGGTAGAAAGTACAAATAAAAAAGTTCTACTCGTGTTATCCTGCAGTATTTTTATAATCAGTGGTCAAAGACGGCACTATTTCTTACTAGGCGTACTAATCTGTGCAAGGGGAGTGGTGTGGTTTTGGTCACGTGGACCAATCGCGTAGCCGCTTTATTCCCTTGCCGTAATAACATTAGAGCCATGGCGACCACCAGTTCAAGCAGCGAAGAGGGGAAAAAGAAACCAAAACAGCTGAAAAAAGTGCGTAAAAGCCGGGAATCAAAGGACTCCAAACGATGCTATATGCACTTTTTGTCAGTACAGAATGAGGACGTGCAGGATTTTACCCAGACAAGGTGGGACACTTACAGGTCTGTCGTCAAACAGTGGCTTTGTCTGGACGGCGATAGTAAAGTTATCGCTGAAACTTTTAAACATTGCGTGGACGTGGATTTTGACCATGTTCCCGAGGACGCTGGATTTCACCGTTACCGTCGCTTTATTTGTAAAAGACGTTTGGGTTTGGCTGAGAAACGCTGCACACAGATGGTGCAGGGGGAAGAAGAAGAAGAACCAGATGCAGCCGCAGCCTCGGACAGCATCGGCCCCGACGGAGCCACGTCTGAAACCCCCCGAAAGAAACTTCGGTCTCGGACAGGTTTGCCCGTCCGTTCTGCTGGCCCTGTCCTTCCAGCCATCTGCATCATTTGTAAAAAGGTGGACAAATATATTACTGTTGGTGGAAAACGGAAGAAGGATCAACTTTCACAAGCAGAGACAGTGTCTGCAGGTAAGCGACCCCCCCCTCTCTCTCTCTATCTCACACACACACACACACACACACACACACACACACACACACACACACACACACACACACACACACACACACACACACACACACACACACACACACAGAGAGAGGGAGCATTTTCTTTTATTGCCTTGATCTCCTTGCCCCCCCCCCCCCCCCCCCTCTTTTTTCTTGTAATAACAATACAATGGATAAAAGATACAAAAACAAATGTCACCCACTTTTTTTTAATTATAAAATGTGTGATTTGACAGTAAAGCTGATTATAACTTTTTTTTGTTTTCAGGCCAGTTGCGGAAGGCTGCTGAGAAGAAGGAAGACTCTAGCGTTCTTTTGCATATCAAAGACAAAGACTGTGTGTCTCTGGAAGTGCGTTACCACAGGTCCTGTTACAGAGAATACACAAGGTCCTTGTCAAAGTCTACGGCAACACATAGCTACTGCAACCACAGATGAAGTGTGAGTTATTACATTGCATTAACACTGCACATTTCAAAAGTAAGGCTTTGACCTACAACAAATACTATTTTGTCTGTCTTTAGATACAATGTTGACAGCAGACCTCTTTGCACATGTTAAGTATTTTTTTGTCTGCGTGTGTGTGTTTTCAGAAATGAACAACAACCCTTTCCTGCCAGCTACAAGATATTCTGCGAACGAGTCATCCGTCAAAGGATTATCGATAAACAAGAAATCCTGAAAATGAACCAACTAAGGAAGAAGTTCATAGACATCGTTAAGAAGAATGAGGATATTGATGCTTCAGACTACAGGTAACTGTGTCCTTGACAGTTCAGTAAACAAAAAAGAACCTCTTTCATACTGAAAAGTTTCCATTTTATTGATTTATTCGCTCACAAGAAAGGCTGACAGTATGTTTTAATGTATTTGTTTCTCATTGTGAAAAAAATCCCTTTATTTATACATTTGTGCTCGTCTTTTTCTATATTTTCATTTTGCAGGCAGGATAAACTGAAAAAGCGGTTGGCCCGTGATTTCCCCCAGCTGGTGTTTCACAGCCCTGCAACGCGCAACATCTCCGAACTGGTTTTTGTTGAAACATTATCAGCAGATACACTGTTAGACAGGCTACCGCATCCATCAGACACGACAACAACTGAGTCAACCGAGGTAAGCCAAGCTGAAAGTGACAATGAACACACATCTGGACAAACTACAGAGCACACAAGGACACTGTACAGTGCAGGACTGATATTGAAGAGACTTGTGAATGAAACTCCCGGGATGAAATGCCCCTGGCCTCCCACAGCAGAGGATTTGAATGTTTCTGACGCAAAATCTGTTGTGCCAGTTGAACTATTCAATGTGATTTCCTGGATTATAGGTGCAACAGAGGAACCAACACTAGACCATTATGTTGATATTCCTGAAGATGTGAACCTAAAAGTTTTATCTGTTTGTCAAGACATTGTGTATCTTGCTTCTAAAGGTCGGAAGCAGACGCCTAAGTCACTGTGTCTTGGTCTAACTGTTCGCCATTTAACAGGTTCATCCAATGTTCTGTCACTACTGAACAGATTAGGACACTGTGCTTCATGGAACACAGTTGTCAGTCTAGACACTAGCCTAGCGTCACTACAACTTCTAGAGGGCAGAGACAAAATCCCTAAGGGGTTCTCAAAGAAGGCACCAACCATACTGGTGTGGGATAACATCGATTTTGGGGAGGAGACACTGTCAGGTCGTGGAACTACTCACCATACAAATGGCATTATGGTACAAAGTTCTGTTGTTGAAACAATGTCTAGACCAGACAGACAGCCACTGCCGAAGTCAGTTTACACATTCAAAGCACCTCCTAGCATCCCGCTACAACACTATCCACAGACTAAAAGAAAAGGGCCACAGAACTTGCTTCAGGATGAAAGTGTTCCATTGCAGGTGGAAACGTACAGGTTGAACACTGTGTCTGCTGCCAAAACAGAACTGGCATAAATTATGTTTTAGTGAAGAACACAGATGCTGAAGCATGTACAGTACCAGGCTGGACAGGTTTCCACACAATGCTACAAAGTGATGCCACTCTACCTAAGTCAGCACTGTATTATCTTCCAGTCATTGAGGCTTCACCGACAGAGATGTCAACAGTTAACACTATTCTGAAGCGAAGTGTTGAACTTGCTGATCAGCTAGAACTGGACCATGTTAATTGTTAAATTGTTAAATTGTTAAAGAATTGCCACACTGCCTACATCCAGTTAAATGCAATGCATAAATGCAAACAGCACAGACTACTTACACAGCCAACAGAAGGTTTTATTGTGATGCATTTGTATGCTATTTTGTATTTTCATATATTTCCTTGGCGGGGGGGGGGGGGGTGTACAAATGACAGATGCTGTGACACTTTGTGGTACTTGAATAAATGTTTCATACCATATGTTGTAATAATTCTGACCTCTAGTACTTTAATTTTTAGTCTTGTCCATTTTTTGCATTATTCCAATTTAGGGGGCGTGGTAACATTTTGATAGATTTTCTGCCATTTTGGTCCAAGGTGCCCTGATTTTCTTTTCTACCTTTCATTACACAGTAGGTTGAGACATTTTCTATGTATGAAACATAAGCTTTTGGCACAATTTACTGTGGAGGTTTCATTGTACTGTGTGGCAAACACTTAAGTTGAAGCATATTCTTTAACAAATATGCTACATTTCATGATCTAAATTCACATGAGTAAACTAAAGGCACCAATACTTGTTTCAGATGTTAAGTATATGCATTTTAGCATTTATGACATTTGAGAAAGATTTTGTGTTGCCAAAAACACATTTTACAAGCAAAAACAGCAGCACAAGATTTTCGTTTTTTGGTTATAAACTGTTTATACATTTCTGGCTGGTGACAAAATACTGCAGGATATTATGAGTAGAACTTTTAACCCAAAGTCCAGAAGGGCATTGTCTATGAAAAAATGCATTGAATGAGTAGTGCCCATGACATGGGAACGAAACTCATTTTCTAAGCACTTTTTCATGGGTCCCAACACGGCCTAGAACAACCAATTTCCAGCAATGATTAATGTGCACTGATTCTGTTTTGCAGCCCGATGCCTTTTAATAAGAACCCTCTTTCCTAATTGTTACGCAAGACAGAATTACCTTTCCAGCCCCGGCCCCTCTCAAATGGCAGTAATGGAAGCAGCAATTGACTGTGGTTTTCTCTTCACTTTGTTATAGTCCAGTGTTCTATCAACGTCTCTAGTAAGGTATTTTACATTAGAGTTCACGCTGAGCTGGACTTTTAGTGGAATCCTATTTGTTATCTGGTTGTCTGCTGCTCTACAGCAGAGACTAACCTTGGCTAGCCTAATGGAACACTTTATAAAGCCCAAGAGGTGGACAGAGAGAGAGAGAGCATCAGTCTAAAAGCTTCTGTTGTTGATTCCCTTCACAGATACTGTGTTTGGCAACGGAAAGACCCCAGACTATCTCCTCTTAGGCAACATGGTTTATACAGTAAGTACACCAATCTTCCTGACAACAAGTGATTCTGTCATGTTAAAAGAGGTGAGGTGTCTTGAGGGCCAAGTGTTAAATAGCTGTTGAATCAATTTTGGTTAGACCTAGGTCAGCCTAAGTCACACTACAAGACAGTAGTTCAGACTAAATGACTGGTTTGCTTGATGTTCATCGGGAGGCTGTTCACGCTATGCAACGGGAGAAAGATGGGGTGTCACACATATGAAGACATTCACTTTAAATACAATCCCAAAATGTGTGTCTCGCTCCATGGTACAGAAGCTACCGTTTTACATTTACATTACAAATGTGTTTGGAAGTAATATTATGACGGATAATATTGCTGAAGAATTTTGTATGAGACTTCTTTGACTTAATTTGTAATTGCATTCTTGTATGGATTAATCCAAGAGTAGAACAAGTGCAGTTGGGAATCTTGCTGATGTAAGATTCAGATTTCAGTCTTGGTGAGACTTGGACATCTTCACATTACATAGCCCGACCATAATCGCCCTGACAAAATCAAGCATGTTTGCAAATTCAGCAGTTTTAGGCCAGTTCACACTACACAATAATATGCTGATGGTTGGGTTTGTGTCCCCCCAAAATCTGAATAGCCCACATTCCAATCAGGCTTTGAATCGGCATTCAAATCACCTATGTCCTCAGCTTTAACGTTTTCTTTTGCATTTGTTTTGGTCTGCATGATATACAGTAGTAGGTTGCTGTGTTGAAATGTGTGCATTTTAAAATGTATTTTAATGAGCTTATCTTTACTGTCTCAAACAAAAACATTTTGCGTATGTGAATCAAGTACACAAGAACAAGGTAAATCTATTGAAGGGTCTCTGAATGCATTGCCGTGTTGGCATTCCTGTCATTTTAGTATTGGAGAGGGACAGTATTGGTTTAGCATGTGACTGATTTGTGTCTCCATAGTTTGTGGTCATCACAGTTTGTCTCAAAGCTGGCCTTGAGACCTCATCCTGGACCATGGTAAGTTGATGGTTCTTTCCTCTCTCACTACATTTCCATCTCCTTCCAGTTCCTCACTTTTTATGGGTCCAGAGATACTTATGATATACATTTTCCACCCTCTTATCTCTCAACTTCTTTGAACACAAATGGCTTTTTCACCATGGGGCTTGTAACTAGCCTATAAGACGAGAGAAATGCATGTATGGTAACTGCTTCAAGTCATCAGTGAGCCAAGCGATGGATACTATTCAGAGAAACCAGATTTTGAAAATAGCAAATTGCAAGTCAAGCTTATGTATAATAATGTGTATTATGTGTTGTGTAGATGAAGAGGCTACAGTACATGATCTCTGTAACCTTGTTACCCTCAGTTCAGTCACATTGCCATCTGGGGCAGCATCGGCCTGTGGGTGGTGTTCTTCACTATCTACTCCTCCTTGTGGCCTCTCATTCCTCTGGCTCCCGACATGTCAGGAGAGGTAAACGCACACTCGTACACATGTTCACACGCGCACGCACGCACGCACGCACACACACACACACACACACACACACACACACACACAGTGTCCAGTACTAAATATACCGCTGATATTATTACGCATCATTCGTAGACCTACATTGCCTCATCTCATAATTCATTTTCCGTCACAGAGAGATTCTGGTGGGAAATTTCAGAGTAGAACTTGACACCGGCTCTCTGTAAGGAGAACCAGAGAGGTCCAAACTCTCGGACCTCTGGCTTGTGTTGCATAATGACTTAATTGGGCCAATTAGCCCAGTGTTTGTGTTACGTCGCCCTCACTCGCCCCTGAGTATCCACAGGTGACGTTGAAACATTGTAGCAGTCTGCAGAAGTGCTGGCTGAATTTATTCTGAAGCTCAGCAAAGAAAAGTAAAGGAAGGGATTTGGCGTGCACACTGATATCCTTGAGAGCAGTACAGTCTGGAGCTGTGTGCATCCATTCAAAGCACTAGTCACCAAGGTCAGAACTTAACACAGGCTCTGGGAGAGAAAAAAATGCCCTTGAAAACTTCATAAAATGCCATGAATTTGACTAATTATATTCCGTTAGGGGTTCGCTGTTTTGCATTTCACCCTGCTCTTTTTTTGAGTTGTCAAATACCGTGAATGTGACTACTGTCCCTCAAAGGTCACTGTAGGTGATTTGTGGGAGGCGGAGCCTATGTAAAACATCAGAAAAGTCCACAACCTCAAGCAGAAGAAAATGCAGACCCCACACAAACCACTGCACCAAAAGAAACAAAAACAATATCATATGTCCTATGCAAATTTATTGTTTCATAGTCAATACAATTGTCCCCGCAAAGGACCAAAAGGCCCCTAAAGATCAGATCATGGGGTCAAAAGGGGCCTTCTGGGAAAAATAGTTAAAAAAAAGCCTAGGCCAGATTCGAACAACACAGTTACATGGAATGCACCTTAGTCAACTGAGCCACCTGACCAGGATGACCCAAAGTGAATTTCTTAGCTTGCTAGTCCTACTTCTACTCAGACAGTACATGCACACAATCTGTCTGTCTCTCTCTCACACACACACACACACACACACACACACACACACACACACACACACACACACACACACACACACACACACACACACACACAGGGTATCTGCCCCTTATTCTACCCCCCCTGTCCATGAAGCAGGGCTTTCATCCAGGCCCTGCAGCATTATGGTAAAGACAGTAAAGGTGTCCTGTGGGCAGCTGGTAACCTTACGCCCCAACCCCAGCATGGAGACGCCCGTACATCATCACACCAGGGCACATCTCTCCGAAACCCGAGAAGACATCACAGACAGCATCTCCACCTCTGAGACCTTGTAGGCCTCTGTGGAGTAGGATTAGGCTATCTCCCTCTCTGCTCCACGCTTCACCTAGTCCTCCCTGATGCATCCTTAAACCTTCAAATATTTTTCTGCTCTCTGTCCTTCCATCTATTTTCTTTTGCTCCCTCTCTTTGGCTTGTCGTATCAGCCTTTTCCTCTTTGTGCTCGTTTCGTCCATCTTCTCCTTCTGTCATGTGGAAAGTGCCCGAGGGCCAACAGCGCACCAGACACCAGAGCTCTCCTCTCCTCCTGTTTCTGCTCCCAGCCGATTCCCCAGCTCACCGCCTTCACCAGGAGACATTAAGCAATGGCTGGCTTAATGTGAAAGCATTAATCAGTGTCAGACAACATTTTCTTTGGACGATTGACAAGACAGGTGCGAGATCCATCCACACAACATCTTGAAACAGCCAGTGTGCCTTTCAAAGGTACTCCCAACTTGGCCCCATCCCAAACCACATATCTCATCATTCGTTTTTGCCTCACAAAAGTCTGACACGGATATAGCAAAAGAAGATGTCAGATTTTTCTGCGGAGGCGATGTAATCCGCCACGCTAAGCCGCTTAGCCGCACCTCAGGAGACGTCTCAGGTAGGTCCCGTCACGTCGGCCTGCTGTCTGCTGACTTGCCTTTCGCGATCAACACAGCTGGCTTGAGTGTATTCCTCCTCTCTTCTCGCTTTTCACCCACACCTGTGCTATCTTCCAACTTCTGCAGTGGACCTCCCCTCACTCTCACGCATACTCCAAGTACGTGTCATCGACACATGGGTTTTACACTTCAGCAAGTTCTTCCACAGTTCCTGCGATAAGCAACATTTTCTCAGTAGAGAATCGTTTTACCCACAAGTGTGTAGATTATTAGCATGCCATGATGATACTCAGGGCTCTGCTACTGCTTTAGATACTGATGGGATTTATAAAGGAATGGAAGGAATTTTCATTGAGACAGATGATATTATCTCCAGTGTCTTTGTTCGCATGTGCTTTGATTGATAGACAGTATAAGGGCAGCTGTAGTATTTATACAACAATTTGTTACAAACCGCTGTCTTTGAAGTAGAAGAATGGCCTTGATGTTGATGTAGAAAAATGTCTGCTCCTCCTCCCTGCCTTTTTCAACTCAGCCACCAGTTCACATTAACCCTGCATTCATACGGTGACAAACTTGGTTGATGGGTCTATTCTGAGTGACTGCTGTGCGAGAAGTTCTATACAGTCAAATTACATGGTTTTAGCTGCTTTGACATGGCCTTCCTTCATGTTATGTTTTCATGACTTAAAATGCTAGTCCTAATTAGGTAGCATTAATCGAGGATACACAAGAACTCAATAAATTACTTCGGAGCTCCCCTCTTTTTAAAATGGGTCTTTAGCAGTTCTGTCATGTCGGTCAAATGATGTCATATACTACTTTGCATAACAATTTAATGTTTTCTGCAAGTTTCCCCTTGGGTTTCCTCTAGATAGGAACCCCCCGCTAAAAAAAAGTTTCATAAAGGTAAATCTAAGACTTTTCATGGCCATTTTAGTGCCACGTAGAATTACAGTAAATATAAACCATTGAAATTAACATAGTTCAAGTTTACAACAATTTCCCCTTTTGGCAGACGCTTTTATCCAAAGCGACGTACACATGAGATTTCGTCCATAAGCTTGTTGACTGTCCACACACCGTTTCCCCGGTCACTCGGCTCTATAGGTGAATGAACTTCTTGTGACTTGTTGATCGTGTGAACGCTGGGTCAGGTGATCTAGCTGTTCAGGTCTGCATGTATAATTGCTGCTACCTGTGAGCTCTGCCGTTAGGAGGCCATAGGGAGCTCTAATACTTCTGGTTCAGATTGAAACATCAAGCCCCGCCCCTGTCATTTAATAGAAACCCGCAAGGTCCCTCCCCATTAAACCTGTGAAAGATCCAATGATGGAATTGGAGACCCGCCTTCACCGCTGCTGTTGACTTTGTCCCCCTCCACTTTTTTGGAATGCTTACAGTCTTTCTTAAAGAGCCATGTGTGTGTCGTATGAAAGATGTTGTTAAACACTTGCACCCAGATCCACTAGCTCCCCCCCAGGGCTAATGACTGATATGACACCACAGATTTTTGCTAACTGCACCTTTGACCATGGTGTGATCCTTAGCGTCTGTACAGTATGGGTGATTTATTATTTATTGTGGTTGATGTGTGTGTATGTGTAAAACTGAAATGAGGTCTAGCCTATAATTTATCTCTTTGGCAATTGTAATCTTTTCAAGACACATTGTAAATCACAGATGGGCATTTGGGGCTGTGTGACTTGCTGAGTTCTAAGTGTTTATGTAAGGGCTTTCCCTCTGTTTTCCTAATGGATGTCTTGCTGTCTTTCTGAGGCAACACACAGAGAGCATAGAGTGGAAGAAGGACCAAACTGAGAGCATAGAGTAGAAGGACCGAACTGAGCTCTTGATATCTTGGGGCAGGTTAGGGGATTGTTAATCCCTCATTTCCCTCTGCTTCGCAATGACGACATTTTGGGAATTTGTGGATTTAATAAGGATGGTCTTTCTGTTGCTTACAATTCATTTCTGTTTTTCTCATTGGTTCTTGGGCTTTAAGCAGAGATGGGGAAAGTACACATATTCTTTACTTAAGTAGAAGTACAGTTACTTGTGTAAAGAAAATACTGGTAAAAGTAGAAGTACTGATTCAACTTGTTTACTCCTATACTAATCCTCCTATACTAATCAAGCATAAAAGTAAAAAGTATTTCTACCGGTTGTTTCTGTGCAAAGCTAACTGAACCTTACGTCATATTAAGATAAACAGAAATTTTGCATGCTGCGCATGCTCAGTTCTTGTGGTGGGGACTCTGGAGATGAAGAACCGGCCACACGGACACACATTGGCTCTCCAATTATAGTAGAAGGATTGGCTACAGGTGGTGTATGCTGATGGTATTTCATCTCTGGTCCTGGATTTGTTTGAAACAGTCACTGAAGAACTAAATCTATGAAATTAAAATAAACTGACAGTCCTTCAAGTCAGTTTTGGTGGAGCATGAAGTCCTTCATCACTTGTGTTAGTGGTAGGGAGTGGACTTGGTTCAGGCGATGTGTGCCCAGCACTTCGCGGATCCGGATCCACCACACCTGGGCCAGACTGCGAGGACATCTCTTGGCCTCCAAAAAGACCCTGAGTGCCTCGGGATCCGCCCTCTCCTCCATCTGTACCTGCTTCCTCAGCAGGGCCGGGTCGGCCGTGACCGTGTCACACCTGAACCTCAGCACCAAATCCAGCCGGCGAGAAGCGACGTCACGGGTCAGAACGCCAGCGGCCTGGAGGAGCAGGCGGAAGCCGTCCAGGTTGTGGGAGGTGGCGCTGATGTAGAGAGACCTATTGAGGGTGTGAACACTGTCCATGTCAACAGCAGCACAGAACCTGGTGAGTTCCTGCAGTATGTCCACCCTTCCCGCCTGGGCAGCACAGTTGACTGGGGTGTATGGGGCGTGTACACTTCTGTTGGGGTCGGAGGATCCGGACGCAGTCCAGGTGACCGACCGTTGACCACTGCCCAGTAGAGAGGCAAGTAGTCTTCGTCATCATCTAGGTCTACCTGGGCTCCCTGGGTGATCAAGTAGTCCACACAGGCAACATGATCCCGCCATGCTGCCTGCCCCAGAGGGGTGGTGCTCCACGCACCCCAACACAGACACCACTCATTAATCAGCCTTCTGAAGTGGTCTTCCTGCAGCATTGTCCTCAGTTTGTCCAGGTCTCCTGCGTCGGCAGGCATAGTGGAGCTGGCTGCCTGTCATCATGCCCTGCTCGAGTAGCCATTCCTTGAGGTCTGTCACAGTACCATACCAACTGTGTGTGTACTCTGCATCTCAAACAGAAGGCATTATGAAGGGACTGAAGTGCGTGTTGGACATTATGACATCATAACATGACATAACATTATGACCTAACATTACACTGATGACATCACAATTGCTCATGTGACATCACTGATAACATCACTCATGATGACATCACAATTGCTCAAGTGACATCACTGATGACATCTGTGACATCATCAGTGATTTATGACATTACTATGGTACTCTGAGCTATCTAAAATACATCTAGTGATTTATGACCTCATTACTGTCTGACATCAGTGATTTGTGACATCATCGGCCATGCCTTATTTAGACTGTCTTGCTTTCAATGTGCTACACTCTGTACAAGCTCAATCATGGCAAGCAAGACAGCATTAGTAATCCTTCCGAAAGGTGCAGAGGAGATGGAGGCTGTTATTCCTGTGGACATCATGCGTAGAGCTGGCTTTGCTGTGACAGTGGCAGGATTGACAGGCAAAGAGCCAGTCCAGTGCAGCAGAAATGTCGTCATCTGTCCTGATGCTAGCTTGGAGGAAGCCAGCAAACAGGGTCCATATGATGTGGTGCTTCTACCAGGGGGAATGCCAGGGGCCCAGAATCTGGCAGAGTCTGCTGCTGTGAAGGAGGTCCTGAAGGAGCAAGATGACAGGAAAGGTCTGATTGCAGCCATCTGTGCAGCTCCCACAGCTCTCCTGGCACACGGCATCGGCTACGGCAGCACAGTGACCAGCCACCCCGCCGTGAAGGACAAGATGATGACTGGAGACCACTATACATATTCAGAGGCTCGAGTACAGAAGGATGGCCACTACATCACCAGCCGTGGGCCAGGAACCAGCTTTGAGTTTGCCCTCGCAATTGTAGAGGAGCTTATGGGGGCCGAAGTTGCAGCTCAAGTGAAAGCACCTCTTGTGATGAAAGACTGACTGTAGCCTTGTTCACTATGGCAACCAACTGACTGTAGCCCTGTTCACTATGGCAACCAACTGACTGTAGCCCTGTTCACTACGGCAACCAACTGACTGTAGCCCTGTTCACTATGGCAACCAACTGATTGTAGCCCTGTTCACTATGGCAACCAACTGACTGTAGCCTTGTTCACTACGGCAACCAACTGACTGTAGCCCTGTTCACTACGGCAACCAACTGACTGTAGCCCTGTTCACTACGGCAACCAACTGACTGTAGCCCTGTTCACTACGGCAATCAACTGACTGTAGCCATGTTCACTACGGCAACCAACTGACTGTAGCCCTTCACTACGGCAACCAACTGACTGTAGCCCTTCACTACGGCAACCAACTGACTAGCCTTGTTCACTACGGCAACCAACTGACTGTATCCCTGTTCACTACGGCAACCAACTGATTGTAGCCCTGTTCACTATGGCAACCAACTGACTGTAGCCATGTTCACTACGGCAACCAACTTACTGTAGCCCTGTTCACTACGGCAACCAACCTCCAAGCAGCACTATCTGCTAGCATACCCGTGCAGTCCCTGGGTGTCACTGCTGGCGGCTGCGCAGCCATTGTGAGGCATCGCAAGTTCGGCCATTAATCGGCCATAATTACCTAGTTGAAAAATCCGGCCCCTTTAGGTCACCTACAGGGGTGCTCTTTACACTTCCCGAAAGAATCTGCACGATCACGTAAAATGGCATAGCTGTGGCCGAACACAATTTCTGCTCACTCACACAGACTTTGCATTCTCATTATAGGATAACAGCATGGCACTGATAATCAAGTCAACTAATTCAACTTGGCAATAGTGACAAATCATTATCACAAAGTGACATAAAACTCTTATTTTCCTGAATATTAATCTTAGTTGGAAATGAAAGGTACCCTGCACTTCACAATGTATTGTGGTAGATCACTGTACACGGCTTTTCCAAAATAAGTTTTAATTTTGTTACTTTTCAATTATATATATCGACAAATTATAAGTAATCACTAGTTCATTATTTCTGAAGCATTTTGGACATGTCCTTGTTGTTGCCCTTGTCATTAAAACATGGTTGTGCTGTGGGGGAAAAAGAAGAAAAAAAAGGCAGGCGGTCAACCCACACTGGACGAACAATTTTGGAGGCGATCGGAGCAACGGCACATCTTGCAACTCCAGACAGAGAGACAGACACGCCTCCAATTATAGTACTAGGGTTCAAAGACTAGCAAACTTAGAAGATCCCCTCCACCATGTTTTAAGATGTATAAAGACTATACTTTGATTAATAATCTGTGTGATATGGTTTTTCCACAAAAAAGGGGCACATAATGCGTGAAAGCTGGGAGAGCGCTTTTTGTCTGTTGTGCATTAAAACTAAAGTAGCTAGCCTGTTTTGAAAATAGAGAAAGTACAGATATTTGTGTTGAAATGTAGGGAGTAAAAGTAAAAAGTTGTGAGAAAAATAATTAAAGTACAGATACCTGAAAATCTTACTTAAGTACACTAACAAAGTATTTGTACTTAGTTACTTCCCATCTCTGGTTTGAAGTGAGCCTCCCTGTCTTTGCTGTCGTCCTCTGGGACCGTTTCCTCTGCGCTCTACTGTGTTTGCTGCCTATTCATCCTCAGCAAGCTCTACATGTAAAGAGTTTGTATTCAGAGCAGAGGCTGGTGAAGATTGGGGCCACATTTGGCCAAATGTATAGGTTCACCTTCAGTTTCCTGTCTACCTGCAGCCATTTACCATCTGAAGTTCCTCAAGGATTAATTCCAGAGAACGCTCTTCACCTCTGTTCCAGACAGCATGTACGGTCTGCTTAAGACAGCTGAATTCAGCCAATTGGAAAAACAACATGGATCGACGCAGACCAAAGTACTGCCTGAGACTGGATTTGCCTCCTCCTTTCAGTGTACCTAATAAAAAAACGTGTTGCACAAAGGAGCTCTGTGCACTCAAGCAGCTAGTGTCTGAATATTAGCATCTCTGGGAGTCAGTAGAGCAGTCTTTCATATGTGACAGAGAGGGTTCAGGACTGTGCATGGACGACGTGTGTGTATTATCGTTTATGCATAGTGTGTATGTGTGACAGAGAGAGATAGTGGGAGGTAGGACGGAGTCTGTGTGTGACACGTGTGTGTCTGTGTGGTGTGTATGAATACGCTGTGTGTATGAAGTTGGCTTTTCTCAATCTATGCTTTGGAAAGCCGAAGGCCTGGGCACAGGGTGAATAGTGAAGTAGTGGATTGTCCCTCTACTCACATTTACCATCACAATGGCAGGCATTAACATTCTTAGAGCCACTATCGCTGTGGGCCTTTCTAGGCATGATCAGCCAGCTGCCGCTTTGATGGATTCCCTAATCAATTCTTCCTGGAAAAGTAATCATGAAGCTATTTTCAGGTCTGGCCAAAATATTCATTCAAAGTTTCAGGATTTGTGTCTTTAAATAGCGTTGTGCCTTTGATTTCCTTTAGTGATCTTTTACTACACAACATTTGGAAATGATTAGAAATACTGAGAAAAGTACTAACAGCGTATCTGTGCCTCTTGTATGAAAGTGCCAATCTGTGTGTGTTGGTATGTGTCAGTATATGAGGTAGTTAGTGTCTTGCGTGTGTGCGTGTGATTGCTTCTGCCTGTCTTCTCTGTGTGTGAGCGTCTGTGTGTCTCCAGTGGTCATCGTGAGGGGGTTGATGATGGCCTGTCAAAACACACCACCCCATGCCAGCGGACACCACTGTCTGTCCCGCCAGACAAGTTTATTGGTTTGTCCTAAAAATACACCCCCGCCCCCTGGACCCCTCTCACCCCCATCCAGCTCCCAAGGGCCCCATGGAATGAGCCAGTGCTAGCATCCACCAAACACTGCTGACTCCGTTAGCAGTAGTGGAAGCCTGTCCAAACGCCTGGACATTTATTGATAGTAGCTTGTCACTGATGTTTGCAGTGATTGCTATATTGTGAAATGGTGCCATCAAATGCATCCTTTATGAACATATTATGAATGTGATCTAAATTTACCTTAATAGTCTAGTGGTTTAAGTAGATTTACTTTGTCATTGTCTAATGGTTTCTTAGATTTACATCTAAAATGCTGTATGTAATGATGGATTACTGAGTTTTATGATACTTCAGATTTGCAGCAAGGTATTGGTGCCATTTATAGCTGTGGGTTATTTATGGAGGTTTTCTGGGCTCTTTTGACTTTGATATAATATGCTGAGCATACGTGCATAGTTTATTTGTAAAAGACTCAAGACAGCTTAAATGCCCCCATTAAATGTGTGATACACTGGATGAAAACCAAAATAATTAAACTGACTTACGGCGCGAAGAAAAAATAAAAATAAAAAAGGTAAATGTTTCCATGGCTGCATAATTTCAAAATTGACATGAAAATATCCCCTGCTTCTACGCAATTTTCCCTCATCTTATATGTTTTTGGTCGTTGGGCAACATAGAAAAGCTCCATTCATTCCCATCAAACTGTAGGGAAAGACCATTTTGATTTCCAGTCATTTGGGATTTCCTCTTTCCCCAATGTTTTGTCAGACATCAAAGTCCATTTGCTGGTAATGACCAACAGATTAGCTAATTTGAGAACACCTGAGCGCTTTGATACTTTTGACACTGATCTGTGTGTACATGTGTGTATGTGCATGCGTGTATTTGTGTGTGTGTGTGTGTGTGTGTGCGCGCGCGGCTACACACATGCGGGTGCGTATATCTCCTAAGGCGCCGTCCGAGGGCCTGCCTGTTTCACGTTACAGGAAGGTCATTGTCTGGGGGCCCCAGCAGTTTGAACAAGTGGCACAAGCTTGTAAGGCCCAAATTGCAATGCAAGGAGTGCGCGTTTTGCACTTTGACACGTAATGACAGATAGTTTCAATGCAACCGGGCCAAAGCAAACATGGCCCCCACTCAAAGAGCTGAAAAGGTCAGCCCACGACAAGATGATCCACTGTCTCCCCTTCACTCTGGACCCAAAAGAACTTCCCAACATGGCTTCAACAAACCTTCAATTGAAACCATTACACACCACTGTCTACTCCTAATGAATTGTGTGTTTCCAATGGATGACCAAGGATGACAGCATTGCGATATGTGAGATGTAGATCTGAATTGGAACATTTCACGTCCAAACTCATTCTTCTTCTAGCATGACAATGACAGATGAGTCTAAGTGAAGATCACAGCCGTCTACGGTACGTTGTGGATTTATTTTGGCACATGGACTCAGCGTGCACATTTGTTATATACTGTGCTAAATAAAGAAATATCGCATTGTTATTCAAAAGGGGTTATGAGGACAACAAAGAAAGTCTTCTGTCTGTGAACTTTTATTCAACTTGACTGTGCCTTAATGCAATGTGCTGTGTTATTGTCCCCTCAGGGACAATAAAGTTGATCTTATCTTATCTTTAAGAGCAGCACAACACACCACATGCCATTTGCTGAATGCTTCAAGTGTCTTAAAGTAACATGACTCTGTATATTTTTGAGCGTGGGTGGCCCCAGTGAGTGTTGTGTTTAGTTAATGCTATGCTCTTCTACCTAGACTCAGTTCTCAGTCTCTGTCCGCTTCGCTCTAGGTGGCGCTGTTGGCGGCACTCTCCAGTTGTCCAGACTCTATGCTCTACCTGTCGAGCTATGGCAGCGGTTCCCAACCTTTTCCAAGTCAGGACCCACTTGAAAATCATAAAAATCTTTTCGCGGCTCACTCATTTGAAGCTTTCTGCAACTCATCTTTGGTTGTTGGCCCAGGCTTTCAAAATCCTTGCCTTTATGGTTTGAGGGAAGGCGTTATCTGCACCTTTTGCTGATAAGTAGAGCTGCAACGATTAATCGTTTTGAGTAATTGTTTAAGAAAAAAGAAAAAGTTCTCTGATTCCAGCTTCTTAAATGTGAATATTTTCTGGTTTCTTTACTCCTCTAGACTATGACAGTAAACTGAATATCTTTGGGTTGTGGACAAAACAAGACATTAGAGGATGTCATTTTGCGCTTTGGGAAACACTGATCGACATTTTTTCACCATTTTCTGGCATTTTATAGATCAAACAACTAAGCGATTAATCGAGAAAATAATCGACAGATGAATCGATAATAAAAATAATGGTTATTTGCAGCCCTACTGATAAGAGCTACCTGCCTTGCTGATAACTGGTCTAATGGGATTACCCTCTCCAAACAGTCATCATTCACAAGGAAGTGATCATTTGTGTGTGAAGCTTACACATATACAGTATTTGAAGCTATTCTTTAGTAATTGTTCTTCATGAGTTATCCTCACCTGCTTCTGTATGGTAGGGTTGGTATGGTAGGTTTGTCTGTATGGGAGGGTTGGTATGGTAGGTTTGTCTGTATGGGAGGGTTGGTATGGTAGGTTTGTCTGTATGGTAGGGTTGGTAGGGCTTTTCTTTCATGCACAAGCACCTCCTCAAAGCACTGTCCTCCTGCAGTGATGTATCCACAGCGCTTCTCAACACGGCACAAAGCAGAGTTGTTTTCCTGTGTAAAAGATACCACTGTCTCAGTTCACAGGTACTTCCTCCTCAGCCCTGAGGGGGTGGGGGGGGGGGGTCTCAGGTCTGTTAAGAGGAAATCCAAACAACAACATGGGATCATTTAGTCATGGAGGATTACCTACTTTGACTCAGCTAGTTGGTCCCATTCACTCATCTGTTTTCACAACGCAGCTGCTTGTTTTGGGCTACTTTAGTTATGCATGGTTCTTGTTATTTGTCATCTTAGAAGATGATAATGGATTTGCCTTTAGGGCTGTTTTTCTGTGAAAGAGCTCTTCTTTGTTTACATCAGCTGTTGAACTCTGTATTGTCCACTGCAATGACCTGGATTTTGTGTGTGTGTGTGTCTCAGGCGGACATGATGTTCAGTTCGGGGGTCTTCTGGACAGGTCTGGTCTTCATCCCAATCACCTCGCTGGTCTTTGACGTTGCCTACAAAGTGTGAGTGTCCTGTCTGCTCTGCTCACTCATCATCACCCCCCCCCCCCCCACACACACACACACACACACACACACACACACCTCTCCTTGGGGGATTCCTCCAAAGTCTCTCCTATCTCAAGGAATCCCTTCCTCTGTCTGCACAAACTTCCCACAAAAAAGTCTAGAATTTTCGTTTCATGAATATACTGTGTGTGGGCGACGTTGTCTTGGTAGTGTAGAGGTAAAAGCACTCACCCACCATTGCAGAGACACAGGTTCAATTCCCGGTACTTCCGACTTGGTCAGACGATCCTACAACCAATAGCGGTGGAATAGCTCCCACGTGCTGCCGGTGAAACTCCTCCCTGTCAGGTGAAAAGAAGCGGCTGCCAACTGCACATGTATCGGAGTGCGGAGTTGCATGTGCTAGTCTACGGCTCTTCCAAGATCGGCACAGGGGGTGGAGGAGCAACGACTGGGACGGCGAATTGGCCAAATACAATTTGGGAGAAAATGGGAGAAACATCTGGGGGAAAAAAACGTTATCGATAATGAATAAATAATGAATATACTGTAGGAAATGATGTTATGTCCCATGTCTGGTTGACATTAGCCCACGGAAGATTGAGGGTGTCATGAGTATGAGCAGAAAGTTGTATTTCTTGTTACATTTGAAGTATTTGAACAGATTGTGTCAAGGCATCTCTCACTGGATGTCACATGATATGATGTGCAATTTCATTTACAGGATTAAGAAGGTGTGGTTCAAGACCCTGCTGGATGAGGTGCAGGAGCTTGAAGCCTTATCCAAAGATCCTGGAGCAGTGGTACATGGCAAGAGGTACATCACACCCTACTTCACCACTCTTCTCTTTGTACAGTAGCCTCTTAGATTTTAAGTTTGTAACATAATCAAATCGACCTAATGCTTATTGAAGTGGACCGAAAACAATTTCTTGGTGAAGAGTCAATGAAAGTTCACTCACTGTTTTCATGAAAATAAGGTTAAGAGAAAGGACACATTTTATAAAATTGTGTTACTCTTGCCCTAGAATCCAAAGTGCATTATTCTATAACGTATCAGTGAGTTCTTATAATTTTCTCTTATTAGTGTAAAAGGTGTAACTGCTGTCACTCGCCTTTTGTATTTAGTGGCCACTATCATATACTGTACATCAAAACCATTAATCCAGGCCAAGTAGCCCATGCCTGGACCGTTATTCTTATTTTCCCTCTTCTTTAATAGTTCACAGAGAGAACCCGTAATGCTTTGCTTAGATAAAGGATTTATTTTCAAATTCTAATCTCCCTTTTGAGGGAAAATCACATCCATCACCGTCAAATCTAAAATCTATCACTCAATATTTAAAAGAAATCTAGGTGATTCCACTGTCAGCCATAGACGTATTTTGTGGGGGGGGAAGGGGGATCTTAAAATGAATACTGAAAGGTAACTGAACTTCTTTTTTTGTTGGCAATAGTTTCATAACCTCCCCCTCCCCAACGGTGGATATCTCATTTTGGAGCAAACTCCTTCCTATATTAAAGCTATATATCTTGAGTGGGGCTCCATGAGATGGACTCACATTAACGCAGGTCCTCTGGCTCTCCTGGGTGCAGGAGGCCTGTGGCGGGCATTAGCATGGAGCAGATCAGTGTGAAATCTCCTGCCGGCTGAAAGCCATCCCCCTGCCTGGCCACTGTCCCAGACGCAGCAGGCTGTGGCCCTACTTCCCACACACACACACACACAAGCATCTATAGAGTTGCATTGCACATACTTTTGTGGATTTGATTTTGCTTATATCTATTTGCTTATGTAGCGAGCGTGTACACATACAGATACAAACAGAAACACTTTTGCCTGATTTCCATGCGTGCCCATTGGTTCTTATGATATTTCACTCACTCGCACACAAGTGCTGTACATACAGAGAGACACACACTTCCCTGTTGCCCTGAACCTCCAGAGTTTTGTCTCCCTACATGGTCTCTCCCAGCAGGCAGAGCCGTTGGCAGGTGGGCCTCTGCTCCGCTCTGTGGAGGTGCTTGGACAGAGGCTTGATGTATGGCTCATTAAATCTGCCTGTGGCGCGCAGCATGATGCTAACACACTCACTCTGGCTGTGTGTGTGTGTGTGTCTGCGTGTGTGTAGTTTGACGGAGAGGGCCCAGCTCCTGAAGAACGTCTTCAAGAAGAGCACAGTCAGTATGTACCGGTCTGACTCCATGCAGCAGAACCTGCTCCGTAAGTCATGTGGGCCTTCTTTCTTTTTATCTATCTATCTATCTATCTTTTTCTGACATTTCTTAATTTTCTTTCTTTCTTTCCGACTGACTTTCTCTCTCTCTCTCTCACACACACACACACTCACAGTCACTTGCCTGAAGTTAGAGGCGTTGTGCCATTAGATGTTATCACAAAGAGAAAGCAGAGCCTGCAGTTTATCTGCGTTAGATTTATCGGCTTCCAGATCGCGAGCTAGTCGGGGGAACGGAGCGCGCGTCATCATTCCTGCTCCGACACACATCTTCACAGCCCCGGCCTAGAGGAGGCTGGCCCTCATGCTGGGCAAGCAGTAAACATCCCTCCACTCTTGATGCATGTTCCACATTAACCACACATAGGAAACGCACATTTACTCCTGTTGTTAAGCTCAAAGCGTAGCTCGAAAACGTAACACCTGCTAACCACTGCTGTGTCTGTCCGCTCATATCAATAGCTAGGTGAAAACAGATAGCATGGGTTTGGTTTTGTGTTTTTGGTTTTTACTTCTGTTTGTTTTGCTTCTGTTCTGTCCTCTCCTTTGATCATTTTATGTTTTGTTTGTCTCATAGGTATGGATGAGACCGTTACTGTGTGACACCTTTTTATTTCTCATTTCACCTAACCCATAAAAAGCCAGTCCCCCCAGCCCCTGATAGAAGCCTATAGAATATAGATAACGCTGTATATCTGCTTGGTATACATCTATATCCTCCTGTAGATCTTTGTGCTCTAGCTGTTGACTTCCTCTCCTTCCCTCGTGTGCCGTGTTCTCAGCCCAGCGCTCTCTAGAGCCAGATAACAATTGATGAAAATGTGCGGTGTTATTCCCCCACAATGCACCCGTCTCAGCGGGGCCCTTTGAACGCGCCCGCTGGCCTCCAGGTACTGACAGTCATTTGACACCCGAAGGTGAGTCAGGGGTCAGAGGTCAGGATCAAGGCCTGTGTGCTGTTTCAGAACTGTAGAATAGATTAGGTGGTAGATCTTAGGTTTGCCCTTATAGTAGAGATTAAACTTTTAGGGATGGATTGATTACTTTGTTTACTATTTATTGTGTATCCTATTCATTCCACAATTTATTTATGGTAACCCATGTGTTTTTGTTAACGGTCGATTCTGTTAATTCAGTTGGTTTGATTGCATGTTTTTGTATTTTTTTTTATATAATTTGGTTCAATTTAATTGATGCAGATGACCTGTTGTACTTTGATTTTTAACCCCTTCGATCCCTTTTGCAGACGGCTACGCGTTCTCTCAAGACGAGAACGGCGTGGTGTCACAGTCTGAGGTCGTCAGAGCCTACGACACCACCAAACAGAGGACCAATGAGTGGTGAGGCCCCGCCCTTCTCGGCCTGGCTGGCCTATCTGGAGCCACAACAGCCGTTTCCAATGGCGATTTGAAGCTGACGAGGGGAAGCCGTGGTGTGAGCGGAATGCCTCCAGCCTGGGGGGATTTTTGGACATGATAATGGAATGGACAGAAGAGAGCGCTGTCTTGTAATACTTCAAAAAGGGAAAAAAAAAACAAGGAACAAAAAAAGTCTTGAAAACGTATTCACTATGCTGTAGTTTGTGTGTCCAGCAGACATGATGAGCACTGTGCTTTTTTAGCAGTCTGTGGTCTGAAGTTTCTCACTGTTCTCGCTCTGTTTGCCAGAGTGAACGGTCTCCTCCCTATTTATTTAAGGAAAGAAACTTTTAGCACCGAGCCAAAAAGTATAAAATCATTTTATTAAATTGAAATCAAACTCCTATAATACTGTTAATGTGTTGTTCAAAGTGAAAACACTGGACAATGATTAGTTTTTAGAGGGCAAAAAATGGATTTGAACTTGCAGTAGATTGCCAAAGAGCAGTCGTATATACAATCTCTTCCAAGTACGAGAAAATTGGGAAAAACCAAAACCAAACGAAATCACACTCCCGAGTGTATTCCAGCACTAAATGGACCACTTCAGACCAGACGTTTTAATGTTCTCGTGTTCTTTTTCCTTTTGCACTTAAGGTAACATCTACTGTATAATAAGGCCTTACATTTGTTCATGCCTTCAGCCATAATTGTATTTTCATTTACACTTTGTTTTATTTTCTGTCTCTTTTGTAAAGTATGTAGATATCATGCCTGATTTTACTTTTTATTTTTTAACAATTGCCTCCTGTAACACTGTCCGGTTTCCACCATTTATACAGCAGTTCGATTGCTCCTGACAACTAATTGCATTCCACACATTACTGGGCTGCAACAATCACAATGGTGCCTAACTAGACCTTTTCCCTACTAGAAAAAAAACAAGTTAGCCAAGAATAGTCTTAGCCAGCTAGCATAGAACAGTGCTCCACACACCTACTGAGAAGACACAACCATTGTCCCCCCCCCCCCCCCCCCCCCCCCATCCACCACCACCACCACCACCACAGTATTGTACTTGTACAATGTGAAAATCACAGCGAGTGCCTTGCTTGTGGCACGTGTAAAACCAAGATTGCTTTGTTCCTGCGGTCTAACGGGGGTCTGTATGATGGTTTTGTTGAGTCTCTGTATGCTTCTACAACGGTGGCTTCTATTTCATGATAGTATTTCCCTTCAAATGGAGATTTTATCCTTCTAACGTAAGTGCCATTAGCTTAAGGGAGAGAGAGAGAAATATTAGCCAGGAAAACTCCACAACAGTATCAAAACTACTTTGTCTCGATAGTTATTTTGTCAATTTGTATTTTTATATTGGAGATGTAAGAATTTTGCATCGACTGGCTTTGTAATGAATCGTCGTCCGTAACTTATTTTCGTTCTCTTTGTCTGATACACTGGCAGAATGCTCAAACGATAGAATGAGGAAGCCGCTTTCTTAAAACGTCTTGTTATTAATATTATTACAGCGTTGTTTATTTATAATTGACTACTTGTGTCTGTGCGATTGTTTTCTTCTCCCTATGGGAGATCTGATTTCTGACGGTGTGAGTGTGTGTGTTGGTTTGTTGCTTGCATTATGCATGTGTGTGCGTGTAAGCTCTTCTGTTAATAACTTATATGTATGCATTGCATGTCTGTGTCCTATATGTGAGACTGGGAGTTCCTGGCACCTCTGTCCCCTTGTTGCGTTCTTTTAGCGTGCGTGGGGTGTGTGTATGTATGCGTGCGCGCTCTTTCATGTGTGTGTTAACGCTTGCTCCAATTGTCTGTCTGCACGACTCCAGGTATAGCTATGGTGTACTACTGTGTGCTGATGCATGGCCCATAGGGGAATGCGTGCGTGTCTTTGTGTGCGGTACGACTGTGTATTTGTAAGTGTGTGAGAGGTTGTGCGTGTGTGTTTGGGTTTGTGCGGTCAAACTCCAGCCTCAGCCATGGGAGTTGTGACCCCTCCGATGTTCAGCTCGCTTTGACAGGAGATGTTGCACAATGCACTCAATGTACCTTTCCAGTAGTGGATATCTGGTTATTGGTTTTGGTATCTAATTTCTCTGGGTGTACATGTTTGTAAATTGTATTCTTCATGCAGTGTACCTCCACTTAACAAACAAAAAAAGCTCTTTTGTGTTTCTAATCTTGGTTTAGTGAGGGTACTGTATATCAATGAATTGATTTGTTATGCTATTCTTTAGGGTTACTAATTGGTTGTCATCTGTCAAAATTTCCAAACTGCTGGATGTGGATCTCGTCGTTGTGGAAGGCTTGGACTGTTGCTTTTCCCGGAAAACATAAAACACATTGCTGTCTGTGAAAGTTGTGGGCTGCATGAATGGATATCAAAAACTGTTCTTTGCTTAAGTGTTAATCGTACTACTTTGATTCTCCCTCAAGTGTTGGTCACTTTACAAAAGAAAAATGCACTTTTAAATTTTTTGCTTTCAATATTTGTTTCTTTTACGTCATTTTGTTAAATGATTGTTCTGCATGTTGGGACTGCACTCTTTTATCTGTTGTCTTTTACTGCCATGAAGGACTACTGAAATAAACTTTACAAACATGGTACAACTTTAGCATCATTATTTGTAACGGTTCTGCGTAGGGAAGATTGTTGCCTTCTCCCATGTCGTGTGTGTGTGTGTGTGAGAGAGTGAGAGCAAACAGGACAAACGGCACAGTGAGAACTTAAACAGGAAAAGGCAGGGGAGACTCCACCAGTCTGCAAGTAGGACAAACAAATGATATCAATAGAATCCCTATTTATTATTACAGTGATGTGCTTGGCTGACCCTCCACGTGCATGCAAAATCCCATAATTACAATCATTTATCCCTGTCATAGATGTGTCCAGATTAATAAATGGCACAAAAGGGCTTATGCTCCTCATGGGGTTGGAAATATGAGCCAGGGTCCAGGGATTAACTTCCCCCCCCCCAATTTTGGAACATTAGAACAATTTAGACATTAAAATCCTGTGTATTGCAAATGGGAGATTATTTTTTCACACACCCATGATGACTACAGCTTCCTTACCACCCTGACTGGAATCTACAAATCAAAATGTCTAATGTAGGAACATGAAATGAGGTGTTTGGAGGTACAAGACCAAAGCAAAGTTTTAATTATGACCACAGGCCATAAGAGACAGAAGGAATGTCCTTCAAACAGAGTGAGGAATAATGAACAGGGTTCTATCTTACTGTACCTGGAAAACGGAATTTGAAAACCGTGTTTTCCATGCCTGGCAAAGTCAAATGGAATTTTACATATCCAAGGATTTGGAAATGTCATGGAAATTTGTTTTCTTCAACCAGTCAAGTGTGAAATGTCAAGCTTGGCTGCTGGCACATAAAGTTATCTTGTGAAAGAACAGAAGCCCAAATAAACTTCACTGATTACAGAAGTCCCGAGTGACAGTTGGTGCAAGAAAAAACAACACCATGGGGCATTTACTGTAAGTCGGCTATTAAAGAAATGTAACGTGCTGATA
This sequence comes from Poromitra crassiceps, assembly GCF_964638095.1. Classification (NCBI taxonomy): domain Eukaryota; kingdom Metazoa; phylum Chordata; class Actinopteri; order Beryciformes; family Melamphaidae; genus Poromitra; species Poromitra crassiceps. The sequence continues at coordinate 26,725,399 of NC_139634.1, forward strand.
GTGAAATTGCATTTTACGGTAGAATAGTCATGGGAATGTCATGGGATATAATTAGCAATAATATCAATGTGAACGTAGCAGCAAATATCACTGGCAAAACCGTATGAGACATTAATTAGACAGTGATTGCCATTTGCCAAGTCTATTTCACACTCAAATAACCGGTGAACAGAGCGCTCTTTGTCGAGGTTTTGCCATACCTGTTGGTGCAACCTAAAACCTATTTCTGGGCCCAGTTGTTTTTAACACTGTGGCCATGCCATGCTCATTGAACACTGACAATGACTGATCTGAGCGCTGCATTCCTGCTGGGAAGTCTGGCGCAAGAATGAGCGACAGGTAAGGAACGTTTGAGCCACTCTGGCTTCCTTTCTGTTTGAGGAATGATGGAGGCTTCACTTAACTCAAGACAGACGCCTTTTTGTTCAAATGACTCAAATGTCACTGAACTGATTTTGCTTGAGATTCATCACAGTGCACAAAGGGTATTGTCAGATCGGATTTTATTTTTTTGTAACTTAGGGAATAATTATGACGGCCCCGATCTGGGGTATGACACCTCGGGCGGCCTGTATAACATCCTGTAAAAATAGTCCTGTACTGTACCTCCACAAATACAATTTCCTTTGCATACCAGTTCCTCCCCTCTTTTAGAGGCCTTTGCGATTGTCGAAATGTTATAATCCCCTGATTTCCACTGTGTGTATCTGTTCAAATGCTCAACGGTTTCAGAGAGAAATGTCCCGTCTGCTTCCAGTATTCTTCTTCTTTGAGAAAGTTGGGCTGCGTTTACTTTTTCAGCAACATCGGCGAAATGTTATCCGATAGAAATTGAAAGAAAAAAATATATAGGGGGGGACAGAGGACATTGTTTACAATATGAATGAACACAAAAAGTGCATAAGATTCAGAACCATTTTTGCCCCGAGCAGGTCTGTTGAGATCTGACATCCTGTCCTGTAACACAGTGGCAAACTCCCCTTAGGCACATTGCTCCAACCATGGCAACTTCTTCAGACTTTAACTCCCGTCCGCCTGTTGCTCTCTCTCAGCCCAGCCGGCCCGGGCGTTCTGTCCCGACGCCACCGGCAGTGCTGCAGTACCATGCTGACTCACATCCCATTATAAAGAATCTCATAATCCCCCCTCCTCTCCCCTCCCTGTCAGCTCTGCCCGAAGTCGGCGAAGCCCTTGGCCCCCGCAAAGGCTTCGGGCTGCAGGGGGAAGAAGTACTGCTGCGGCAGGAGGAAGCCTGCGGCGCTCTGGGACGGGTGCGAGTGCATGGAGGGCTGATGGAGCTGCAGCTGGGTGTGGGTGTGGCTGGAGGGGTGCGGGTACGGGGGAGGCAAGGGTGGAGGCAGAGTCTGAGGGGCGTGGGTGGGGGTCGGGGTGGAGGCCGGCGACGACATGGTGGCGGATACCAGGCACCCGTGCTGCTGTTGCTGCTGGCCCGGCCCTCCAACGGAGAACCTGCGCATGGGGATTAAACGTATGAAAATGTAATATCGGTCGAGTATGGTGACCGAAATTGTCATCAAGTTATATATAGAAAAGTCAGAACCAGACGCAGGCTGTGCTCCTGTGTCTGGGAGACGTTGGTTGATGATGGACAGTATTTACCATGTTTTTCAAAGCGCAATAATCAAACACGGATTCAATGATCATTCAAATTTGAAATGGTAATACTAATCATCAGGCATTTGATCACTGTTTATTATTAAACTGGTAACTGTTTCATCCCTACCTGCGCACGGAGCTGCCGCCTCCGGCCGAGCTGGAGCTGGTGGTGGCGGTGCTGGACTGCCTGGAGGGCGTGCGCAGGCTGGGGGCCTGGGGGGTGAGGATCATGGGGATGGTCTCGCCCTGGCAGCTGCGCAGGGAGAAGCGGATGGGCTGCTGGGCTGTGGGCTTGGGCCGCAGGCAGCTGCAGCAGTACACCGCCACCAGGGAGCCCACCACCACGAAGGCCACAAAGATGCTGCCCACCATCAGGAAGGGCACGTACACGGGCTCTGTGGGCAGAGGAGACACGGGCGTGAGAGGGGCAAAGACAGGCATGCATGGTGTCTACTGGGAAATGCAGGAAGAAAAGCACGGTCAGTCAAAACAAAAGTGCCTGCATGTGTAGATCATACACAACACACAGACTGTTTTTCTGTTTCATTCCTCTCCAGACACATTTCAAGGATGAAAAATGAGGAGAAACTGAAAACATCAAAGGTGAAACTCAAGCTTGCTCAAATACAAAGCAGTGCACATCTGCTCGCACATTTTTGTTTTCGAGGTATCTACATCGTTCATTCGCATATAAAAGCCATATATCTATGCTGCCAATTTCTTTGTGACATTGATATGATTTAATAATAATTTGTGTGAAATCATTCACAGTAGGCTACTAATGACAAAACCTAACTCGGAAGCATTTCTGCCTGAAGTGTCCTCAATTTAAAATGGTAAAAGCTCAGATTACACCTTAGAAAGGCCGTTTTGCGCCCAAGGAGGAAATCATCAGATGTTTATTTATTTTGATTGGGGGGTTGGGGCAGTGAGGAAATTGTGTCACACTAGAGTCAGTCAGACAGCTTATCCATTCGGGAAATTGAAAGAAAACCAATAAAATCTTGGGGATAAACTATTATTCCAATTTAAAAACGAACAGTAGCCTATAGTAAGTGCAACAACCTGACAACAATGAAATGTTCAGAGAAGCCAAGGAAATTAGTTGTCTCATAATGTGATTATGGTACTTTGCCTTGCTAATTTGAGTTTTGTCTAAACCAGTCTAAACTCTAAGTGAAGGAGCTTCAATTTGAGAACACAGTCTGTACTTGTGAAACTGGAAATACACTATACAGGCCTACCTTGGGGGGGGGGGGGGGGGGGCATTTCCCTGTACTGTGAGCTTACTAAGCCAAATTGTTTTCACTCGGGAATCCAGTGGCCTACACTCATTTTCACCAGTGTTTGTGTGTATTTGTTTCATTGAAAAGCGTTGAGTGACATCGTGTGGATCATCAAACACACTTCTGCTAGTTTCCTTTTTCTCTGCCGATAACAATCTACCTAAGCTGGGTCAAATGAAGCCACAAGAGCCGGGATGAAAGCAGGTGCTTGGAACTGGAGCTGTTGCTTAATTTCTGTTTAGATAAAAGCACTGGACCTACCTAAGTAGATAGAGCAATGGAAACTTTAAAATGACCACACTACAGAGGTTATTTATGCTTTTTAGCTATACAGTAGCCTACAGTAGGGTAAGAAGGTGGGGAAAAGATTTGTATGTAATGGAGTAGGCTATAGGATTATAGGCCACACCAAAATTCTCACGCACTGTACACTTTTTCCATCGTTTCAAATGGCGGCAGAGGCATAGATGTTAGAAAGCCTGTCCATCAACCAGAGGAGCAGGTTCAAGTCCAGCCACCTTGCTGAGGTGTCCTTGAGCAAGGCACTGAATCCCTACTGGATACGCTCTGTTCTGTCTATAAAGTGATCCTGACCTCTGACCTGCCTGTGGAGCAACTTCCCTACAAGGCTCAATTAGCTATATGTCACATTTACACTAAAACAATGTATTGTTTTTAGTGTAGGCTACATGTAGCCTAATGCATTTATTTTGTAGCCCATGGACAGTATAGACAACTTATGCTGATTGAATTTGATTTTGAAATGAACTTCTGGAATTAATCTTTAAATGAACTTTCACTAATGAAAAGACCTGAAAATGTAGGCTCCTTTAGAAATCCACCTGTGGAATGAGCTGGAGTTTTCAACCCTCCCTGAACTAAACTTACGCGCTGCAAACTCGGTGCTGTCCATCTCCCTGTCGTTGGTGCAGCTGCCCTGGTCCAGCCGCGCGTCCACCGCCGCGCAGCAGTAGCGCAGGGCGCAGGAGCCGCAACACACGGTGGCGTCCATGGTGTCAAAGTCCTCCGGACACTGGAAGCCCTCGTGGTAATTCCCGTTAGCGTCCAGCCAGCCGTGGCAGTACTCCCCCTGCGCGTCTGATATCCGCAGGTTCCAGGTCAGATAGCCCAGCAGCAGGCAGTTCAACAGGCGCACCATCCTGGCGACAGTGTTCACGTTTCCCGGTCGGTCCAACTTGGCCAACTCCCTGTCTGCTACTGTGCGTCAGCGGGGTTAGAGAGGCTTCATTGAGATGGATTTACTGGGAGAGAAACCCCACGGCTGGATCCGGTTAAGTCCCCTTTTATAAACCATCTATGTCATCGTCATCTATTCCATCCGACGCCCAATTTCTAAAGAATTGTTTTGAGCCTGAGTCCACAGCAAAGTGCAATCCTTAATTGAATCCTCGTCGGCTGTTCCGAATGAATGACGGGTTCAAATAACTTCAAAATGTCATTATTGTGCTTAGTTCTTCTATGTGAAAGAATGTAAAAACTAATAATTCAGAGAGCGAAGCCAAACAAACCAAGCCGCTTATTTCTATACTCTCCTGTGAGCGTGTGTTGATGCCCGTGCAGAAGTTGTGCGCCCACCTCATTGGGAATCTGGCTTTTGTGACTCGTAGGCGCGCACGTAACCGGGCGTGCGCATTCATGTGACATGGTGGCAGTGCCTGTAGGCTACTGGCTACAGTACCCACAGTGCACTTTTTTTTTGCATTTTCTGACTTAATAACGTCTAATAAAGTGTATGCGCTAATTCGATAAGAATCCACGCGAAGCTACCACCAATTTAGTAAAGCTTTATTAGGCCGATGTAAATTGGCCTAGGGCTAGGCCCTAGTGGATGTTTAGCTTGTTTGCGGTAGGCTATGTGATCACCGATTGAAAGTGATGGTTTACACACATAATTTCATTTAACCAACATCACTGCTAAAAGTAGTAACTAAATGTAGCCTAATTATAGTCCAGATTTGTGGATAACTAGCCTACAAAATAAAATTCAAGACGGATCAGAAAATAGAAGATGATGTTACTAACAACGAACTACTGACTTTAACACTTGTGTTAAATATAGGCCTATATAAATACAAACGAGTAAGCTGTTTGGCCAGTTAAGAGAGCAAAAACTAGATTTACTGCAAGCAGCAGGTCTTCCCATCCCACCATTCATTAGGCTAAATCTTCTGTTTTAACGGTTTCACTTTATAGCCTATTGATGTGGCGCCCCCATGTGGCGTTGCAAACTTTTAGGCCTGTGGGCTACAACATCAAGCCGAGTGGGTAGCCTACAATGGTGGGTGCCCTTTTTAATTTGTAAAATCAAATTGAAATTATTTAAAACAGGGCGACTCAGCAGGCATACTATTGCAAAGTGGAGATTTTAGGGATTTGTGAGTGACTAGGGATACAAGCAAAACCCTTATAGCCTGTGCGTGGCATTCAAGACAAAAAGAAATCAATGCCAAGTCTGTTTTTACAGTTTATTAGGCCTATATTGTGATTTTTTTTTTTTTTTTTTTTTAACGAACAATATCCCAATATCACCCTATATAACCCTAACCCTAACAAAAATAACACCCTACTCTGCTAATTGCTCATTTAAAGCACTAATTTGGGCGTGGATAGTCTATCCCTTCATTAGCGCTCATGTCGCGTTCTTGATGGGATTTGCTCCCTCTGGTTTGTGCTCAGTAGCAAAATGGCCTCTGCCTTCATTTGTACAATTTCGTTCTGCGTTTTTTCTACATTCAGACTGTTCGACTGCTACTGAGCCCCGTTGTTTTCTATGGATGGATACAAAGAAGGCAGGCAGCAGCGCACAAGTCCCGCCTGCATTTCCCCCTTGGACGAGTGTTAAATAGCGGCGCTGCCGCCTGGGGATTGGAGCGGTGGCTTGTCAGTAAATTAGCCCACCCTCCGACACAGTGTGCATGAGGGGAACCGAGCCAGACAGTGACGGATTTGATCCCGGGTAATCAGCAGCCTGTCACACAAGGACGCGACAATAGTGATCCAGGCAGGCAGCGCGCTGTGTGACATCTGGCCGTGATGGAGGGAGACATGCAGCCGGCAGACGAAGGGCCCTGCGCCCCGAAGATGTGCCGACAACAGCGGGCTCCTTACAGCACCCTGAAACCCTTCCAGAGCAAGCGGTCGGCGGGCAAGTCGCGGTTTGACAGGTCCGCTATGGCCGATCAGGTCCCCCTGTTTGGTGATGGTGGCGGACATCACTTCACCTATCACCCCGGGCAGCCTCATCCTTTCCAGCCGCATCACCAGACCAGCATCCCTACCAGCAGCAGCCAGCAGCCACAACATCGCTTCCCCTGTGAGAACAGGCCGAGCAGCAGGGTCCCGACATCCACCTCCTTGGCGGCGGCGCCAGCATCACTTGGTACCCAGCGGCGGCGCAGCAGTGGCGGCGGCACGGAGCCCCGGTACTCGCCCGGACGAGCCGCACTGAACCAAGACGCTCCAGACTGCACCTATGGTATAAGCTCAGGTGGGTTTCAAACTTGTTGAAAGTGTCTGTGGTGAGAGTTCATGTGTGGATAAGCAGTTTTGAAGGTTTGTTCCATGGATCTCTGTGCATGACAGCTTATTAGGCTATATTTAGGATCTTCATAGTTTTCTGATCCACATTATGTCCTAATTAGATCGTCTGGCTATTGGTGGATGTTTTGGTTGACTTTAAGATGCCTATATCCACATGCCCTGACACTGTTTCTTATAATAGGCTATAAGCTTAAATGCTCAGTAGAGTAGGCTACACATGAATTGAAAGCAAAACTAGCCTACATCTCATTACTGAGACAATCTCCTTTGTTTGTTGTAGCCTACATACCTGGGCTTTCTTCTCTGCTCCCATTTCTTCCCCTTCTTTCCATCATCAGCAGTGATTGATTTGCTGCTGTAACTAGAGAGAGTGGCCATGATTGAATCTCCAGCATGTTTATGTGTGCTAAAATCAGTAATTACATTGTGTAATTGTGTGTGTGTGTGTGCACGTGTGTGTGTGTGTGTGTGTGTGTGTGTGTGTGTGTGTGTGTGTGTGTGTGTGTGTGTGTGTGTGTGCGTGCACGTGTGTGTGTGTGTGTGTGTGTGTGTGTGTGTGCACGTGTCTGTGTGTGCGTGCACGTGTGTGTGTGTGTGTGTGTGTGTGTGTGTGTGCGCGCATGTGTGCATGCATGTGGACGGGTCCATCCTGTTGAAGCACATTGTCACATGCTCATTTTTCTCCACAACTGTTCATTAAAGCGCTGTGCTCAGAGCACTGGCTCAGAGTGAGGAGGGCAGGTCATTGGAACCTCCATTAAGATGAAAGTAATGAACCTAATCCCTGCAGTTACTAAATTAAACATTAGACATCTCATCCTCCAATCAGTTATTAATCTCTTTATCTCCACTTGCAGCAGAGGTTCAATTTGCTGCTGGTTATTGTTCCTTTACATACAGGCAATCGAGTCTACACAGAGCCCGGAATCTATATTCGTACATACAGTTGGCATACATTGGCAGTAGTGTGCTGTAGGCATTAAGTATTATTATGCTACATATAGTTATCTAAAAATAAGACCTTTCTGATAACATCTACAACCCATTTCCATCTGTAATGGCTTACCGGTTCCCTCACTGGTTCCTTATACAGTAAATGTAAATCCCAGGTTTAATGACCTGTTATAGTTGGCTTCATTTGGGGCTGGACATGGTCTTCTTACACCTATTGGCGGAATAATCACACAAATCTATCTGCCATGTGCTAATGAATCTGGTCATAATGGTACAAAATGTACAATCCAGTCCTCCTAGCTACACTTCTCATGCTTTGTTATTGACAAGGACAGATCAGAGCTCTTTCCTCTGCGTGTTGGAAACAGCTCAATGTGAAGGAGAGTATCAGAGATCCAAGGACTCAGTCTGCAATCAGTTCAGCAACAATAACACAAATTGCATTTAAAAAACCTTCCCAAGGAGTTGTGATTAAAATAAATGGGGCTCATAAATTTGCCTCTGCCGAGCATGTTGTTTTTAATGAAATTTTATGAGGCTCTCTGCACACAGCACCACAGAGCCAGTGAGGGGAGAGGGGGCGGGGGGGGGGGGGGGGGGGGCTGAGGGCGAATGGTATCAGATACATCTCAACGGGTAAACAGAGACGGCGCGCATATTAATAAATGCGACACATCTGCGTCAGGCCAATAGACACGTCTCAGGGACTGCCTAGAAATAATTATGTGTGTGTGCGTGCGTGCGTGCGTCCGTGTGTGTGTGTGTGTGTGTGTGTGTGTGTGTGTGCGTGCGTGCGTGCGTGCGTCCGTGTGTGTGTGTGTGTGTGCGCGTGCGTGCGTGTGCATGCGCATGTGCGTGTGAAAGGGAGACCAACCAATTGACTCATAATCATTAGATGGAGGTATGTGTGAGATCATCTTATTGAGACGTGCCTAGACTACCAGGGAAAATATGCACAGATGGTTGTTCTGGACAATAGCTCTGTGCTGATTTCCTTTGCTCGGTTGGCTTCGGTCACGGTAGATATTATGATGACTTTAGAGTTTACTGGCATCTGAGCAAATGAGCGTACTGAAGCTGAAAGGGTTTCAAATGGAAGAGCCTGCATCGCTGTAACAGAATGCTTCACCAAAACAAACAAGAGATGTTTGAAAGTAAGGAAGAGGAAAGCACACTGTAAGGAGGAAGCCAAACCAGTGAGGCTCAAACCACAATGTAACACATACTGTTTTGGGTGTTTTTCACAACTGTGCAACAATATGCCCCTTCTACTGGAAACAGACCCACTACAAGACATGATATTTTGATTGCTGCTCTGATAAGAAACGTATGTTCATATCCAGCCTTAAGAATACTGGCAACATGTAAATAGATATTCAATCAGATATTATAAGCGAAGAACTATCAGACAATGACAACATTAGTGTAGATAAAGAGCACTCTCATACACCCTTATTTTCTTCTGTTTGGAATAGAATAATAAAGCATAGCCTGCTAGAAGACTTCAGTCATCAGTATGAACAACACAAAAGATTCCTGTAATTGTAGCTGCTGACTGCCCTGTAGATGACATGCCACTGTAGAAGTTAATCAGTCATCAATGTCTCTGACCGTTGGTTCTTCCTCCCTCTGCTGCAGAGAACCGTCTGATCTTGGATGCCTTTGCCCAGCAGTGCGGCCGCGTCCTCAGCCTCCTGAACAACGGACGGCTGCTGGAGCCCTCCTCCTCCTCCTCGCTCCCCTCCAACATCAAGCAAGAAGATGCAGCGGGGCACTGCTCCTCCCTGGGGAAGCCCAAACCTGAAGAAAGCACCTCCACCACGGACCCAGACGAGGAAACCCAGCCAGGCAATCTGAACCAACAGCAAACCTCTGCCTTTCTCCGCATCTTCACAGACTCCCTGCAGAACTACCTGCTCTCAGGGCCTCAGCAGCAGCAGCAGCAGCAGCCCCACTTGGCTCCAGGCCTGGAGGACGAGCAGTGTCCACCGGTGGAGCCCGGATCTGGGGTGTCTCCTCAGCGACATGCCCTGGGAGGCTGGAGCTCCCCGACGCCGTCCGAGTCGTACGGTCACCCCTCGTCCACACTGCCAGAGGAGGACGATGAGGAGGAAGAGAGCTGCTGCCCACGCTGCCTGGAGCTAGAGCAGGAGGTGTTGTCTCTGCAGCAGGAGAACGAGGAGCTCCGCAACAAGCTGGAGAATATACCAGGTGCAGGAATGAAGGCTGTGGCCTTGTTTGGATAGGAGGCTAAGCAGATGGTTACAAAAATTATACTTATACTGATATTGATTCACCTTGACATAAACCCATTTCACAGCAACCACTTTGAGGTGGTAAAGCAGGAAGCACCTGTAACCAATACCATTAATAACAGCAAAACAGTTGCTGTGAAAAGGGCCTATAAGTAGCTTGAACTGCCTGACAACTGTGAACCACTTTAAATAATTTAAATGTATTTAACTTTCTAATGCTCATTATCCCCTTGCACCCAGACTTTCCCATTCAATTTCCTTTTAAGTTAGAAAATAAACTAACACTATATACTTTACTTTACTTTATTTGTTTATTTGGACGGGACAGTGCATATTCATGAACATTACACAAGGCAACGTAAATAAGCCGGAGTTAGCAAGAATGCTAAATTACATCCGTAGTCCCCACAGAGAGACAGAAAAACGACAGAGGCAGCACCAGGACAGAACTAAACAGAACAATACAAAAAACAACATGAGCAATAACAAAACCAAAACGGATCAGAAACTAAAGTAAACCAAAGTGAACTAAACTAGGTTAATAAGACAAGACAAAACAAAAACAAGAAGCATAACAGAGCAAGCAAAACAAGAGCACTACAGTACAATTTACACATGGTCGCAGATTTGGCTATTTAAAATCCATTTTTTTACGTTGTGTTTGAAAGATGGGAATGACAGACAGTTTCTTATAGTTTGAGGTAGCGAATTCCAGATTTGGCAGCCCTGGATTGAGAGGGTGTTTTTGCCGAAGGCAGTTGTCCGGTGTGGTACTACACAGTCCCCTCTGGCGAAAGCCCGAGTGTTGAGTCCTGTGTCAGGCTTCCGTTTTATGAATTCCCTCAGGGGGGGCGGGCAAAGTCCATGTAAGGTCTTATAGACAATACCAACCTGTTTAAAAACTTTAAAGTTGACAAAACTTAGAAAATGATACTTACTGAGGATGTTACAGTGGTGATATGAGTAGGGTTTTCTGTCAAAAACCTTCAGTGCACTTTTATATAACTGTTCAATGGGTTTGAGGATCGTTACTCCTGTGCAAGACCAGTTTGTGAAGCAGTACTCAATATGTGATAGTATCATACATTGGAGATAAGATTTGGCGGCCCCTACTGTCAGATAAGGTCTGATTTGTTTAAAGTTTTGAAGGTTGAACTTAATTGTGTTAGCAACCTTTTTTACATGTTTTTTGAAAGTTAGGGTAGAGTCTAACATTACCCCGAGGTATTTGAACTCAGACACCAGTTCAAGTTCCTCCCCGCCCAGGAACACATTCGATGACTCTAAAACCACAGATCTTTTGGAAAAAGCCATGCAGACGGTCTTTTTGGCGTTCAGGAGTAGACAGTCTGTGAGCCAGTCCTGGACGCTACTCATTGCATCAGTTAGAGTTTTTGACACCTCTGCATAGCTTTTACCATGGGTTAGTAGAACCGCGTCATCTGCATACATCTGTGCATGTACATTTTTACATACATCAGGTAAGTTGTTTATGAATAGAGAAAACAGGATTGGACCTAATATTGACCCCTGGGGGACACCAACAGAGCAAGTGTGGTAAGCAGACTTGATACCATTTATGCTGACGCACTGTTCTCTATGTGATAGGTATGATGAGAACCATTTGATGGCCTCAGAGGAAAAGTTGAAGTGTGTTAGTCTGGACATACAGTACATAATATTCTGCATAGATCTGCTCATTCCAACGCTTCATTGGGAGGCCATAGCTGCTCATATTGAGTGAAATATTCAAACCCAAGACACCATAATTTCATGGCTGCACCATGACGTCAAATGGAAAAACTCGAGATGTTGTGTACGGTACATCATTTTACACACATTTCCTTGTAATTCAGCGTGACATTAGTCTCTTTGGAAACCTTGGGATCTCGACTAGAATTTAAAATAAAGTTCTGTGGGTTTGAAGAAAGCTCAGCCACGAAACATGTGTTTATAATGATGGACCCAGCCGATGGGATAGGCAAGGGCGGAAGAGGATTTATAACGTGATAGTTTCCTTTAAATTTAGGGATAGGGTTTGGCAAATGAAACAACAGGTTCGGGTTAAGGTTTTGGTCATGGTTAAATCCAAAGAACTGCAAACTAAAAAAAAACATGACGCACAGTTGAGTTGCACGAGTTGGGAATTGCACCCAGGTAGTTGTGTTACTTCGCACCATCCTATTTCAATGTCAAACTACTGTCTGTTTCACTCATTGCACATTAGAAATTAGGGTGTTTTTCGGTGTAACTATAACTATGAATTTGTTATGGGATCAGAATGAAACTGTTATTATTGTTGGCAGAGTCATCAGTTTTAGCTGTATTTATCTTCACACCACCCACACACAGTCTTGCTACCTCAATGCATCAGAGGTGGGGTCAACAGTCTTAATAGCATCTATTCTTGATTCATTTTCTGCTCTCCCCTAGGCATTATTCAACTCCCTAGTGTCACCTTAACCTAATTAGCACAAAGACTGCTCATTCTATCTTATATCACTCTCATACCACATTAACCACAAAATACTGAACACTAGAATCAAAATATACCCTAACCTAAGAGCCAAACAATGCTTGGTTGTTACAATTCATTTATATACAATAAGAATACCACATCACTTTGTGACATAGTGTTTGTATTACTGCTCACATTAATATTTGATTTTCTGCAGCTCCCTGTCAAAATGTTCTTGACTACTTCAAGACTGTTCTTCAGTTCCACAACCAGCTGGTCCAGCCAATGCCAGATGAGCCACTTACAGAGGTGAGGAAACAAATCAATAGACTGTAGAAACACTTGTAGGCTATTGTTTATTAACGATAGCTCCCTCAGTCTAAGTTATATTTTCAGTAGCACAAGTTCATGTTCATTTATATGGTATACTTAAAAGTAAGCATCTTCAGTCCTAAACAGAACTATACTGCATTAGAAATAACTTCATACCTTATATATTTAGGTATATAATCCATTGTAGAATTAAAGAAATCTCTATCTCTACAGGAAGAAGAACGGCAAACAGTCTTTGAGGTTTGTTTTTTCATTTCAGCATATAATGGCCTGACCCATATTGCTTCAGCTGCTTTTTTCTTTTAAGAGCATGAAGCATTTTCTGGAAGTAGGGAATATTTGTGTCATATTTGCCTGTTACTCAAACAAACAAAACAACACCCCAATTCACAGGGCCTAAAATGTATCTTGCAAATTTGGGTGGGATTCTTCACATGGGGGAGATTTATAGACTGGGGAATGGGGGGGTGGGGTTAGACTTTGGGGAGACAGGATCCGGGGCCCAGTGTCTTGTCCTTCTCTGAAAATACTGTATCAATTGGTGCACATATGTTTCTCATAGGATGATTGCAGAATTGGGTGTTATCTGGAGGGGAAAATGTAAAAAATATATATAAAGGAAGTGCCTTTTGGGTGGGTTTGACGGCCCACCATCTCTTTTTGTTTTACTCCTCCCGAGGTTAGCTGAGAGTGTGATGTCATAGAGGAGGTCTTCCTGAGCGTGTGCATATGTTTGGCAAGCTGCCACTTTAAACACGCACCTGTGTCCAGTGTCCAATTTGTAAAGGCTATGCAGCCCAGTGAACAGCTTTTATCTATTTAGATACTGAGAAGAACGTTCTCAATGGTATTGAAACAGTTATTGTCATACAAAAACATAATTTGTATTGTATAGCCTCGTTTAAATGCTTAATTTATAGTTTTATTGTCCAAATTTATCATTTTCCAATGGCTTCTGTGTGCTCTAGGCTTGTGCAAAAAGGCTCTTTTACTTTGAAAAACGCCCACCGGAAATTCTTATTGTTGCTCGTCTTACGCCTCGTGCACATCTACAATGGCAAAATCGCTTTTCCGCTGTGACGCAGTGTTTTGTGGGCGTGGGAAACCAGCTTCCAGCTTGGAGCTGTAGAAACGTTTTCAGGTAGATGTACACAGAAGGGTGGGGGGACGAAACGTGTAGGAAGAGCTGTCATTGGGTAGCTTAACGAAAGGTCCCGCCCTAGTCCCGCCCCGCGAGCGTTACGCTACGTTCACACAGGGAACCTACGCCTTGCCTTGCCTCAACCCACGCCTACGCCTGCAGACCTTGAGCTGGGCGTGAACCTATTACACGCTTTTGCGATCACACCGCACGCCTTTGCACGCTGAACCTGGAGCCGAGTCACAAGCGCCTCTCCTCTCTCCCGACTGTATTTTTTCACGTGTGGTCCCGAATTATCATGGGTAGGTAAAATAAATCTGATATATTTAATGTTCTATTGATGCTGGATATGTATAACCAGGTCTGACTATAGTCTGACTTTTTAGAGAGGTAATCTTGCAAGGATATGTGCTGGCACAACAACATTGTCCATCTTGCTTCTTCGGTCGCTATTCTCTCTCCTGAAGATTTGTTTGCCGACGGGGAGAAAGCCCCACGTGATAGCCACCCGTCAATCTCTCTCTCTCTCTGCTCAACACTGTTGTAGTAACTCCATATTATTTTGAAATTCAGTTGACTTTGCCATTTCCCACGGATATTGTCGCGTTTTTCTTTCATGGCTTGACAGAAGAAGCCTGCCTGCACGCGCCTAGTCGGCTTGAAAACAGAACTCACGCCTAAACGATAAAATCGGCAAGGCACAGGCAATGCGTGGGTACACGCAGGGTTCACGCTCAGGCGCCCGGTGTACACAGCCTCGTTGACTAAAACGGACGCCTATTTAAAAGCGTGGGTAAAGGCAAGGCGTAGGCAAGGCTTGGGTGCCCGGTGTGAACTAAGCCTTAAGCCACTCAGAGACAAGCCGCCTCTAGTCTGCGACAGCGAAACGCAGGGCGGTTCCTGCACCAGGGGGCGCAAGGTTGAAATGGACCAATCAGACATGGAAATAGAGCAAGACAGCCTATCAAGCTGCAGCGTCAAAGAGGCTTTCACAGGAGGCATGCCGCCTAGCGTTTTTGTTGCTAGCGGAACCGAGGTCGCAAGGTAACACCAGTATATGCACCAGTAAGTGGCGGTATGCACCTAACTTGTTTGCGATCCGCCATTAAAACGAGAGAAGAAGAAGAAGAAGAAGAAGAATTTAATTCATTAATTTACAAACAGAAAACTCGCAAACAGAAAACTCGTATGTGTGGATGATATTATCACGAATATATAAAGTGGAACCGGGGCTCCGTTAACTCAGAGGAAGAAGAAGACCCAAAGGAAACAGATGAATGGTTTAGCTGTGATTTTGTAGCTGCGTTGAAGGATAAGTTTGTCAGTAAAGTTCACGAGGAAGTTCCTGTCACTGTGTGAAAATGAAAATGTCTAAAGTCCAGAAGCTGAGAGCGGTGGTGAAGCAGCGCCTAAGCTAACTGCGGCTGTTGGAGACATATTTGGGCATTTTGAAAAAACAATAGCAGAGTACGAGGAGGAAGCAGCTCGTTTAAAAGAGATCGACAGACAAGGAAAACTGCTGGACGCTGTGCGGTTACACAAATAAGCCTTGCCTCCAGACCTCCAGCAGATGTTGGTCATTAAAGAAGAGGTTCCCGCTGAGCAGCAGGCGTGGAGCCTCAGTTTGCACCAGGAGGACCCAGAGCCCCGGATAGAGGGACATGAGGAACCCTGGACCAGTCAGGAGGGCCCAGAGCCCTCACACATTAAAGAGGAACAGGAGGAACTCTGTATCAGTCAGGAGGGAGAGCAGTTTCAGGAGGACCCAGAGCCCCCACACATTAAAGAGGAACAGGAGGAACTCTATATCAGTCAGGAGGGAGAGCAGTTTCAGGAGGACCCAGAGCCCCCACACATTTAAGAGAAACAGGAGGAACTCTTGACCAGTCCGGAGGACCCAGAGCCCCCACACTTTAAAGAGGAACAATGTATCAGTCAGGAGAGAGAGCAGCTTCAGGAGGCCCCATAGCTTCAAGGGCTGGGGGAGGCTGATATCACCAAGTTCCCATTCTCTGCTGTCCCTGTGAAGAGTGAAGGTGATGAAGAGAAACCTCAGTCCTTACAGCTTCATCAAAGCCAAACTGAGGAGAACAGAGAGGCAGAGCCTCTAGCCAGCTGCTCAACTGTACAAACAAAAGCCAGGAACCTATATCCTATATACTTATATCCAGTTAAGATGCACATGATAGTCCACACAGGCGATAAACAATTTAATTGCTCCATCTGTAGTAAAGGTTTTGGTCATGGCAGAGACTTGGAGAGACACATGATAGTCCACTATGAATTGAATTGCTCAGTCTGTGGTAAAAAAAATTGCTCATAAAGGACACTTGAAGTCACACATGATAGTCCACACAGGTGAGAAACCATTTAATTGCTCTGTCTGTGGTAAATGTTTTGGTCGTCAAAAAGACTTGAAGAGACACAGGATAGTCCACCTGAGATAAACAATGGCACATTGAACTAATATACCATACCATTGAAAAACATTGTCATGAACCTGGGGGTCATATATATGTACTTTTATCCCTGTGCTGAATGTGGATTGGTTGTGGTGATTGATTGGCTGGGGCCTGGGCCTAGGTCTATGCTTGCTGGTGATTGGCTATGGAATCGGCACCTGGACTATAAGGTTTGCTGAGACCTGTCTGTCATCATCTTCCTCCTTGCCAGCTTCCAACCTGCCAACCTCAGCTCTTGTACTTTGTAATTGGTGAACTTGCTCAACTTGAAACCTTGGCGTGTTGCTCATTTACTTTTATAATGGACTTTAAAGACCCCCTAAAGTCAAAAAACAGTTTTTCTTCTTGTTCCTTCAGTTGAATGTTTGAGCTTCACTGTGCAGAATGATGTCTGTTCTGAGTTTGACACTCAAAGACTGTTTTCACAATCGTCTGCTGAAAGTGGAAGGTTTCTCTGAGCTCACTGAAAAGGCTGTTTTCAACAAGCATAATTTGTGACATCACGAATCCTGGAGCCAATCCGTGTCCAGTATTCAGCAGTTAAAGCCCCAACACATTCTCACTCCCAACTCGTCATAATAATGCAGATCGGTCAGGAACCTTTCTTGTCGTCACTTTGTCACGAGTTGGGAGTGAGAATGTGTTGAAAGCCTGTGTTGTATGCTGTGAGTGGCTAATTAGGTTCTAGAGCACCCTGATTGTTGCTTTGGATTTCTTAATGAGGCAGAAGGAGGGGAAGTAATTTTAAAGATTTGAACAAGATAATTTAACTTTTTGTGTGGGAAAAACCATCAGACACAAATTATTATTCAAAGTAGAGTATTTTATATACATCTTGAAACATGACTTTATGGGGCTAATTGTAAAGCACTGGGAGTGTAGGAGTGGGTGGCCTCTTTTTGTTTGAATTCGTTTCTCCTGGTTTTCTACTTATGTTAGACAGGTAAGCTTCCTGTATGTTGTTTATTTTGGACAGGTAAGATTATTGATTACTTAGTATTTGATTTCTTATGTTTATGGTTTTGGCCTGTGTGCCACCCTGGAAGCCTTTCCCCCCTAAAAGTGACAATTAATCACTTTTTTGGGCTTTTAACTCTTCGTTGGCAGGTTGTGTTTGGGAGCTGGGAAGGAAAGGGGAGCTTTCCCAACCTTCTGGGAAAGTTCTTTCCAATAGTGCAGTGCTGACAAATTTGGGGCCCGTTTGTTTTGGCCCGCCACGGATTTGGGGGGAATTTTTCTTTTTTCCCCCGATTTTTTATCCAGAATGCAACTCGGGCAAGTTATCAGATCTGCACTGATTGCAAAGGTGAGCTTTTTCATGTGGTGACTTTGTGAAACAGTGTCTGAATGTGGCTGCGGATACTGTGTTCACTCCTGAGATTGCATCCCTGCAAATTGTCATGGCAAATTGTTTAAAAAAGATGGACAATAAAGCTGATTTTCAAAGTACCTTGAGGATTTTTCAAGTTGTGAATTAAGTCAAATTTCTCTCTTGATTACAAAGGTGGAAAATACAACTGTTTTTAACTGGGTGTTTACTGATTAAATGTTTAAGCTCCCCATAAATGCAGATGTTTTTTTAAATATATATAACCAATTGCAAATTATTACAATTACCAAACAGATAAAAAGTAGATTATTATATTGAAATGTTATTTTAGATTTAGAATGTTAATTTTCTATAAAACACAATACATTTGAATGTAATTCCACAACATTTATTTTTGGCCCTCGGCCCTCCACCCAGATTGAGTTTTGGCCCTTCATGGGAAAGAATTTGGGCACCCCTGCAATAGTGTGTCACATCCAACCGTGCAGTCTGGACAGTTTAAAGAATGAAACGCAATTTATTTAATTCAAACCTTAATCTCAAAGAATTGTTGAGCTTTCCCTCAAATTTGACAAGTGTAGCGTTCACAGCTGAGTGTTTACATGTTCCCTTTATCTATATTTCACTGGGAACTGTCTTTGGATGTATGTGTGTCAATTTATTATTATTGTCGGGCACCTGCAGTGTCTATTAGGCACTGATTTGTGTCATGGGGTTCGGTCTAATTGCTCTGTCCCAATTGGTTGAATGATTTCTTCTGTTTGCCTATATAAACAGGCCCTATTGTTTTTGTATCCATATGCCAGATGAAGGTCGCATGACCAAAACGTTGTATATTGTTGAATAAAAGTCTTGCCAAGTGAAGTCAGTGTGCGAGAGTCTTCTGCCTCTATTTCTTTATTTCCAAAACATTTGGAAATAATCCATAAATCATAGATTTACCACATTGGTTCCTCTCAATGTGAGAATGTTTGCCAATAGTGATAACCAATATTAACATTTCAACATCGGGCCGATGCTGATATATTAAAAAAATACTAACGTCAACCAATACCGATAAGATTGTCAATATATCGTGCATCGTGCATATATAGTAGAAATATGTTTTTTCATCTCCCATAAATCATCTCATGACCCCCCCCCCCCAAAAAAAATAAATAAATAAATAAATTGTGAGGCCCTGGCCCCTAGGTTGAGAACCACTGATCTAGAAGATCCTGAAAGAACTATAGCCCACTTTATAACAGTGATGCATAATATTGGCTACGATAGATCATATTAAGTGTGACAGCCAAAACCAAAGCTTACATTTAGACAATGCAGACAAACCTGAGATATGAGTTAAAAATGAAAACTAGGTAATAACCAGGTGATGCTGCATGAACAATTCAAATAACATCACACAACAGGGATGAGCAATCAAACAATGGTATGTCTATGGGTATAACAAAGTGTGGATTTGACCTCTTCTGTTTTCACTGTTCTCCTCTCCACCTCAGGGCAGTAAACAGCTCCTGGGGAACTATCCTCTCTTCATCACCAACAAGCAATGGGATGAGGCTGTCAACTCCTCCAAGAAAGATGGCCGACGGCTGCTGCGCTACCTGATTCGCTTTGTCTTCACCACAGACGAGCTCAAGTATTCGTGCGGTCTGGGTAAGAGGAAGCGGTCAGTCCACTCAGGAGAGCCCGGCCTGGAGAGACGACCACTCAACCCTGTCAAAGTCAGCTGCCTCAGAGGTATGACACTGCGGACACAAGAGGCTAACTGTGTCTTCAAATTATGCTAAAACAAATGCTTGATGACAAGGAAATTGGTACTGTAAGAAACGTGTTTGTTTTAGTGTATTTTCCATCACTGTATTTCAAGCAACCCAATTCTGGGAATTAGGAATTTATATGTTTTCCTAATACTCATGTTTTACTCATATAACTCATATATCCTCACTCAATAATAAGAATAACTTTATTTATATAGCAAAGTGCTTAACATAAAAACGAGGCTTTTACAGCAATTACAGTAAACGGCACGGAATAAGCTAAGCAAAATATTGAATAAAACAGGCAAGTAATAGTTAAAAACCAATAAAATGATAAAAACAAAGAACACGGGTAAAAGGTGCAGATAAAAGAATAAATCAATAAAATATGAGAGGAAGAATATGAGAATGCCTTCATGTAAAAGTGAGTTTTAAGAAGTGACTTATGATATCTACAATATCTGTTTCAAGGATTAAGCAATTTATCTCTGGGTAAACTTGGGATTCTTGACTAAAATAAGTGATATACAAGGTGCATTAACTATGAACTTTATCAACCTAGCATTGCATTTCCTGCAACCAGCAGGAAATGCAACAAGATTTATAGAAGTTATCCTCTCCCACTCTCTGGCACAGAACGCCTGGCAAAGTAATGGTTGAGTCATTGGTCAGAACCCATAAACTCCCTGTAGATATATTATGGTAATTTTCTGTCTTACTTATTGCCTGTGTAAATTATGTAGGGCTATGTCTGTTTTAAGGCCCACGTTTCAGATTTGAAAAGTCATAGTAGTTAATGATCAGTGAGTTCATTATTTCTGAGTTTTTCTTGCTTACTGCTCAATTCTATCAAAACCTGAGATTGTCTTTTAAATCCCCTCACAGTTTCTCATCTCATTTTTATGTCCCACCATAAAAACTGACGAGCGATGCATAATAGAAAAGGTTTCCCCCACAGAGTAGACAATCTGATTAGATTTTGGAGCACCTTGCTGCATTAATTTGCATATTAGTGACGAAAGACTACTGTAACTCCACAATGCTTTAAGATACAGAGTTCATTTTAATACCCATGTGTTATGTGAAGTTGTATGTTGACATATTTGTTAATGCATTCATTAGTAAGTGGTTCTGTTCAAAGTATCATGGTGATTATGGCGGGATATTAGGCAGATCATTGATTTACCAAGCATCAGGTGGTAGCCTTCCTCCCCCGACACTGCATAATGACAGTATAGCTATATATTCCCCATTTCATTCCCATCTCTACAGCAATTAATTGTGCTTTAATTGCAGGACAGTTTTTAATGTTTGTAATCATGTCAAGTAGACATGGTAAGACCTTTCATTTGATCCTAGCATAAATATGGGCCTAGGCTGGCAGTTTGTTTTTTGATAACTAAGTTCAGTTAGGCTTCTTGTTTTCACGTTAATCTGATTAGCGCAGTACCCTGATATCCTCAACCTTTCATTTGATCCGTTTCATGCCAAACTCTCTGTTTACTAGAGACAGAGAGTTTGGCATGAAACGGATCAAATCAAGAAGCCTAACTGAACTTAGTTATCAGAAAACAAACTGCCAGCCTAGGCCCATATTTATGCTAGGTTGGCATCTTCCGTTAAAGTTATTGAATATAACCACAAAATATTGGCTATTTGTAACTTCAGTCTAAAAATATCATTATTGGCATTGGCCTTCAAAAACCTATTAACCTGACGCTGCACGAATCCAGCCGCCTTGCAAGTTTAAAAACCTATATTGGTCGAACCCTAATACAAACAAAGTATTGCTTTGATTTACAATTTCCATTTGCAATTTTTTAAATACTTTTTAGCTCTATAAGTCACTCGGTCGGTCGGTCGGTTGGTTGGTTGGTTGGTTGGTTGATTGGTCGGTCCACAAAAACTTCACCACCCTTTAGCAGGCACAGTTTTTGCCGTAGAAGGCTGAAATTTGGCGTGTGTGTGCCAATTGGCCAAAAGGGGGTGGTGGTGGGCAAATTTCGAAATGCAGGGTGGGCAGAGTAGCGTGGGCTGCCCCTATACACCATCCTGCATTTCGGAAATGTGCATATGTGGTCACAGCTATTGTGAATTTTGCGCTTGTTTTTTAATCCAAATCTCCTTGTCAGAGTTCATCCGGATGCACTGTGCCTCAAACCCAGACTGGTGGATGCCGTCGGAGGAGCAGATCAACAAAGTGTTCAGCGACGCGGTGGGCCACGCGCGCCAGGGCCGGGCCGTCGGCACCTTCCTGAGCGGCAGTGGCAGCGGTAGCAGCAGCAGCAGCCTCTACATGGAGGCCTACGACGGACACCTGTCGCAGGACGAACTCTATTTAAAAGGCTGCCACAACGGCCAGGCGGACTGAGGCAGAGGGAGGACCGCAAGACAAATGCCTGAACTGTAGCTATACAACATATCCCGAAATGCTGATTTTATCCTGTCACTTTACACAGGGAAGTAAAACATTCCAGAAGAGGTTTATCATAGGGAATATAAGCAGCATCTCTTTGAAGTAGCCCTCCTTTCGTATTGTTTTGTAGCTTCTTTTTTTGGCCATTTTTACACCTACGATTTTGTTTTGTGATAATTAAGACTCTTTTAGGGTGTTTTAAATTTTACACAAAAATTGAGTCTTTCGTTTGCTACTTTTTCTATGGTTTGATGTTTTGAGCGGTCATGAGTATCACTATAATATTTTCTTATTTATTGGGCGTGTAACAAAACAGAGAGAGAGGTCCATTACAGAAATGTGTTTTGTTTGTCGTCGTTTCACATTTCACAGACTTTCAAGGTCAACAAATCACTTCTGAAGCTATTCCTGTCAGAATGCTGCCCAAATTAGAATCCAATTTATGAAGTACAGGCTCAGTTTTTACAAGGCTCTTCTCCCCATCTCTGACACCCAACCACCGCCTGCATTATGGAAACAGACATGTGTCTCATCTTTGTGCATACAGTTACATACCATTGGCTATTAGCACCTTTAATGACAGCCCCTCTACAGGAGTGCCTCTGACATTTGTGTTTGGATATTGAACAAGTTATGTTTTGGACCCTGTTTTCTCATATTTCTAGTCCTTTTTCCTTTTTCTTTTTCCATTTAAACAAAAGTTGAGTTCTTAAGAAACCCATTTCACAAAAGAAAGTGCATTATATTCTTTCCGATGTAGTAAACAACCGCTTACCTGTGAAATTGTTGGGGTTGCAACAAGTTTCGGTTGTCAACAGAAGTCTTGTTGCATTGCAAGTTCTAAAAATCCCATGGCAGATTTCAGGACATGCAATGAAAAGAGCGTGTGTCACTTTGCAAAACATATACAAGTTATGGACACTTATAACTGCTGACGACATTCCTCAGTGCTGTTAGCAACTTTGTCAAAGTGACAATTAGTTAGTGATAATTAGTTCACTTCCCAGTGTTTCTTCTCCTTTCATACCTCTCTGCCTGTCACACACAAGGAAATGTCAACTTTGAGTTTACAAATGTGGGTGTTACATTATGTTGAATTGTGTTGCATATAATCTAGGTATTCTAATTAAGAATAACAGATTTGGAGAAAAACTGGAACCCAGTTAAACATCGATGTCCATGTCTTCGTTTTTTTTATTTATAAAATACCATTATTTGTTCTAATTTTATCATAGATGATTTTATTCATCCATAGTCAAAATGTCTTATGAATCCACCTGCACCACCTGTCTGTCTAGCCAAGCTGAATTTACTGTATTTTACAACCAATCCCTCATGACTTTGCTGCAGTATTCTCAAATGACTTTTTGACTGGGTGTGGATGGACATGATGTATGTTGGTTTAAGGCAGCTGCCCTATACTAGAATGCCTTAAACCTGGTTGAAGGTGAACCTCTAGAGCAGTGATACTCAACTTGCAGCCCGCGGGCCACATGTGGCCCGTGGGCGCCCCCTGTGTGGCGCGCGATGGAATTGCACAATCTTTTTTTTTTTTTTACAGTGCACCTGAACGCAACATGCGAGATACCCGCTGAATAAGTGTCCAAATGTTCATGTCATTCTGGCCAATACTCCACTTCTGTTATAGCATTTCAGTCTGGAATATGGAATATCTTTCAATAATCTATGATTTAGCTGCTAAATTGTCAAATACCGCCGTCTGCTTGCTACCCAGGCACTTATGTATGTACTTAACCTAACTAACTTAACCTAACTAACTATCCGGTGTGCACAACATTGTCAGACTAAACTCCAGCTAACACCCCAAAAACCTACAATCCGCTAAAGAAAAATGTATATTGTTTGATTATTAACTGGCCCCTGGCCTTCTATAATTTCACGAAAGTGACCCCCGGGCAAAGCAAGTTGAGTATCCCTGCTCTAGAGTGTAAAGTGTTAATGCTTTGTGTATTAAAATGTCAATGTCAAGAAGTGGGCTGCTTGTCTCTCGACCTTCACCCAAGTTAAATGAGATGGAGCCATTATATTCTTAAGAATTACTGAAAATGTAAACTCCTAAACATCTGTAGCATTCAACTGAAAATAATCCAGTGATTTTTTTTAAAGTTTCTAAAGCTTTTATGTGCACTTTTATCTTTATAGGGCTTTTCACACTACATGCTCTTAGCCCTGGGCTAAGAGCACTGACCTAAGAGTAGGGCTAATATAGCCTCAGGCTAACTTAGCCCCATTTCACACTGGCAACTTTTAGCCCTGTGTGTTTAGATGGAAAGTGAGGGTTATCCCCGAAAAGTCGGGATAACCCTGCTCCAGAGCAGGGCCAGCTAGCCGGGGCTGAAGTCGGGGGTTAGCCCAATTCGGAGTGGGCCAGGATTGTGCAAGTGTGAAAGCTTTCTTAGCCCTGGGCTAACAGCTCTGTTAGCCTCAGGCTAAGAGACTGACTTAACCCCGGCTAAGTGTAGTGTGAAAAGCCCATATGTCTCACTACAGTGAGATATGACAGCATTTAACCATTTTTGTTTGTGACTTGATATTTCTTTTATTAGGCACTGGATATATTCTCTCATGGCACTCCCTCTTCTTCTTTTTTTTTACATTTGAATGTATCCAATTTATTAAATGACAATGTTTGCTAACTTACTGTGAAAAAAGATGACAGTGCTGTGTAAATGTGTAATATAAAGTACAATATTGTGTGAGGTGTTATTGAAAAACCACATCTCTCTTAAAAGCCAAGTAGAAAAGTGCCACAGAAACCTCAACAGTTGGGTTCTGTTGTTGTGTACTGTTCTGAATGTGAGCATTCATGTGTGATTACTCTGCATTTCAATGGCATATCATTTATCCTCAAAGTGGCTGTATCAACACTGTGAAACGTCAACCTGATATTTACAGAACAAATCCATTTGTTTCTGTTGTTTTTTTATTTATTATAAATAAAAAAGGATTGGAGCTGAATACTAACAGTGATGATTCATTCGTTTTCTGTCATAAGTGAGAGGTAACGGTTATGTAAAGTTTGGGGCTTTTTGGGTTGAGCATTTTCATTTTTCATTTTGCAATAATGTCTTATCTATCTATCATCTAGATGATAGATTACTTGTGCTATCTATCTATCTGTCATTTATGTGCTTGTGATTGGCTGACCAGTCTCCTAAGTGGGCGTGGCCATGGTGAGACCGCGCCTCCGGCAAAACCACGCCCTGTGCCCGCCTACGCCGCAGTCAAGCGCTGGGATTGGCCAGGTGCCCATGCTCACGTGAGCCAATGGGACGAGCTCCAGCTGCGCTTCCTTGACAAGTTGACACCCCTCATGTAGTGTCCTCTAGAGAGAGAGTGGCGTCAGCGGAGGACCAAAATGCGAGACTTATTAGCCAATGAACAGCCAGGAATGGGTCTCGCGCTACTTTTGAATGCTAAAATAAAGCTGATATTGTACAAATTGATTCAAGAAAAAAAAAATCAGAGTATAACACAAACTGTCCAGTTTGCTGCAACTCGACGACAGTGCTGCTTAATCTATTACCCCGCTAGCTGGGCGCTTCTCGCTCATACTGAGCATTAGCGCCCGGCCATCCACAACGCAATCGTGCTGCTCTCACATCTAGGTATAAAGACAACCCCTTACCTGAGCCAGAAACTTGAAGTGAAGACGCTATCCGATGTCCAACATCCTTTTCTTTTAAATACATATAGTTGCCGCTTCCAAATTGTTGCATAAAATCCACTTTTCTGTCTTTGAAAAACCGAAAATTATTCATCGGGAGCAACGGGAAGTCACATGGAAAGAATCTATATGAACATATATGCAACTATATGCAGCCTATATGCAACCTATATGCAGCATATATGAGCATATAGGCCATATATATGCCGCATATAGGTTGCATATAGGCCAGATTTAGGTGCATATATGCGCATATAGGAGCATATAGGCCATATATATGCCGCATATAGGTTGCATATAGGCCAGATTTAGGTGCATATATGCGCATATAGGAGCATATAGGCCATATATATGCCGCATATAGGTTGCATATAGGCCAGATTTAGGTGCATATATGCGCATATAGGAGCATATAGGCCATATATATGCCGCATATAGGTTGCATATAGGCCAGATTTAGGTGCATATATGCACATATAGGCCACATTTATGCCGCATATAGGTTGCATATAGGCCAGATTCAGGTGCATATAAGTGCATATACCGGGCATATAGGTCTCCTATAGCTTCTTTATATCCACATATAGGTACTATATGTGCACATACAGGGCATATATGTCTCCTATATAGCTTCTTTATATACACATAAAGGCCCTATATGTTCATAATACAGGTCATATAGGTCTCACTTCTTTATATCCACATATAGGCCATATATGTACACAATACAAGGTATATGCCTCCTATATAGGTCATTTACAAATCTGTTTGTATACACTGTGTCATAATCCATATATACCCAGCGAGCACAAAACGTTTTTTCAACGTTGATTTTTAGTTTAAATCTGGGTGATATTGGGTTTGAACGTCTAAGACCTAATTTCACCCTCTTTTCAACCGGCTAAAATGCGGTTACAACGTAAACGTGTAAAAAAACACAATTTGGTTCATCATATTGTTAAAACATTTGTTGTAGTTTGGAATAGAGACAATATTGATAGTGTGTGAATTGGCATTTTATTGTCTTTTATTGTGTAACTGAGAGTTGAAATCTGATCTACACGAAAACTACATTTCAACGCATTTTATGTCACATGAAATATCATAAATATGGGACTATAGGCTATGTGGTGCCAGCAAAAAGCTTCCAGGACACAACTATGGTTAATAGTTTAGCGCAATACTATAAAATAATGAATTCAGTTCCTGCAGCAACGAGCATGCGCAAGTACTTACTAGCTGTGACTGACTAGACCAAAGCAAGTCTGCACCCGTCTGCACCAAGTGCGGAACGAGGTGCTCTGGGCACACTATGTTATTGTAACAGACTATACGAGGCTCTGTGTAGGCCTACCTCCTGAGTCTCTGGTGTTAAATGAAGTTAACCTCTGAAGCCGTACAGCCTACAGACTATAGATGCACACACACACACAACATCATTTTAGTCTGTTACGATCGTACGCATCACATAAAATAACTTCCCGATCGCTGACAATTGTGGTCTACGTTGTGTGCGAGAGAGTATATAATGTGCCCGGCTCTCTGGTAAGTATAAGAAAATGTATAGCTCAGCACTAGAGCGCACGAATCCCGTGTGCGCTGCTATTTTTTTTTATTTAAAATCCTACATATAGGTACATATATGTACATATAGGTTTCCCATATATGGTGCATACATAAAATTGGCTGATTTCCTATATTATATGTACATATAGGTACATATATGTACCTATACATATAGGTACATATATGTACATATAATATAGGAAAACGGCCAATTTTATGTATGCACCATATATGGGAAAACTATATGTGGCCCTATATTAAAACATATAGGGTACATATAGATTATTTCCATGTGGGCGGGGCCATTAGTGAGTAAACAGTGAGTCGTATTTCCGGGTTGCTCCAGATTAATGATTTTCGGTTTTTAAAAGACAGAAAAGTGGATTTTATGCAACAATTTGGAAGCGGCAACTATAGACTATGAATTTAAAAGAAGAAGATGTTGGACATCGGATAGCGTCTTCACTTTAAGTTTCTTGACAAGTTGACACCCCTCATGTAGTGTCCTCTAGAGAGAGAGTGACAGATCCCACTTACTCCCTTTTACACTGTATATAGATGATGATGTCCCAGCAAGCAAAATTACGTCATAATGTTGTGATGACGTCTTTCAGTGACGTCCAGGACAGGTCCGACAGGCTGCCTCTCCACACTCCGGGCCACATGCGACCTGCGACGACTTTATTGTATTAACTACAAAGTAACCACAGAGCAGGAGACCTAGTGTTATTAGAGTCCAACATGTCTCATTAAGTGGATACGAGGAAAGGAGTTTTTAGTTTTAAGATATCTTTATTACATTCAGGCATGAAAAAGGACACCCATGGGTCCTTCATAGATACAGGAAGTGACTGGAAGTTCGGGCAAAGACCGTACATTGATAAGAAGTGACAACATAAGCGCAGCAGCAGAGCTACGCCTCCGACATTTTGGCCCCTAAGGAAACTAGTGAACCCTCAGGCAGGCAAGGCCACACAGCATTTACATTTTCTGTAAAAATTCACCGACTACAAAAGTATATCCAGACCATTTCTAAAATCGAAAAAACAAATCTATCTCAAATTACAATCACTAAACTTTTCTATCCAGGTTCAGTCTCTCCAGGCCTATCTGCTACATTTTTACATTAACATTTACTTGAATGTTTGTTATAGATTTATACATGATTGCAAATTCTACATTGACATTTGTTTTTTCGATTTTAGAAATGGTCTGGATATACTGTTGTAGTCGGTGAATTTTTACAGCAAATGTAAATGCTGTGTGGCCTTGCCTGCCTGACGGTTCACTAGTGTCCTTAGGGGCCAAAATGGCGGAGGCGTAGCTCTGCTGCTGCGCTTATGTTGTCACTTCTTATCAATGTACGGTCTTTGCCCAAACTTCCAGTCACTTCCTGTATCTGTGAAGGACCCATGGGTGTCCTTTTTCATGCCTGAATGTAATAAAGATATCTTGAAACTAAAAACTCCTTTCCTCGTATCCACTTAATGAGACATGTTGGACTCTAATAACACTAGGTCTCCTGCTCTGTGGTTACTTTGTAGTTAATAGAATAATGTCGTCGCAGGTCCCATGTGGCCCGGAGTGTGGAGAGGCAGCCTGTCGGACCTGTCCTGGACGTCAACAACAAGCAGCACAATGCAGAGGACACCATGACTGTGAAGGAGAATTTAAAGTT
Organism: Poromitra crassiceps; assembly: GCF_964638095.1. Classification (NCBI taxonomy): domain Eukaryota; kingdom Metazoa; phylum Chordata; class Actinopteri; order Beryciformes; family Melamphaidae; genus Poromitra; species Poromitra crassiceps. Next base: position 26,753,904 of record NC_139634.1, read on the forward strand.
GAAAAATAAGCTCTTCTATTAACTGCAGAAATGACAAAGATGTATGCTATCTCAAATTACAATCACTAAACTTTTCTATCCAGGTTCAGTCTCTCCAGGCCTATCTGCTACATTTTTACATTAACATTTACTTGAATGTTTGTTATAGATTTATACATGATTGCAAATTCTACATTGACATTTGTTTTTCGATTTTAGAAATGGTCTGGATATACTGTTGTAGTCGGTGAATTTTTACAGCAAATGTAAATGCTGTGTGGCCTTGCCTGCCTGACGGTTCACTAGTTTCCTTAGGGGCCAAAATGGCAGAGGCATAGCTCTGCTGCTGCGCTTATGTTGTCACTTCTTATCTAGTACGGTCTTTGCCCGAACTTCCAGTCACTTCCTGTATCTGTGAAGGACCCATGGGTGTCCTTTTTCATGCCTGAATGTAATAAAGATATCTTGAAACTAAAAACTCCTTTCCTCGTATCCACTTAATGAGACATGTTGGACTCTAATAACACTAGGTCTCCTGCTCTGTGATTACTTTGTAGTTAATACAATAATGTTGTCGCAGGTCCCATGTGGCCCGGAGTGTGGAGAGGGAGCCTGTCGGACCTGTCCTGGACGTCACTGAAAGACGTCATCACAACGTTATAATGACGTAATTTTGCTTGCTGGGACATTATCATCATCTACAGTATATAAAAGGGAGTAAGTGGGATCTGTTTGTTTCAATTTTTGTCCCACTGAGGATGTCACAATGTCTACATCATGCAGTGATGTCACTGTAATTGCGATGTTTAAATTTGTGTCCCATTGATGATCAGTGATGTTACTGATGATGTCACAATGTTTATGACATCATCTGCTATGCCTTGCATCAACAACAAGCAGCACAATGCAGAGGACACCATGACTGTGAAGGAGAATTTAAAGTTGAAAAATAAGCTCTTCTATTAACTGCAGAAATGACGAAGATGTATGCTATCTCAAATTACAACCACTAAACTTTTCTATCCAGGTTCAGTCTCTCCAGGCCTATCTGCTACATTTTTACATTAACATTTACTTGAATGTTTGTTATAGATTTATACATGATTGCAAATTCTACATTGACATTTGTTTTTTCGATTTTAGAAATGGTCTGGATATACTGTTGTAGTCGGTGAATTTTTACAGCAAATGTAAATGCTGTGTGGCCTTGCCTGCCTGACGGTTCACTAGTTTCCTTAGGGGCCAAAATGGCGGAGGCGGAGCTCTGCTGCTGCGCTTATGTTGTCACTTCTTATCAATGTACGGTCTTTGCCCGAACTTCCAGTCACTTCCTGTATCTGTGAAGGACACATGGGTGTCCTTTTTCATGCCTGAATGTAATAAAGATATCTTGAAACTAAAAACTCCTTTCCTCGTATCCACTTAATGAGACATGTTGGACTCTAATAACACTAGGTCTCCTGCTCTGTGGTTACTTTGTAGTTAATAGAATAATGTCGTCGCAGGTCCCATGTGGCCCGGAGTGTGGAGAGGCAGCCTGTCGGACCTGTCCTGGACGTCAACAACAAGCAGCACAATGCAGAGGACACCTGTGAAGGAGAATTTAAAGTTGAAAAATAAGCTCTTCTATTAACTGCAGAAATGACGAAGATGTATGCTATCTCAAATTACAATCACTAAACTTTTCTATCCAGGTTCAGTCTCTCCAGGCCTATCTGCTACATTTTTACATTAACATTTACTTGAATGTTTGTTATAGATTTATACATGATTGCAAATTCTACATTGACATTTGTTTTTTCGATTTTAGAAATGGTCTGGATATACTGTTGTAGTCGGTGAATTTTTACAGCAAATGTAAATGCTGTGTGGCCTTGCCTGCCTGACCATAGCTATATATAAAGGCTAGATAGCTTACCCGCGCTGCCGGCCAATGGAGAGCGACGTCGTCGCATGACGGCCATCTTGCTACAGGGAGCTACTAGGAGTTATGAGCATCTGTTGTTGGGTTAGTATGGCAACATCAGATGATCATAACTCCTAGGGAAATGGATGAAACTGCATGAAACTTTGTGCCTGAATCCCTCTCATGGCATAGATGCTTCGGTTTAATTTTGGTGTAATTTGGAGCCCATCAAAAAAATAGTGTTTTTAGTGTTTTTTTGGTTGTATCTCGGGAACGGAATATGCTTGTAATAAACCAAACCGTTTGTAAATCCGTCAAGATTTCAGCGAGTTATGAGTATTTTTGTCTGTGCAGGTCACCAGCTACCATAGAACGTACCAGAAAGGCACTGTAGCAAGATGGCGGCCGTTCACGACGCTGGTGACTCCGCCTTAAGCCATCTAGCCTTTATATATATCTATGTGCCTGACGGTTCACTAGTGTCCTTAGGGGCCAAAATGGCGGAGGCGTAGCGCTGCTGCTGCGCTTATGTTGTCACTTCTTATCAATGTATGGTCTTTGCCCGAACTTCCAGTCACTTCCTGTATCTGTGAAGGACCCATGGGTGTCCTTTTTCATGCCTGAATGTAATAAAGATATCTTGAAACTAAAAACTCCTTTCCTCGTATCCACTTAATGAGACATGTTGGACTCTAATAACACTAGGTCTCCTGCTCTGTGGTTACTTTGTAGTTAATAGAATAATGTTGTCGCAGGTCCCATGTGGCCCGGAGTGTGGAGAGGCAGCCTGTCGGACCTGTCCTGGACGTCAACAACAAGCAGCACAATGCAGAGGACACCATGACTGTGAAGGAGAATTTAAAGTTGAAAAATAAGCTCTTCTATTAACTGCAGAAATGACGAAGATGTATGCTATCTCAAATTACAATCACTAAACTTTTCTATCCAGGTTCAGTCTCTCCAGGCCTATCTGCTACATTTTTACATTAACATTTACTTGAATGTTTGTTATAGATTTATACATGATTGCAAATTCTACATTGACATTTGTTTTTTCGATTTTAGAAATGGTCTGGATATACTGTTGTAGTCGGTGAATTTTTACAGCAAATGTAAATGCTGTGTGGCCTTGCCTGCCTGACGGTTCACTAGTGTCCTTAGGGGCCAAAATGGCAGAGGCGTAGCTCTGCTGCTGCGCTTATGTTGTCATTTCTTATCAATGTACGGTCTTTGCCCGAACTTCCAGTCACTTCCTGTATCTGTGAAGGACCCATGGGTGTCCTTTTTCATGCCTGAATGTAATAAAGATATCTTGAAACTAAAAACTCCTTTCCTCGTATCCACTTAATGAGACATGTTGGACTCTAATAACACTAGGTCTCCTGCTCTGTGGTTACTTTGTAGTTAATAGAATAATGTTGTCGCAGGTCCCATGTGGCCCGGAGTGTGGAGAGGCAGCCTGTCGGACCTGTCCTGGACGTCAACAACAAGCAGCACAATGCAGAGGACACCATGACTGTGAAGGAGAATTTAAAGTTGAAAAATAAGCTCTTCTATTAACTGCAGAAATGACGAAGATGTATGCTATCTCAAATTACAATCACTAAACTTTTCTACCCAGGTTCAGTCTCTCCAGGCCTATCTGCTACATTTTTACATTAACATTTACTTGAATGTTTGTTATAGATTTATACATGATTGCAAATTCTACATTGACATTTGTTTTTTCGATTTTAGAAATGGTCTGGATATACTGTTGTAGTCGGTGAATTTTTACAGCAAATGTAAATGCTGTGTGGCCTTGCCTGCCTGACGGTTCACTAGTTTCCTTAGGGGCCAAAATGGCGGAGGCGTAGCTCTGCTGCTGCGCTTATGTTGTCACTTCTTATCTAGTACGGTCTTTGCCCGAACTTCCAGTCACTTCCTGTATCTGTGAAGGACACATGGGTGTCCTTTTTCATGCCTGAATGTAATAAAGATATCTTGAAACTAAAAACTCCTTTCCTCGTATCCACTTAATGAGACATGTTGGACTCTAATAACACTAGGTCTCCTGCTCTGTGGTTACTATGTAGTTAATAGAATAATGTCGTCGCAGGTCCCATGTGGCCCGGAGTGTGGAGAGGCAGCCTGTCGGACCTGTCCCGGACGTCAACAACAAGCAGCACAATGCAGAGGACACCTGTGAAGGAGAATTTAAAGTTGAAAAATAAGCTCTTCTATTAACTGCAGAAATGACGAAGATGTATGCTATCTCAAATTACAATCACTAAACTTTTCTACCCAGGTTCAGTCTCTCCAGGCCTATCTGCTACATTTTTACATTAACATTTACTTGAATGTTTGTTATAGATTTATACATGATTGCAAATTCTACATTGACATTTGTTTTTTCGATTTTAGAAATGGTCTGGATATACTGTTGTAGTCGGTGAATTTTTACAGCAAATGTAAATGCTGTGTGGCCTTGCCTGCCTGACGGTTCACTAGTGTCCTTAGGGGCCAAAATGGCAGAGGCGTAGCTCTGCTGCTGCGCTTATTTTGTCATTTCTTATCAATGTACGGTCTTTGCCCGTACTTCCAGTCACTTCCTGTATCTGTGAAGGACCCATGGGTGTCCTTTTTCATGCCTGAATGTAATAAAGATATCTTGAAACTAAAAACTCCTTTCCTCGTATCCACTTAATGAGACATGTTGGACTCTAATAACACTAGGTCTCCTGCTCTGTGGTTACTTTGTAGTTAATAGAATAATGTCGTCGCAGGTCCCATGTGGCCCGGAGTGTGGAGAGGCAGCCTGTCGGACCTGTCCTGGACGTCAACAACAAGCAGCACAATGCAGAGGACACCATGACTGTGAAGAAGAATTTAAAGTTGAAAAATAAGCTCTTCTATTAACTGCAGAAATGACGAAGATGTATGCTATCTCAAATTACAATCACTAAACTTTTCTATCCAGGTTCAGTCTCTCCAGGCCTATCTGCTACATTTTTACATTAACATTTACTTGAATGTTTGTTATAGATTTATACATGATTGCAAATTCTACATTGACATTTGTTTTTTCGATTTTAGAAATGGTCTGGATATACTGTTGTAGTCGGTGAATTTTTACAGCAAATGTAAATGCTGTGTGGCCTTGCCTGCCTGACGGTTCACTAGTGTCCTTAGGGGCCAAAATGGCGGAGGCGTAGCTCTGCTGCTGCGCTTATGTTGTCACTTCTTATCAATGTATGGTCTTTGCCCGAACTTCCAGTCACTTCCTGTATCTGTGAAGGACCCATGGGTGTCCTTTTTCATGCCTGAATGTAATAAAGATATCTTGAAACTAAAAACTCCTTTCCTCGTATCCACTTAATGAGACATGTTGGACTCTAATAACACTAGGTCTCCTGCTCTGTGGTTACTTTGTAGTTAATAGAATAATGTTGTCGCAGGTCCCATGTGGCCCGGAGTGTGGAGAGGCAGTCTGTCGGACCTGTCCTGGACGTCAACAACAAGCAGCACAATGCAGAGGACACCTGTGAAGGAGAATTTAAAGTTGAAAAATAAGCTCTTCTATTAACTGCAGAAATGACGAAGATGTATGCTATCTCAAATTACAATCACTAAACTTTTCTATCCAGGTTCAGTCTCTCCAGGCCTATCTGCTACATTTTTACATTAACATTTACTTGAATGTTTGTTATAGATTTATACATGATTGCAAATTCTACATTGACATTTGTTTTTTCGATTTTAGAAATGGTCTGGATATACTGTTGTAGTCGGTGAATTTTTACAGCAAATGTAAATGCTGTGTGGCCTTGCCTGCCTGACGGTTCACTAGTGTCCTTAGGGGCCAAAATGGCGGAGGCGTAGCTCTGCTGCTGCGCTTATGTTGTCATTTCTTATCAATGTACGGTCTTTGCCCTTACTTCCAGTCACTTCCTGTATCTGTGAAGGACACATGGGTGTCCTTTTTCATGCCTGAATGTAATAAAGATATCTTGAAACTAAAAACTCCTTTCCTCGTATCCACTTAATGAGACATGTTGGACTCTAATAACACTAGGTCTCCTGCTCTGTGGTTACTATGTAGTTAATAGAATAATGTCGTCGCAGGTCCCATGTGGCCCGGAGTGTGGAGAGGCAGCCTGTCGGACCTGTCCTGGACGTCAACAACAAGCAGCACAATGCAGAGGACACCTGTGAAGGAGAATTTAAAGTTGAAAAATAAGCTCTTCTATTAACTGCAGAAATGACGAAGATGTATGCTATCTCAAATTACAATCACTAAACTTTTCTATCCAGGTTCAGTCTCTCCAGGCCTATCTGCTACATTTTTACATTAACATTTACTTGAATGTTTGTTATAGATTTATACATGATTGCAAATTCTACATTGACATTTGTTTTTTCGATTTTAGAAATGGTCTGGATATACTGTTGTAGTCGGTGAATTTTTACAGCAAATGTAAATGCTGTGTGGCCTTGCCTGCCTGATGGTTCACTAGTGTCCTTAGGGGCCAAAATGGCGGAGGCGTAGCTCTGCTGCTGCGCTTATGTTGTCATTTCTTATCAATGTACGGTCTTTGCCCTTACTTCCAGTCACTTCCTGTATCTGTGAAGGACCCATGGGTGTCCTTTTTCATGCCTGAATGTAATAAAGATATCTTGAAACTAAAAACTCCTTTCCTCGTATCCACTTAATGAGACATGTTGGACTCTAATAACACTAGGTCTCCTGCTCTGTGGTTACTTTGTAGTTAATAGAATAATGTCGTCGCAGGTCCCATGTGGCCCGGAGTGTGGAGAGGCAGCCTGTCGGACCTGTCCTGGACGTCAACAACAAGCAGCACAATGCAGAGGACACCATGACTGTGAAGGAGAATTTAAAGTTGAAAAATAAGCTCTTCTATTAACTGCAGAAATGACGAAGATGTATGCTATCTCAAATTACAATCACTAAACTTTTCTATCCAGGTTCAGTCTCTCCAGGCCTATCTGCTACATTTTTACATTAACATTTACTTGAATGTTTGTTATAGATTTATACATGATTGCAAATTCTACATTGACATTTGTTTTTTCGATTTTAGAAATGGTCTGGATATACTGTTGTAGTCGGTGAATTTTTACAGCAAATGTAAATGCTGTGTGGCCTTGCCTGCCTGACGGTTCACTAGTGTCCTTAGGGGCCAAAATGGCGGAGGCGTAGCTCTGCTGCTCCGCTTATGTTGTCACTTCTTATCTAGTACGGTCTTTGCCCGAACTTCCAGTCACTTCCTGTATCTGTGAAGGACCCATGGGTGTCCTTTTTCATGCCTGAATGTAATAAAGATATCTTGAAACTAAAAACTCCTTTCCTCGTATCCACTTAATTAGACATGTTGGACTCTAATAACACTAGGTCTCCTGCTCTGTGGTTACTTTGTAGTTAAAATAATAATGTCGTCGCAGGTCCCATGTGGCCCGGAGTGTGGAGAGGCAGCCTGTCGGACCTGTCCTGGACGTCAACAACAAGCAGCACAATGTAGAGGACACCATGACTGTGAAGGAGAATTTAAAGTTGAAAAATAAGCTCTTCTATTAACTGCAGAAATGACGAAGATGTATGCTATCTCAAATTACAATCACTAAACTTTTCTATCCAGGTTCAGTCTCTCCAGGCCTATCTGCTACATTTTTACATTAACATTTACTTGAATGTTTGTTATAGATTTATACATGATTGCAAATTCTACATTGACATTTGTTTTTTCGATTTTAGAAATGGTCTGGATATACTGTTGTAGTCGGTGAATTTTTACAGCAAATGTAAATGCTATGTGGCCTTGCCTGCCTGACGGTTCACTAGTTTCCTTAGGGGCCAAAATGGCGGAGGCGTAGCTCTGCTGCTGCGCTTATGTTGTCACTTCTTATCTAGTACGGTCTTTGCCCGAACTTCCAGTCACTTCCTGTATCTGTGAAGGACCCATGGGTGTCCTTTTTCATGCCTGAATGTAATAAAGATATCTTGAAACTAAAAACTCCTTTCCTCGTATCCACTTAATGAGACATGTTGGACTCTAATAACACTAGATCTCCTGCTCTGTGATTACTTTGTAGTTAATACAATAATGTCATCGCAGGTCCCATGTGGCCCGGAGTGTGGAGAGGCAGCCTGTCGGACCTGTCCTGGACGTCACTGAAAGACGTCATCACAACGTTATAATGACGTAATTTTACTTGCTGGGACATTATCATCATCTACAGTATATAAAAGGGAGTAAGTGGGATCTGTTTCTGTTTGTTTTCAATTTTTGTCCCACTGAGGATGTCACAATGTCTACATCATGCAGTGATGTCACTGTAATTCAGGAACTTATATTGTATATATGTATATCCAGTTAGTAATTCACAAGAAACTAGTGATCACAAGACTTCAGACTCTTCTGAGACTGAAGACAATGATGATGAATGGATGAAGAAACACTTCACCTGCTCAGTTTGTGCTAAAAGATTTGGTAATAAATCACACTTGAAGACACACATGATAGTCCACACAGACAATAAACAATTTAATTGCTCTGTCTGTGGTAACGGTTTTGGTCGTAAGGGAGACTTGAAGATACACATGATGGTCCACACAGGCAATAAACAATTTAATTGCTCTGTCTGTGGTAAAGGTTTTGGTTGTAAAGGAAACTTGAAGACACACATGATAGTCCACACAGGCAATACACAATTTAATTGCTCTGTCTGTGGTAACGGTTTTGGTCGTAAGGCAGACTTGAAGAGACACATGATGGTCCACAGTAAACCCTTAAATTGCTCAGTCTGTGGTAAAGGTTTTGCTCATAAAGAAAGCTTGAAGATACACATGATGGTCCACACAGGCAATAAACAAATTAATTGCTCTGTCTGTGGTAAAGGTTTTGCTCATGAAGGACACTTGAAGACACACATGATAGTCCACAATAAACCCTTTAATTGCTCTGTCTGTGGTAAAGGTTTTGGTGATGAAGGAAGCTTGAAGACACACATGATAGTCCACACAGGTGAGAAACAATTTAATTGCTTAGTCTGTGGTAAAGGTTTTGTTCGGTAAGGAAACATGAAGGCACACATGATAGTCCACACAGGTTATAAACAATTTAATTGCTCTGTCTGTGGTAAATGTTTTGGTCGTTACAGAGTCTTGAAGAGACACATGATAGTCCACACAGGAAATAAACAATTTAATTGCTCTGTGGTAAAGGTTTTGTTCGCAAAGGAACCATGAAGGCACACATGATAGTCCACACAGACAATAAACCCTTTAATTGCGCTGTCTGTGGTAAAGGTTTTGGTCATGACAGAGACTTAAAGAGACACATGATAGTCCACACAGGTGAGAAACAATTTAATTGCTCCGTCTGTGGTAAAGGTTTTGCTCGTAAAGAAAACTTGAAGACACACATGATAGTCCACACAGGTGAGAAACCATTTAATTGCTCAGTCTGTGGTAAAGGTTTTGCTTATGAAGGAAGCTTGAAGTCACACATGATAGTCCACACAGGTGAGAAACCATTTAATTGCTCAGTCTGTGGTAAAGGTTTTGGTCGTGACAGAGACTTAAAGAGACACATGATAGTCCACACAGGTGAGAAACAATTTAATTGCTCAGTCTGTGGTAAAGGTTTTGGTCATAAACAAACCTTGAAGAGACACATGATAGTCCACAGTTCACACAGGTGAGAAAGAATTGAATTGCTCAGTCTGTGGGAAAGGTTTTGGTCATAAAGAAGGCTTGAAGAAACAGGTTAGTCCACCTGAGATAAACAGTGGCACATTGAACTAATATACCATACCATTGAAAAACATGGATCCCTTTTCACTTGTTCTTTCCAATACTGTGTCACATCCAACCCTGGAGTTGGGACAGTTTAAAGGATGAAAAACCTTAATCTCGAAGAATCGTTGAGGCTTCCCTCAAATCTTACAAGTGTAGCATTCACAGCCAGCAGTAATGTTAAGAGAGAGAGACCTGTGTGTATTGGCTTTATGTATCTTTGTCTCGCAAAGGTAATTTTTGTGTCATTTAATAAACAAATAAAAATGCTTGCAACTGCTGCTGAAGATGATATAGTAGGCTACACTGCACTGCCCTCGCAGCTCCGAGCCTCAGTAAAGGTGTGCTTGTAAATAGCATAGCCGTGCTGCAGATGCAGCCTAGAAGCTGAAAGAAAAATTGCGTTTTAAAAGAACTAAAAGTTAGAGAGAAAAAATAAATAGACATGATATCGAATATATATTTGCACCGATATGAAAATTTTGGCCAATACCGATAACTGATTAACATTGCTGTTATGGTCGATAACCAGTATTTATCAATGTCTATATGATCTGTATAAAAACACATTTCTATGATAATCAAATTTTATACATACTGAAAAACACATGTAAACACTGCAAATTTGAAAAAGTAATGCATTTCTTTATTCCCACAGCGTCAATGAGAAGTCTCTGCACTTCCGTGTGTGTCAGGTGCGTAGGAGGAACAGGACAAGTCTATAGAGCAGATTTTGCCTTTTTCTATTTATTATAGTCTATTTAAGACTATCCTTTTTATCTATAGGGGTGCTGTTTTTACGCATGTGTATGTCGGCACACCCCTTAACCATCTATGAGAGCATCTACCAATGCCTCTTATTAATGTTGAATGCAAATTGACATGACGTAGGTTATTAGTACTCTGAGCCTATACGGTCTGTCTGTACTTTAGAGACATTTGGAGCCATTTTTGTACCTTATTCTCTTCTTTTTAATGTGTATCACATACCTGAGTGTTTACATGTTCCCTTTATCTATATTTCACTGGGATCTGTCTTTGGATGTATGTGTGTCAATTTATTATTATTGTCGGGCACCTGCAGTGTCTATTAGGCACTGATTTGTGTCATGGGGGTCGATCTAATTGCTCTGTATTGGTTGAATGATCTCTTCTGTTTGCCTATATAAACAGGCCCTATTGTTTTTGTATCCATATGCCAGATGAAGGTCGCTTGGCCGAAACTTCGTATATTGTTTAATAAAAGTCTTGCCAAGTGAAGTCAGTGTGCGAGAGTCTTCTGCCTCTATATTTCTTTATTTACAAAACATTTGGAAATGCCCATAAATTATAGATTTACCACATTGGTTCCTCTCAATGAGGCCATTTACACCTTGCATTAACATTTGTTTTCTGCCATCAGATTGCAATCAGATTGTACTTGACCACATTAACCTGATTCCATTTACACCTGGCGTTAACATGCATTTTCTGCCATCTGATGGCAGAAATGGGTGTCCTCTCAATCATAAAGTTGCTGTATCCAGATTGAGAGGACAAATTGCATTTACACTTGTGTTCAATGTGTACACAATGCATCCCTGACCACCTCCGGAGGTGCAATCTGATGGCAGAAAACGCATGTTAACGCCAGGTGTAAATGGCCTCATAGTGAGAATGTTTGCCAATACTGATTACTGATAATAACATTTCAACATCGGGCCGATGCTGATATATTAAAAAATTACTAACATCAACCGATACCGATACGATTGCTGATATCGTGCACCTAAAATATACATATAGAAATATGTTTTTTCATCTCCCATAAATCATCTCATGTTTTAGTGTATTTTCTATCACTGTATTTCAAGCAACCCAATTCTGGCTAATTCTGGGATATATATATATAAATATATACATACATACATACATACATACTGTACATACATACATACATACATACATACATACATACATACATATATCTATGCAATGGTAGCACCACATTGTAATAACTGTCGATGTTATATGTATGTTTTTCTTTCTTTTCCTTTCCTGTGTCTGAGCTAGTCCGTTTGTCAAAGTAATCATTGAGTCATTGGTCAAAACCCATAAACTCCCTGTAGATATATTATGGTCATTTTCTCTCTTGCTTATTGCCTCTTTAAATGATGTAGGGCTATGTCTGTTTTAAGGCCTGTTTAAAGGCCCACGTAGGTGGGGGTTTGTTATATTTGGATTGCAGGATGTGGCTGTAAGGACAGGAGGTGACAGGAGGCGGAATGAAACACACACACACACAAAAGTTAAATGTTGAAAATTACTCAAAAGGTTGAACTACTGTATGTCTATACCCCCTTGCTCCACCTGTGTATATAGTGCTCTGTATCTTAGTCGGATATTCACTAAATGTACTGCCCACGCTACAATCAATGGGTGGCAGTTTAATAATTGTGGTGGGGGCCCCTATACCAAAAATAACAGTGGCCTATGGGCCTGTGTGTGTGTGCGTGTGTGTGTGTGTGTGTGTGTGTGTGTGTGTGTGTGTGTGTGTGTGTGTGCACGTGCGTGCGTGCGTGCGTGCGTGTGTGTCCTATGGGCCTGAGCCAGGTGTTGTCCCAATTGGCTGCATATTTGAATTGAAATGAGTGGAATGTTGTGGAATGCATTGAACATGGACACTGGGATATTTTTGGCCCCTGGTGGTCTGGGTCATGTGCCCTGCAATACCGGTGCCCTGCAGTAACCAAATTCAAATACTATGCTAATAGCAACAGTTTTACAAAATGTTCTTGTCAACAAATTACATTTCAAATTCTAAAAAAGGAGGGGAGAAAAGAGAGGGAAGTGTTTGTTGACATTTGAGTAAATGTTCTGCCTCTGTCTGAATTCGCATGCAGACTCAACCACCAATTATAGTATTTTTCGTGTTGTAGGACATAACCGAAAAGTTGAACTGTTTCCCCCAGATGCACTTTCAAATAATCTGATCGATTCTGCAGACTCTGGGGCTTCTGCAGACTCCACCCACCTTTGACGGCCTGACTGCATCAAACCAGAAGTTTCCCTCTAACATTACTCAGCAGCCAGGTAAGTAAGTGTTATTAATGGGGTCAGTTGCATAAAGCTAGTAGGCTACAGTATAAAACTAATAAGCCATATTAGATTCTCAGGTTGGACTAATCTAATTAAGACTGTTACTTAAATATTACAACTGACTTATTTTTTAGGTAGGCATGTTACCCTAACACCTAACCCTACAAAAATACAAAAGGCAATGTTTTCTTTTCTTTTCATTCCCTCATGAAAATGATATGGGGAAACTCCGCAGGCAAGCTAACTAGCTGATGGGCTAGTATGGCTAGTCTGAACTTGGAAGCTAAGCTATTTTGTTCCTTCTTCTTCGGTTAGTAGCTAGGCTATATCTTCCACTTCTAATGTTCTTTGGGGCCTCCCATTTATTCTTAAACATTGAGATTATTTGTAGTAAAAAGTCCAATCTATTTGCCTCCATAACTATATCCTATATAGCCTACCGTACACACTACAGCATAAACCTTTATAGCCTGTTATCCCATCCCCGCCAGTAGTAGTCTATTCACCCCCACTAGATGGCAGTGCAATTGCAAGGAGGAGGATGCAGGATGATCTGTGGTCCATCACTGAGGCTTCTACAGCCAGCATCAATGGACTGTAGCGTGATGTGATGTTACGCTAACAAACAGGCTTGTATCCATGACTAAACACTACACTACACTAAAATATGCCCAGAGAGAGACAGACGACAGACAGACAGACAGACAGACAGACAGACAGACAGACAGACAGACAGGCAGACAGGCAGACAGGCAGGCAGGCAGGCAGGCAGGCAGGCAGGCAGACAGACAGACAGACAGACAGACAGGCAGGCAGGCAGGCAGGCAGGCAGACAGACAGACAGGCAGGCAGGCAGGCAGGCAGGCAGGCAGGCAGGCAGGCAGGCAGGCAGGCAGACAGACAGACAGACAGACAGACAGACAGACAGACAGACAGACAGACAGACAGATAGACAGATAGATAGATAGATAGATAGATAGATAGATAGATAGATAGATAGATAGATAGATAGATAGATAGATAGATAATTATAATAAGAACTGCAACTGCTGCTCATATCATAGCTATCAATACTACCGGTAGTATTTAAAATAAAAATAAGTGGGTATTTTAATGAATTTCAATAAATGAATTTTGTCAAACAGTCCTATTTGCTTATTTGTTTCATTGTTTTACAATTTGAGGAATAAGAATGATTGTAAGTAGCCTAAGTAAATAAATAAATAAATAAAATTGGAGGATGACTTGGAAAATCTTTACATTTGAATGGGTCCGCCCAACAACTTGATTTCTAGCCCACTGTTTGAAATGAAGATAAGCTTCCCTATGCATTAGTCTTGGCTCACATGCAAAGGTCCGCTCCAGGATTGTCTTTAGAATCTGCATCTGTCTGTAAATAGACCAAATCAGCGGGATGTTTACATTTACTTCCGGGTACCCCTGAGGTCCACACATTATAATGGCGGTGGACGGCACAAACTGACATGTTGAAGACAAAAACAGACAAAGAAGACAAAAATGGTTCGTCCGTGTTGTGTTGTTGTTTAATATCATTCATAACAACACTTTCACTAACGTTAGTGGAGACCAGACTAGCTAATTTACCTGTTGGACCAGACTAGAGTAGACTTGAAGCTAAATTAAATTGACCTGGCGTCAGTAGCTCTGTCTGTACCAGGCTCTTTCTCGCCGAGAAGAGCCTGGTGACGCGAGGTTACTCTGTCTGTAACGTAAAAAAACAGCGAGTTTGACAGACAAACAAACTTTATTAGCTAGCTAACACTACATAAAACAAACACAGAAGAAAGGCTAGATACGTCGGACAAGCATGTTTACCAACCGTTTAACCATTTAAATTGAAAGTAGTCGGCCGAAAACAACGAGAGGGTTTGACAGCATTTATATGACAACACGCACATTTAAACCTGCCGCCTTTCCCAAGTGGTACCCGGAAGTAAATTTGTTTACATGGTGACGTCACGGTGATTTGGTCTATTGGACGGAGGGTTTGATAACGGTACGGTGGGTGTTTCTCTTTAATTCTGCGGCATCTATCACACTGTATGCGGGCCTGCTTCCCTCAAGGAGGGCGGGCCTGGAGTTTTCGGACAGTGAATGAACTACATGCGACATACGAGCGCGCACTAGGAGACAATTCAGCGCGTAACGTTACTCGGTTTGCCTTGATTGAATTTGGGAATGGCACGCACAGTGCATGCCTTTGAAGCCCAGCCTCGGCCCGGGTCGCCTGTGTGAGAACTGACGTCGGACAAAGCCACAGAGGCTGCCTGGCTGGACTTGGAGATATTAATTATTTCTGCAGAGGGCTTTTTTGCGACTGTCTGCAAACGCAGCAGGTAAATGCAAGGGGGCGATGCAGGCTGTAGCCTACCCCTCTCTCAATTGATAACACACGCTGCTAAATGATAGTAGTAGCCTAATATATTTTGGGACTTTGTAGCCTACGCAGTCACGGCGCCCATTCCTAGCGGTGCAAGATGATGTCACTAATAGATCTGGACGATGACCAGCGATGGGTGCCCACGCATGTGAATGTCACCGTCCTCCGCGCAAGGGGACTGCGAACGAAGGGCAAGCACGGGAGCCGCTACCTTTACACAATCATGCAGGTGGGCAAGGAGAAATTCACCACGGGCCTGGTGGAGAAGGCGGAGGTGCCCGAGTGGCAGGAGGAGTGCTGCTTCGAGCTGCTGCCCGGCATCCTGGAGGACGGCGGGCGTGGAGCCTACCCCCCGGGGAGCGGAGACCTGGTCCTCACGGTCATGCACCGGGTGCTGATCGGGCTCGACGTGTTCCTCGGTCAAGCCATCATCCCCGTTGATAAGATATTTCACGATGGAATGTGTCCAAGAGATGAGTAGGTTATGCTTGTTGAGTTTGAATGTTATGTAGGCTGTCTGTCATTAACATTGTATAGCCTACAAAATAAATCAATCACCACTGGTGATTCACCAGTGGAAAAGGGTGGTCACTGGGCTAGTATGTCTCTGGCCGGGGAAGGGACAGGTTATTGAGTAATAAACCAGTGGTTCATTTATTCTCAACCATTTTCATATTAAGGACCCCATTTAGCCCACATAGGGCTATGGATTCCCCATTTGATGAGTCTCTTGGACCCAAATCTGAGCATGCCCAATAGATTTCTTTTAGCAT
>NC_139634.1:26774835-26854835 GCF_964638095.1 Poromitra crassiceps
TATACTTTTTAAGATGAAAGTTTAAAAAAAGCCAAGGAGGCAATATTCTATAGACCAGCTTCTCTGCATGCTATAATACACATTGCAGTTTTATTACATTGCTCAAATTCATTTGTGATCTAATCCTGATTCTTGTAACCCAGTTCTTACCTTCCAACAGTGCTTACCAGCCAACACACCACAAAGGTCCTGACCCACAAGCGAGCCTTCAGCGATGAAGCTAGTAAGATCACGACCGCCTTTCCTCGACAATACCTAGCAGTGGAGTCCATCAAGGGTCAGACCATGACTCAGTCCAAGTCCTCCTTATGTATCAATGGAAGCCATGTCTATGACTCTGAGCCATCAACCCCCAAGAGCACAGGAGCCCTCCCATCCAAGCTGGTGTTGCTGGAGAAATGCTCCCCGCTCTCTCGCTCCCTGCAGAACCTCACCAAACGAAGTGAGGACAAAACGTCCCCTGGCGAGAGCCGACGCTGGTCCTTTGACAAGATGAAGAAAGAGGAAAAGGAGGAAGGAAAGGACGCAGAGCCATCAGCTCCCTCCATTCAAAGCGCTCGGATAGGGGGTCACCCTGTGCAGGCAGCGGTGCCAATACTCTCCTCTGCTCCTGATTCACCTGACAAAGGCAGGAAGCTACGAAAGAGTTTATTCTCTGGAGGAAGGAGCGATTCTCTCCCTGCTAAGTCAGACCTGAGCCAGGCGGGTGCATCTGAAGGGAGACTCAGAGGCTGGTTTGGCTCCAGTGACTCCCAGAACAAGCCAAGGTGAGTGAGGGTCATTACAGTACTGCCTCTGTGTCCCAGGGTGTTTCTTACATCTACACTAGGCATCTTCTCCCCAGTGAGGCCTGTGTTCAGCTGGGTGTCTTGAGTTCAGTGTTTCTGCTGCCTGCCTGCCCCCTGCTCATTTGAAATGGAAATGATCCAGGTCATACTTTTCTCCATTTTACCACCATGCTGTGTCATCATTTCCCACAGCAATCTCCAAACAGCAGCTCAGCACTTTCATCTCTTAAGTGTTTGTCTGGGTAGAAAGGAAAGAAATGAAGAAGAAAAAAGCATACAAAGATGTTGCAGGGGAAATCATTCCATCTTGATATGAGCTCACCCAACAGAATAGCTGCTAATGCAGATGGTCAAATCCTGAATGGCAAAACGCTATGCTGCACTGTTTGCATTTTTATTTCGCTTGATTATTTTTGCAAATGTGTTTAGCTTCTTTTATTGAATTTATGTTACAATGTTTCCATACTTTGTTTGGCCAATGTTATATCCCCTGACTTTGTCTCAAGCTAGTCAAGCATTTTACTTGTGTAGCTGACAGAAAAATGTCCTACCTTGCTGTGGAATATCAACAAGTATTTTTGGTAGTCTTTTTTTTCTGTTTTATAAGAAAGATGCTCCCTATTGGTCAACTGGCACATGACATCATTAACTAAGAGGACTACTTGTGCCCTATTTCCTCCACAGGCTGGAAGTTTCTCCTAAAGTAGAAAGCAGCTCAGACGTACCCCCTCCCCTCCCTCCTCGCTCCCCCACCCCCCCCCAGTGCTCCTCTCCCACTGCCTCCTCCACTGGTCATGTTTCACCTGAGAACGGGAATCACACTAATCCCTTCACATCCTCACCCTCCCCCTCCTCAACCCCCATCTCCCCCACCAACCCCTTCCTCCCACGTATGCAGCGCAACCCCTTTTTTGAGGAGCTCTTAGCCGAGGAGCTGTCCCTTCCTCCTCTGCCCTGCTCCTCTTCTGGCTCGCACCGCTCTCATTACTCTGCTCTGCCCTCCCAGCCATGCATACCCAGCCCTGTTCATGATTTTAGGCAAAAGAAAATGGCCTCCATAAGGCGTGAGCGCCCCAGGCCGGTAGCTAGGCAGATATCCCTCCCTACATTACTCCCCAGAGTAGTCACGCCTAGCTCCCCCAACCACTCCACACCTCGCTCCATGTCAGAGAGTGGGAGAGAATGTGGTGACTCCTTTGATGCCTTCGCCTCCAGCAGGTTCAACTCACCAAAGGGGACTCATCCTCAAAATTTTTGGAAAACCATCCCAACTTCACCTCCTAGAAGTAGTAACCCCCCAGTCGATACCAATGCCTTTAGTCCTATAGAGGAGCTGCGGCTATGTGAAGTGGAGCCTCCACCGTTGCCTCCAAGAAGGCCTTTAAGAACTCCAGTGAACGAGATCTACTCGGACAGCTGGCTTCATAGAGGCCAAGAGCTAGCTGTCCACAAAGAAGCTTACCTGCTTTCACAGACTGGTGTGGCCTCCCTACAACATGGAAGAGAAGGAGAACGCAAAAGAAATACACCAAGTATATCTCCAGACCCTCACACTACCAGTGAGACCTCTGATTCCCTCAGCGTTCACTCTCAGCCACATGCAAACAAGACTTCTCCCAGATTCATGTCTGACGAAAAGCTCAAGAAGTTCAAATATGAACCTTTAGAAGATGAAACTGACTGCTGGAGGGGGATGCTGTTTGAACAAGACTTGTATGGACGTGTCGGGAGAGGGAACTATGGAGAATCCAAAGTAAACAGCAAACATTTATCGCTGACCACGGAGGAAACTGCTGAAAATACCATCACATCAAGGAACACCACCCATTCTCGACACGTGGATGTGGCAGAACCTAAAATGCTTCTTGATAGTGAGCTGTCTGTTGCAGATCTTTTGAGTCTTTCATCTGCAAGTCTCCTCAAGTCAAATGCAAAGGCACTAGGTATTATTACTTCCAGTACGTTAGAGTCAACAGTAGATTCTTCCCCCATTCATCCAGCTCAACCTTTATGTGAAAACAATAATGTGTCTTTGTCACTAACGTTGGAAGATCTGAACATGAATGTGAATGATTCAGACTTTAGTTTTATTGATTCTGATGGCTCTCCTCATTCAGAAATAGTTGATATTCTTAAAGGTCCCAATTGTTTAGGCGGGGTTTTCCCACAGCCGTCCGAATATTCATCCAATTACCCTGAGGAGACCGTGACCACATCTGAGGATATGTCCACTCTGAAGAATACATGCATAACCCAGAGGACCTGTCCCTTTGAAATAACCACATCATCTAATAAACTCTGCAAAGTCTCCCCAGTTTGCCAAGACAATTGCCAAGATGGACGATGTGAACTGAATGATGTGACAACACATGGCAACTCCCCAACAAATAGGAAAGAGAATGCTGCTTTGTCATTAGAAGGCCAAACATCTGATCAACCTGATCTTAAAACTGAATCCAGACAAGATGTGACGAGAGGTGTTGACGATTTAAAAAACACACGAGCTGCATTTGATGATAATGGCAACCCAGAAGCAAAACTAGCCACGCCCGACACGAAGGAGTCGTTATCGAGGGTGGTTAGTGCACGTTTTAGACCGAAAGGAATAACCAGTGGCAGTCCACACTGTCAAAGTAAAAAGGGAGAGGGTAAGTTTGAACAGTTGTCCCTTGATCAAAATATTTCAGCTAGTGAAGGACCATTCTCGTACCAACCCACTAAATGGACTCCTCCCTCTTCACTGACTTTAGATAAAGAGACAGCCTCTCTGACAGACAGCATAGGCCAGACTGATTGTGAGTTGAACAGCACATCACTAAGGCCCTCACGAGAAGACACTGCTACCATGCAGTCAATTCTTACAGAAAACTGTGTAACAGAAAGACCCCCTGAGATCAGTTTTGAAGACCTCCATGCAAAAGTAGCGCCACACTTGAGAACCCCTTCAAAGTCAAAGATTGGGCAATCTTTGCAAGAGTCTGAACCCTCCTCTTCCATCCCGTCTTCTGCACTCTCGCTGTCAGCTGACTCTGATGCACAGGCTAAGCTCCACCCTTCCCCTGTCTTTTGCCCCTCCATACACCCCTTAAGTGCGGGGCCCAGTGCTGGAGCCATTACCTCTCCGGCTGTGGCCCCCTACACCTCCTCTTCCTCCTCCTCTACCTCCTCCACCACTACTGCCCGGCCCCTGGTCCATGCACGGCACTCACTTTTGCCTGAAGAGACACAGCCAGCTAGCAACCTGCCCCATCAGGAGAGCAGGTGAGAATCCTCACTCTAGGCTATACGCACTAAACTCCTCTCTCTAGATGTTTGGGTATTGCAGACAACAGTTGCACATACATTACAAACGATCGATATAAATGGGGAAATAAATCTGAAACTACCTTTCACATGTTTGCTGAAGTTTTGATTGTTTTGCTCTCGCAGCTTTGTTGACTATTGGCACGGCCTGTTGGATGCTGAATGCACTCATGTCCTCCTACATCCCACCTGCTCATCCAATGCATTTGGATGATACAGTACCTGCTGTGCATTGTTCTTGGCTTTGCTTCACTTTTACGTTATTCATCCCATGTTTCAGTTTCATGTTGTCTGTTATGATTTTGTTATTAAGTTCTGCCTGAACTTAGTTACCTTTGCTGCCACTTTGGCCACCTGCTAATGAAAGCTAAACGTAAATCACCCTCATATTGGTGTCTTATTATATTACTAGAATGTGTGATAGCATTCCTATGGAAGAGTATTGGGGACATTCTAGGCGATTTTTTTAACGCACCTGGGAGGAGGGGGGTGAGACAAAAACGGAGAAGAAATATAGAATATAGGAATTTGCGAGGGAATAAAACTGAAATTTGCAAGAGAATTGCGAAAGTTTTTTGTCACTAATGGAGTTTGGGAGAAAGTGTTTTCTTGCCAAATTTGATCTAAGAATCTTTAAGCTAAGAACTTTTTTTCTGAGAATCCCCCTCCGTAAAAAAAAAAACCCCAAACGAAAAACATGCCTATAATGGCCCTAGTACAATTCTGTACATTCCAGTACATGAGGCGGGCATCTTGGTCAGAGATAAAGTTTACAGTAAGTCAGCGTAATTGTAATAAGTATGAAAAAGGACCCCCATTTTGGACATATTCCCAAGAAGCAAAAGGGCGATACATATGACATATAGGGATGAGCAGAATACAGTCACAAGGAACAAATCATGAATGTATATAGTTATCTATGCAGCATCCATTGAATTATACTATGTTTATAACAGATTTAGGAGAGGCATTGCAAATACTGCAAAATGTTGGGTAGTATTTATATGCTGTCATGTGTTTATTAACAAATAGACAAAGGACCATAGAGAAGCACAGGTGCACATACATTAATTGTCAACATTTGGAATTGATTATGAATAAATCATAGTTTGCAAAAGTAAATGTTTACAGGATTATCCCAGAAGCCCAGCTTTGCTTTCTGCAGTGAATTATACACTTTAATTATATTTCTCTATTTCTAACCTATCCTTTGCTGTTGCTGCTGAATAGGGACCCATGTGTATCCCTCATGACTCCTTGAGGAGCAAGGAGTTCATTAATCTTCTTTCACTGTGTGAACAATCAACCTTATGATCTGCTCTGATCTGTTGAGCTTTTTCTGGATTTTTTTCTTTTCTCTTGCAGTGGCTATTGTAACTGGTGAACCATCATTTCAACATACAAGATGATTGTAATGTGTATTTAATGTGTATTAGCCATGCAGATACTGTTACACTGTTAGTTAGTCTGTTAGGATGATAGTGAATGTATATATCCTTGTTGAAATGCTGCCGCTGACCTGTTAACTTTGCAGCCCTCATCCAGTGAAGCCACTAACTGCCATGGGCAGCCAGCCGGAGAAGAAGGAGGGTCGTTCTGTCCTGGAGAAGCTCAAGTCCACCATTCACCCTGGACGCACTGCCCACCACACTGTGGCTGAACCGGAGAAGAGTCAGGTAACAAAACTTGAATCCTTTATGTCCTTTACTCAAATTTGATAACCTTTTATATTAATGGTATTTTTTTATACAATTCAGCAAGTCTTTCATTGATTTCATGATATGAGAATTTGTTGGCCCTTAGCAGAAAATATTTTAGGGCTCAAATTAGTTTCTTGGTATGTATTCCTTCATTCTTCCCAAATTAATTGGAGAGATACATTCCACAGCAGCTATTGTACATTTACATGGACAGAGCAACCCAGCTATTCTTGTTAAGGTCTTATTCAGGTTAAGCTGTTCACATGCCTCTCTGATAACCTGTGAGAAACGCTGTCTCCATTACTGTAATAAAACAGTTGACAGAATATTCCTGTCTACCAGATAGAACAAGTATGCAGCAAACATGTGTGAAAAGCTGCCACTCCCCCCCCCCCTCCCATTCTGACTAGGTTTATGTCTGATACAGGGGAAAGAAATGCTGATCCTAATAGCAATAGTGAATGTTGTGCACACCCATTTTCTGCTGACATCAACATTTAATGCTGTGTGAGTCTGTGTTTGTGCAGATGATGAAAATGAATAAGATGTTTGCATTCCACACTAACACATTTAATATCAGAGTAAGAAAGGCATCTGAACCAGGTTTCTCATAAACAGAATATGAGTTTAACCAAATTTTTCTGTCATGAAGTTTAGAAAGTTGTTTTTTGGCTCTCTGGCAAGATACATTTCAATATAAATAGCTGAAGAATGTAAAAAAAAGCAACTTACATGTATGAAGAGCATTGATAAAAAAAAAAGAAAAAAAAAAAGACTGTTACACACCTATGATCAGACTTCACATCAGACTTCAAATAGGCTCCATGAAATTCAATATAAATAGATCAAAAGTAGAAAATAGAAATACAGCCACACACTGATTAAAAGAATAGCCTATTAACCCATGGCATGCTGTTCCTCTCCCCTGCAGGAGGCGCGAGTGGACCACTCTGCTCAGTACCAGCAGCTGACCAACATGGAGCTGATCTCCCTGCTGCTGCAGCAGGAGATGGACATGCAGAAGCAGCAGGCGGCCTCTGAGCAACAGGGGGCGCTGTTGGAGAAACGTGAGGCGGAGCTGAAAAAGGTCAAGCTGCAGGTGCGAGACCTGGAGGACTACATTGATAATCTTTTGCTGAGGATCATGGAGCAGACGCCCACGCTGCTGCAAGTGCGTGGCAGACACAAGTGACAGCAGCACTAGAGTGTGTATAATGGCTATTGCACACACTGTATGATCAGTTTCCTCTAGAACACTGCTTCCTCAGTAGATTGTGACTCATTTGTAACTGGATGCAGAGACCGACTTTGTTTTGGTTGCTTATACTTGAAAAGTCCCATTGTTGCACAAAGGGCAAGAAATGAGGATTGGGAAGCACTGTTCTAGACTAGAGGCAGGTGTAGTAAAAAACACAAACCTGATCTCATAATCATCCAGGTCTTCTCACTGCTAATACTGCCCTGTTGATGTAGACACAATATAACCCGACATGCATGCTTCTTACTATCTCAATTTGGTACACACAAAGAACAAAACAAAGCTCTATGCGAGAAGCTTCTATCATAGCTTATGCAAATGGTTATTTCACCCATGCTTCCTAGAATAAGGTACAGTAAGATACTCAGCTGTTATCCATTTAAATTAGGTTTACTGCTCTCACTTGTGCGTAAATACAATTTAGGCTACAGAAAACATATTTTTGGGAGTATGCTGTTCAGGGAAGAAAACAGTTACTCTTGCAAAATATGATGTTACGTCAACTAACCTTATAAAATGTGGTTTGGGGTTTATTGAGGTTGAATTGAAGAAAATAAGCTAACATTTTGGTACAGGAACAGTGTTAATCTCAAACAGTTCTATGAAATGCCAATTGGACAAAGGTTAACTTGAGTGAATTCCATATTTTCAAATAGAACTGAAGAAAAGTGACCCCAAGGGGGAAAAAAAAATAGCAACCATCACAAAACTTTGTAATACACAAAGCCTAAGAATACTGCAAAACAGTATCAGAAGAAAATGTTTCTGCATTAACATTGCTGTATGATAAGCAAAATAATTACTTACATCTCTTTCCAGAAAAGAGAGCTGTCTCATTTCCCGTTTGCACTTTTTCATTTTAGACAATATTGTGTTTTTTAAATAGTTATGTCTGATTACAGGATAAAGTAAGTAGGATGTTTTAATAAATGTCCCTGTTCTGTTGTCCAATGTTCGAGTTGAAATAGCAAAAGGGGAAGAAAAGAAGAAGAAAAGCAACAATGCAGTAAAGAAGAGTGTATTATGTTATTTCTATCATTTTGTCATGATAATATTAGCTAATACCACTCTAGTACCACTGTAGCTAACGGCAATGCTTTACATGACCGCAGTACTGTAATAAGTAAAATAAAATGCACATGAATCAATGGACGTTTATAAGCTGCTTATACTGTCGGCTTGTGATTGACCACCGCAGACTGATGCAAAATATAGTGCATGTGTATACTGTAGTAACAGAATTGAGTCATGTGACTTGGACTCGAGTCAGCTTCAAGTTACAATTTTAATTGCTTGATACTTGATTTGATGCATGAAGAGGAGACTTGATGTGGGTTCAGGTGACTTGACCGTTGACTTGAAAAGGTTTCTAAAGTCTTGACTTGAGATCTTGTGTTTGTGTTTGTGTTTCCAGTAGAGACAACTGAATTTAAATTCTGTTTTCTGACTTTGAATGGAATGATCGGATTTATTGAAGTTGAAACTGATTATAGAAATCAAACTCATGATGCTCTTACCACGTTTTTATGCTATCAAAACCAAATTGTACTGAAAAATCGATTTAGTTTTCTTTAAGATATCAAATTGATACTGGTTTCTTGATTTGTTCTGCCTTGTATTCTGCATTTAGACTCGGGGCTTGACTTGAGACTTTTTCATTAAGGCTTGAGACTGACTTGGGACTTGGGCTGGCTTGGTCACACCTCTGTGTGGCAACATTTCTTTCTCGCCACTAGAGGGCAGTCCATACCTTACAGTAGGCCTATCCCAGCTTTCCCTGCTGGCTGTGCAGGTGGCAGGTGCCCCTCAGTGCTGTAACCTGCTCTTTCAGCATGGACCTTGTCCTCCACCTTGCATGCATTGATTTAGCAGATGCAAGTGCATGACTCTATACATACTGTACACCTATTTGAGCTGTTAAGAAGAATAATGGCTCTTCATCTCCTTACATATAAAAATGCCTGAAGAATTATGGCCCAAGTCCCTGTTTGAGATCATCAATCACTGGTTCCCAATGTAAAGCAAAATAAAAGTGGAGAGGCAGCTTTTTTATTTTTATAATTTGATTTATGGAGGTGTTGAACACTGCCCCACTTCAGACTCAACAGGCTCCCTCTACTGTTAAAAAGCAGTTGAAGACACACTTTTTTAAGTTAGCATTTTCATAGGATTTTCTATATTTGCTATATACATAAAGATTAATAATTAATTGATAATGAATGTTTATTTGGAACATGTTAGATGATAGACCCTATAACCATATATATTGATACAAGATACAAACTATTCATCAATGGTGTGCCTCCCACGAGCATAAGCATTGTAGTCATTAGTCTATTCATCTTTCTTCCAGCCTTCCTCTAGGCTTGTTCACATGTAATTTAGGTCAATCTGACAGCTCAAAGTGTGTCCATTAATCTCTCCCAAGATCTATCAATACGAACAGACAGTTGTTGTGCAATTGCGCTCACCTTATTGATTATGTGGGATGTGTAGTCATGTGTTTCAACTTTACCAGTGTAAGTGCACATGACAGAAACTACACATCCCAGCAGACGTAGCGACACGTTGCTTCACTAGTTACACAGTGAGTGTATAGTTCACTCTACTTGAAAATCCGTTCATGATTCAGTTCATTAATAAATAAAGACTAGGGTGTCATGGCGGAATCCGCAGCTTGCCCTGCTTTCCAGCTTGGGAGACCTCGATACGACCAGGTAAGTCGTCTTTATAGCCCGTTATTCATGCATTAATTACATTTGTTTTGGAAGGCTTTCGGCTGCAAAAATGCTCCCATCCTCCGCCCTGCTGCTCCCTCCGCGGTGGCTGATCTGGATGCTGCTACTTTGTGGCGAAAGTTGTCTTTTCTGCGCGACGCATTTCCCTAAGCTCATGCTTTAAATTCACCATGCAACCAATTAACAACTTTCAGATTATAATGAACTTCCGCATGCGATATGAATGATTATTATTGTGTGTTTTGTTTCTCGTGTGGCTGCGATGATCTGACCGCAATGTTATATCGCTCGCTGTATACATCAACCTTGCAGAGTCGCGTCCTCTGACTGGCGCTGACAGAACACCAGCCAACATTTCATAATCTATGCGCGTAAAAATGTGATTAATTAAGCCCACCGTGAACTCACATTTTAACATTTTGCACTTTTATCTCAAGTTTCTTAATAGTCTTCTCGTTTATTTAGCCTACTAGTTTGTGTTTGTGCTAGTTTAGATAGGCCTACCTAACTGCATACAGTATGTCTCTCTCTTAGCCTACCTGACCTGTAAGTCAAACTTGCCGTTTCCAAACAGATTTCTAATACAGTAGGCTATACTATTTGCCATGATCGTTATCTTCTGTATCCATTCCAATCCAACACACTTTAACACCTTTTACCAGGTTTTCAAAAATTATGCATTTGGCAGACTTGCCCGGCTGTGCAACTCCTTTAAACCATGCCATGGTCAAGATTAATGGGCTGTCTGTCCTTATCTTTAGCACATTAGTCAATTTTCCATCCTGAGAAATGAATTAGCATTGGTCAACTCAAGAGATAATGTGACCTTCATGTTAAATCCAATGGCACGTTAACTGAGAAGCCCTTGGACTCATGTTAGTTAATGGATTTAATATCTAAAGCCTCTTGTCCCATTATAGAGCAGCCTATAGGAAATTATTTACTTGATTATGATGCACCGAACAAAGTCCAGTCAGGTTTTGTAAATAAGTCACTAAAGTTTTGGATCTGTCATTGTAGTCTATGAGATACTATCAATGTGATCCTTCTCAAAACGCAGACTGCCCTGCACCATATGGATGTGGCAGGAAACTATGGAAAAGCGAGAACAAAGAGCCCCCCAAAAAAGACACTGTATTCTTGAATTTGGAGCCTGGGGATAGTAATTAACAGAGGATGTTGCACGGGTCACAAGCCTAATAACAGTTTATTTGCACCCATTTGGCTCATGTGATTACTATTTCAATAATTACTCTCCCAAATGCATGGCTGACTGTATTTTTTTTTTGAATGAAGATGTTTCATCCTTGTTGCCAATTCCTATCGCTGAAATTTCAGCAAGAGGGCCTTTTCGTCTACTCTTAACCCATAATAAATCATCTGAAAACCTGGCAGTGCGTGTTGACTTGATCAAGGTGCTGTAATACTTTCTGTTTCTTGCATCAAAGCAGTTAAAATTAGGGCAGTCCTTGAATCAGCATAAATCTCTCTCGGTGTACATGTGCTCCATCTCTGCTAGCCTTGTTGTGTATTCTCTGGAGAGCTGAAACGCATGAATAATTAAAGCAGGCTGCTCACGTGGATCATCTCTCTAAAAAAGAAAACAGCACTGCAGCACACACGCCTGTCAGAACCCCCCCCCCCTGCTCCTCTCTCACCTCTCCCAGGCTTCAGGAGGATTGGAGGTTGTTTCCCCTCATTACAGTTAGGACCTGGTGCTCCAGAGATAACTAAAGTGGAGAAGGATGCATTCCACTGTCTTGCACTGACTGTGCTGCCTGCCCTTCATAAGTGATAAATGGCTGCGAGGGAATCTGATGGAAGCTGCCATGTTTTACCCCATCTGGTTTGCCAAACAGACTCTTGGCAATGAGCTGCCATTGGGCCTTTTCAGGCTGTTGACATGCTGTTAGCCTTGAATGCCGATCTACAATGTGAAGGGAACCGCTAAACAGAACGCCTGACTAACAGTTTCAAGCTTGAGTGGTGAAAATGGCCTCAATTGGAAAAGCGTGTGTGGTCAATGTAAACCAGCTCAGAGAGTTAATGCCTTTTCTCCAAAGTTGGTCTCAAAGACACCTTTTACTTGCTGGACATCTTAGCTGTAAATTGTCCCATCTTGCAGTTACCTGAAAGACTTTCGCTGCCTGCTATTTAACAGTAGACATTTGGATGTATTAATTTGTTTGGGCATTTGAAAATGACTTATTTACTCCACTATAACAGTCTCTAAAGTTTCTTATCAGTATTCCTCACACAGGCATTTGGCTTCACTGTCCCCTGATGACAGGCAATTTAATCCCTCTGTAATTATCAAAACAAATGAAAGTAAGCACTATTTTCTACAGTATCTGCAATATGAATACAGAATGTTAGCTTTTAATTGTGAAATCAATTAATTGTTTTCAACCCTATTTCTCCCTCCGTTTGCCAACTTTTCTGACAATAATCCATTTGCAGAGGGGAGGATGGTTTAAACCAGGCATGTCCAAAGTCCGGCTCGGGGGCCAATTCCGGCCCGCGGACTGATTTTAAACAGCCCACGGCTTGTCTCTCAAAATAGACTATTATGTGGCCCTCCATACAGTATTGGTTAATCAAGCAAATTCACGTTGCGTTTTTTTCTCTCTTTCTATTTCACCTAACGATGACACCACTATCACACAGTTTGTACAACTTTATAGACAAGCACCAAGTAGGAACAACGCGGGCAGAACTAATGTTTTCAGACGGTAAACGGCAAATGAATGGTTACCTAGCAACAGACATTTCCCACTAGGTGGCAGACATGGTGGCCAGCCACAGCAAAGAAGCATCAAGTTGACAGTGAGGGGCGCCGCTTTCAGGAGCGCTGGAAATTTGAATACTTTTTCACTGAGAGCTAAAACAGTTACATTTGTCTGGATGAAGTGAAACAGCCTATATTATGGCACTGAAAAAAATCGAGTACAATTGTAGTGTGTGTGTGTGTGTGTGTGTGTGTGTGTGTGTGTGTGTGTGTGTGTGTGTGTGTGTGTGTGTGTGTGTGTGTGTGTGTGTGTGTGTGTGTGTGTGTGTGTGTGTTTGTGTGTGTGTTTAATAACCCATATATCATGCGAGAAGCAGCTGGCGCCCAGGTAGTTTCACATTATCTAATTTTGCCCCCATTCAAAAAAGTTTGGACACCCCTGGTTAAAACTCTCATGAAGGATGAACTTTCTCACTTTGTGTTTTCTAGGGTTCGTTCCTCGGTCGGCTGAGACACTTTGTAGACATCATTGACCCCAGCACCCTGTTTGTGTCCGAGGTAAAGTTGACTGTTGAAGTCATATATTTTAAATAGATGCGTCTTCAGTACAAATTCTGGAGTTCGGTCCAGACTTTATACTCGTTAAAGTGGTTAGCGCTGTTGCCTCACAGCAAGAAGGTTCCGGGTTCGAACCCTGGTTCGTACCAGGTCCTTTCTGTGTGGAGTTGGCATGTTCTCTCCGTGTTTGTGTGGGGTTCCTCCCACCGTCAAAGACATGCTAGGGTTAATACTCCTAGTTGTTCAGGGCTGAGAGGAGATGAACCCCTCAGGTCTCACATAGCATTGTAAAGATTAACAATGGAGAAAAATCCAGTTGGGCTCGCCTGCTTAGTTGTGGAAGATCTAATCTACATGATATGTACTTTATGTAGATTAGGTCTGTTATTCTTGTTTTCAAATACCATACTTTCTTTGTTTTGTCTGTAGAGACGACTGATAGAGTGTGTCAAATTGCTGGATGATTATAAACATGGCTCGCTTCCACCTGACGTGTCTGATATACAGGTGAGTATTACTATGATGTACTGATGTGATACAACAGGGTATGACACAATAATAATATTATAACTATATCTATATATTATATCTATTTTCCTAAAGGAAATTCAGATTGCACGGTCAGGATGGGTAACATGGTGCATATTATAGCTACAGCAACAACAGTAGAAACAGATGTTCATCGTCAGAAATGGACAGAAGTGTTTGAAGAGCAAGACAGCGAGCTCCAGAGACTCTGTTAGGTTCAAGAGAAGCAAGAAAATAGCATTCAGGGATCAGTTGACCTTTTTCCCACAGCGGCCATTTTGAACTTACATTCACACTCGTTGGGGGATCTCTACCTGAAAGAGCAAGTACAGCCCAGCTATGCTCTACTGCTGTGCACCAAGATGAACATCATCACAA
Organism: Poromitra crassiceps; assembly: GCF_964638095.1. Taxonomy (NCBI): domain Eukaryota; kingdom Metazoa; phylum Chordata; class Actinopteri; order Beryciformes; family Melamphaidae; genus Poromitra; species Poromitra crassiceps. The sequence continues at coordinate 26,788,815 of NC_139634.1, forward strand.
ACGTTTGGAATCACACAAATATTTATCATTTCAGAGATTCTCCACTGAAAAACCTATTAAAAACCAATTGATGCCAAGAATCTTCAGGTTCACATTTTAAAACTGCTGTAGGTAGTCAATTCGTCTTTGGTCACCAAATGTGCCACAATTGGCGCACAATTGCTCAAGTGTACATGCTCAGAATGTTGTGGGTGATATTTATAGTATTTATAACTGTAATTCATAAAAGTTACCCACAGCTTTAAGGTAATATGTTTGGCCCACTATAGCTTGCTGCTGTAATCTAACCTTGGTAGTTGTTTGTTTCTTCTGTTTTCCACCCTGAGGTTGACTTAAGTTCAAAATGGGTGCCGTGGGAATAAAGTCAATAAAGTAGCTATCACCAAAAAAAGAGAGAAAACAGTAATCAATGTCTTCTAATGTACGGTAGTTAATTGCCTTCCATCAAAGTGTCAGCTATGTCTCCAAACTGAATGTAAGCCTGATTCATTGCACTGTTTTCCTCTGCAGTTATGGGAAGCCCAAAAGGTGAAACAGGTAAGTGATTTGACGGCGCCGCAGCTCAGCTGGGGGTAACGGCGCTTCCATACATTCAACACATTCTCTCTTAGCTCCTGCTGGCAGCAGGATGATGATGTCATCATGATCTCTGCACGCAGGCCATCATTCATCCTGACACAGGAGAGAAAATCTTCATGCCATTTCGAATGTCAGGTATGACCTCAGATGAAGATCTTCGCTAAACATGCTTTTATTTCCTCATTTTGTCATCATTCTTACGCTGATTATAATTTGTACACCACGCAGGTTATGTACCATTTGGAACACCAATTGTAAGTCCTATATGGAAATCATAATTTCATCCGTTTTATGTACATATTGTTCAACGTTTGCATGAAGTTGACTTTGCTATGCGGATATCCATTTGCTCCAGCGACACTCATTTATGGTCATGTTTGGGTACGGATAAAATGCAAGCTGGTAGAAATGTAGTCCAAAAATAAGCTCTTATTCCCTGGTTTCATCTAGGTCATTGGCCTTCTTCTGCCAAATCAGACGATGGTTTCTACCATTATATGGCAGGTACTGTACCAATAACAAGCATCATGTAAAGCCACTGCATTCAGCATCCATTTTGAAACATCCAGTGAGCACTTACACACTATTGTTGTGTCCTTGCAATGCATTCCCACATGTTAACACACTGGAATTAGTCCATTGTAAAGTGCTACTGTGTGCTGTTCAATATTGCTTGTTGATATTTTTAGAGCATATGTTTTTGTTTACTATTTATCCATCTATCTATCCATTGATCGATCAAACGATCGATCGATCGATTGATCTATCTATATCTATCTATCTATCTTTCTATCTATCTATCTATCTATCTATCTTCCTTCCTATCTACCTACAGTGGCTGAACCAGAGTCACAATGCCTGTGTGAACTACGCCAACCGCAACGCCACCAAGGTAGGGAAAAGTGCTTCTGTAAAGCTTAACAAAGAATTCTCTAGAAAATGGAATTGAGTCACTGAGCGGTCGGCGACAAGGCCACCGCTGCGGCACACCCCGACGTGCGCGCAGGTGCGAGGGCCCGTTCAACGCTGCTTGCGGCTGTAATTGTTATTATATTACCGTTATGTGGTTACCTTTACCTTTAATGTGTGTGCATTCACATGGTGAAGTCATATAGATTCATGTCACTGTAATGTACCTGTATTCATTCAGTCTATTTCTGTTGAACAGTATTTCTTTTCTCCCCCTCCAGCCTACACCAGCATCCAGGTTCATGCAAGGCTATGTGGGAGCTGTGGGAAGCGCCGTCTCCATTGCAGTGAGTGTCTTGGTGATTCAAGATGTAATTAAAAGATGTAATTAATATGCGGTCACTACCTGCACAAGGTGCAGAGCTGTTTCCTTGGTGATAAGCAGTTTTACATCTGCATTGTACATTTAGTTATTATACTTCACGTAGCTGGAACAAAAAACTTCCAGAAGATCTCAGAAGTGCCATAACTTTTAAAACTACTAGAAATATTGTGCGCTTCGTGCACTCATTTGTAGCTTCGCTCACATCATTTTTTTTTTTTTTTTTTTTATCCCCTTGGCAATTGTGCTCCACTGTGCAGAGTGGAGCGGAACCCCTCCGCCATAGTATAGTAGTGAGATAAGCTTAAAACTTGTATTGTTCTGCAGTGCCAGTGCAACTTGATCTTTATTCTAATGAATGCAGTGTAATTGTAATTTATTCACTCTTCTTATACACTTTGATCTCTTTTTATTATTTATTTATTTTTTAAATATATATATTATTTTTGTATTATTGTAGGATTATGTATGAATTATCAAATGCCTTATATTCCTTGTATAAAGCACTTTGTGTACAAAATGTGCTGTGCAAATAAACTTGCCTTGCATAGCAGCACTCGTAGTGCTAGTAACAGTATTGCAGCATTTGTAGCGGTAATGTTAGTGGTAGTTTAGGAAATAATTTTAGCAGATCATCCACCCATCTGCGCCATGAACGGCACTGACTGACTGACGACTTCAAATACCTTGGGTCATATGTTGTCAGCAGCTACAGAGCAAAAGACCAGATCATCGACTCAGATATTCTGCTCTGGAGACTTCCCTGCCCCGCTCTGAATGAACTTGTAGGGGCAATGAGCAACAGAATCCAGTGGCAACAGCGTCTGTCTCAGATTTCAAGGGCACTCGAAGGATGATGATGATGAGAATAAGTGGAAATGGTTATTACAGTCAAAAGTGTCAAAAGACTGACCTGATTTAGCTCACCTTCAGTCACGTTCACCTGGTATAGTGAATAATGAAAGAATAATAGCACAGAAGTATTTATAGTAGGAGTTTCTTGATAGTACTCAAAGGTTAGCAGATGTGATTTAAAGTGTGTTTGTGTTTTGTACTGTAGGTGGGACTGAATGTGTTGATCCAGAAGGCCAACAAGTTGAGCCCTGGCACCCGAATGATAATACAGAGACTCGTCCCCTTCCCAGCTGTGGGTGCGTACTGATGGGACGACCTGCCATACCAGCTATCATAAGGATGGTCACTGAGGCCATTTACAACTGGCACTAACATGCGTTTTCTGTGATCAGATTGCAATCAGATCGTGCTTGACCACTTGAAAGTACAGGTGTAAACACCCCCAAGACACATTGAGGATGGATTGCGATCTGATCGGCCAAACCACCTCCGGAGGTGGTCAGGGACGCATTGTGACCACATTGAACACAAGTTTACTGTAAATACAATGCGTCCTCTCAATCCACATACAACAGCAGTCACCGTTGTCGCTATGGAGCTTGCCTGATGTGATCGCAATAGGATCGTAATGTGGACACGGGAGACACATATTAATACAAGGTGCAAATGAAATCAGGTTAATGTGGTCAAGCACTATCCGATTGCAATCTGATCACAGAAAACGCATGTTAGTGCCAGGTGTAAATGGCCTCAAAATGTCACCCTCTGGTGGCAGATCGGCAGAGGGTGGAGCAGTGACCGGGGCAGCATGGGGATAAATTGGCCAAGTATAATTGGGGACAAAATGGGGGACAAAATTGAGCTTTGACCTTTTTTTTTCTTTTTTCTAAATCATGAACTTTATTGTCTATTCTAAGATTACAGTAGTGGTAAAAGTTGTGCCCTTAATTGTTCACAAGAGAGAAAAGTACATAATAGAGGCTTCAGAAGAGAAGAGAAACCTTATTGACCATTTTCACAGCAGCCATTTAGTGTCTAAAAGGCAGGGGTTTCCAACTTCCAGTCCATTTAAGTGTTCCAGTGCTGGGACCCTCATTAATGTTTTGGTTGCACCTGAGTTTACCCTGCCTTTTAGACACAAAATAGCTGCTTTGAAAAGGGTCATTAGAGGAGAGAGAAGAGTCACACATGCTGTGGTTGTCGGCGATAGTCTTCTGCAGACTTGACTTTTTCCCCTCTCTAACTTTAAAGTGTTGTGGTTAGCCTTGTGCACATAGTCTCACACCAGCCAAAAATAAGGGAATTTATAGAGGAATGGCAGCCAACGTTAAAAGATTTAAAATCTGTTTCTTAGCATTTCCTGTTCTTTAGTGCCTATTCTAGTTTTGAAATGACAACCTCCTAAGTAGGTCATGTGAAAATGTATTAAACCACTTTAACGGCTGCTGATCTGACCTCTGACTTGCCTTCCTCTCCCCGTCCTAAGCCACTGCAAACATCTGTAACGTGGGTCTGATGAGGCACAACGAGCTGTCTGAGGGCATCGACGTGCTGGACAACAACGGCAACGTGGTGGGATCCTCCAAAATCGCTGCCAGGCATGTGAGTGGCTTTTTGCACACTCAGTATCTCCATTTGAAAGTGCTGCATTTGTGTATACATTGCGGTCTGTTCAGTGAATGGCAAATCAGTATGGTTCAGTTGATTTGATGTGATGGAGTGGGGGGGGGGGGGGGGGGTCCTGATAATGGGAAAACCAGGTCTGCATGATTTCCTGTTAATTTCATGTGTCTGTGCCCCTCACTACATTATCCATTTGATCTCGTGGGAGGGAAAATTAAATCCAACGCATTGCAGTATTTGAAATGAAGCGTGTACACAATGTTCACATATTTTTCCCCAGGCGATCATGGAGACCGCCTTCACACGTGTGGTCCTCCCCATGCCAATCTTTGTCCTGCCACCCATCATCATGTCCTACCTAGAGAGGTTTGTGCATACACATGTTACTGGGAATTGGCGATTTTAAAAGGAAACTCACAACTACAGACAATTTCTATTCTATTATATTGTATTCTAGTTCTTCTATTCTTCTGTGCTGTTTCATTCTGTTCTACAAAACTTGCCCTAAATATTTCATGTGTACTGTTTGGAGCGGGCATATGTTATACATATATGTTTCCCATATTAATTCATTTAGCAGTGGGGCACCACAGAATGTAATGTAAAAATGAATGAAACAGAATAATTCAGTACAATCTCCCCTCAAACCACACAAAAAGAAAAAATAATAGTACGAATGTTTGGAATAGCTACTTTCATCATAAAAGTATATCAAAGAGAATAGTAGTAGTCCTCAACTGATGCAATATATCCAGAACTGGGACAAATCGACCAAAACACAAGACAAGCCAAAACTGTCTCCCATTCACAAATAGTGCAAAACAGGTGCAACGTTTTGTAGATGCAAAGCTGACTCTGTTGGCTTCAGGCACACATGTTCATTTGTCATTCCGTTAATTTCTGCAGACTCCAATTTCTGCAGAGCAACCGCCGATTGTTGCTGCCCATCCACAGCCTTGTGTGCCTGGCTACCTTCAGCCTCTCCTTGCCTCTGGCCATCAGCCTATTTCCCCAGATGTCTCAGGTAGGCGCCACTGCTGCTGCTGATTCAGGCCAGATGGCTTCGGGGGGGACAGCTGGGGTGGAATACAAATTACATATACACCACTTGACATGTACACCCCCTGCCCTCCCCCCCTCACTTCTCATTCCAGATGTGGCTTCCCAGAATGTGATTAATAGTCATGATGATTCCAAAACTTAAAGACAGACAGAGCAGGGTTCCCACGCTTCCTAGAAATCATTTTTGTTTGTGAATTTGAGGTGGGGAAATCAAGGCCTTGGAAGTTTTTGAAAATTGACATAAATAGATGGTCTTTGAAAGTGCTTGAATTTATATATTTTGTGCAAGAATATAAATCCTTTCTTTAAGTAAATAGGTTTAACACAGCACAATTGAGACAATTGCTCACACATTCAGGCCTCTCTCTTTTTAATTGTTGTCTAGCCTGCTACTTCTCATTATAAGAATTCTCAGTGTTGGAACGGTAATTAACCTTGATCTGTGTCTCAAACTATGCCATGTTGGCTCCTGTGGGACCCTTGCAGACTTACAAGATGGCATCAGGGAGATTTGAAATCTCAACTTTGTTCTTTACCCTCTCTCTCTTTTTTCTTTCTTTTTTCAGATTGAGGTGTCTCACCTTGAGCCAGAGATCGCCATGGCAACAGATTGCAAGGTGGTGACCTACAACAAGGGCTTATGATGGATGGTGTGGTGGGGGAGAGGAGAGGACAGGGAACAAGGATGTAAGCGAGGCTGCTACGTGGTGAATTAGCTGTCAGGGAGACCCTTGGGTTCCTACTTAGCACCTGTTGACAGGTCGGGGAACTTTCTGCTGCATTAATATAGCAGAGCTGGGATTATCACGCACTAACGAGCGGCTGCAACGCTAATATATTCTGAATAATGACAAAAATGCTGATGAGGAAAGTCCATCTGAACACAACTTGGATTGGACGATACTGCCAATGTGAATCATTGAACAATTTTAAACTGGTGAATGGCAGTCGACTGCATGCCTGGTTTTCTAACCCCAATAATGTGAAAAGGTGAAAGGGCACACAGCAATCTGACCTCTTAGCAAGTGTCTTTTTTTCCTACAGTAGCCACTTTGGTGCATTTCCTTCTTATCTGTAAGGAAGAACAGTTCACTCCAGTATTGACAGATTTTTGAACCTCTACTGTATTCCTAATGGATAACTAATTTTGCACAATATTTTGAAACTGATAACATTATTACCTGAATATTATTGTACTAATCATTAAATGGTATTCTTATTACTTTGTATAATAACTCTGCTACATTATTAAATGTTTGCTAGTCAAACAATCTAACACTTTTATCTGTATTATTTAAATGATTTAATAAATCCTCTTTCTCACCTTCTTTGTTTTACGAGTTTTATTTTATCACCAGGCGAATTAATGTTGTATGAGCTAGCCTATAGGTAACACTTTGCTAGCTGGGCTTTCACACAGTGTAATACTTGATTTGCACTTTGCATTCATATTTATTTTGATTTCATTTTCAAATGAGAGTTCAATATTAGTTTAGTTTTAGTTAATTTTCATATGGGATTTGCTCATTTAAGTATAGTGGTAGTTTCTATTGATCAGAACAAATAGTTTAATTAATTTAATTATTATTATTTTTCTTTTTTTTACGTTTATTTTTAATATTGTAACTGTCATGGATAAGGAGAATGCAAATCATGTGTCCAGTGCGGGCCAGTGTGAAAAAGGGACACTAGTAGCTAAGCTCACCATGCTCACCACATTTGAATGCCATTATTTCAGACAGTTACTTTGGAGGTAATAATTATAGTTTTAATTTAGTTTCATTTTCCCCATAGACTCGTTTCATTTCAGCTTATATAGGCCTACTACTTACGAGTTTTCATGCTTATCACACTGGCAGAGCAGACTGAGGCCTGCTATTCTCCTTTCCGCCACTGGAAGGCAGCAGTCTCCCTCCTGTCCAGTCATAAGACGTGTCAGAGTTGAAAGGTAGAAGGTCACGTGGGGAAGATGGCTGCTCCCCAAGATGACATGTTTTCTCTCTGCGTGGACCCCGGCAAAGTTAGCAGTTGCGTTGAAGTCAGATTTATTGACAAAATCAAGGTAATGTGTGTCCTACATTTGCAGAGGAAACGATTTATGGCCAATTTGGGGCTTCATTTCTCTCTGAAGCAGTCATGCTGTTGCTCCATGCCTGACTGTTGTCAATCTGGCTCACGCATGGCAGTGATTGGGATTAACGTTAGCAGCTCACAGAGCCAGCTGTGGATGTAAAAGGGCTGAGGTCAGAAAGCAGAACACATAACGTAAAGGATGACGTCACGTTTATTGTTCATTTTTCAGGGGAAAGGTCTGTTTGCCAAAAGGAGCATCAAGAAGGGAGACAGCGTCTTCATAGAGCGCCCTCTAGTCTCTGCCCAGTTCCTATGGAATGCTTTGTACAAATACAAAGGTGAAGTTGTGTGTGTGTGTGTGTGTGTGCGTGCGTGTAACATTATTTGTCAATACACAACAGAGTTTAACAGTGATTTACTGCCATACATGAGTGGAAAACATCAGGATATACTATACTGTCAGAAATATACAGGAGCATAAGGTGAGTGTTATCAAGTGGGAACCTTTCTTCACTGATGTGTTGTTGAATTGGACTCACAAGTCAGAACACCGCTACTCAAGAAGGCTCAACATTGTATATTCTAGCATCCCAGAATACATTGTTAAGGAGTGAGTGCTACATGTAGCATTAATGACTTTGACAGGCAAATGCACAAGGAGTATATTCACATGACGGGTGTAGTGACAGAGCTTGAATTCAAATCAACATGGTCTGTAATGTCAAGTCAAGACAAGTTTATTTGTATAGCCCTAATTCACAAGCATGTCCCAGAGTAGCCTAGGTAAACCCAGCCCCCACGTGACCTGCTCTCTCAGTTCCCAGTCACATAGTGACTGAGAACAGGTCTGAGAGCAGGTCACGTGGGGGATGGGTTTACCCAGGCTAGTCCCAGAGGGCTTCACAGAAAATATGTGCTAATGCTATTGTGCCCTATCCTGCCCCTCTTCTCTCCTCTCTCACTCTGTGGTCCACAGCCTGTGAGTATTGCCTGCGTGCTCTGGAGACTGCAGAGGAAAATGCGAGGAGGCTCAGTGGCGTCCCAGGACTCAGCCTCCCACACCCAGAGCTGTGCAGCGTGAGGCCAGAGCTGCACCAAGCGTGTCCTCAGTGCCAGGTCCGTCTCATCAGGATACAAGGCAGTTTACACACACTCTGACACACACACACACACGCACACACGCAGCGTGTCCTCAGTGCCAGTTCGGTCTCATCATGCCAAAAATTCCAAAGTACTCTTGAGTTCCTGCATAGAACTTTATTCTTTTCAGAATGGAAAAGCCTTTAGATAATTTTGGGACACTAAAGGCCCAATCATACTCTAAGTTAAAGACGGAGACAGAGACAGACGGAGCCTTCTGTCCGTACTCTGCGTTCATTTTTTGCGTATTTCTGTCCGTCCTCTGAAAGCTTATGGATATATAGCAGCAGAACCACATACACACTCACACATTTGACTCTCTACTGCCCACTGGTGGAGGTATTGTTTAACATGATACCAATGTGAAAGACACATGGAAGTATGTGGGCAGTGACGATTACACCGTTTGAAAAGGACGCATTTATTGTCGTATGAAAATGGGAGTATAAATTAGCCTTAAAAGTGAAACATGGACTAATGAAATTCTTTAGGTTGGGTTTGTGGTTGAGTGATCCACTCCGCCTGTTCAATAGTACTGGAAACTCTGCCTTTTAATGCAGAAGTAACAAAAAAATTAATGGGACAATTAAATGTAAAAAAAAAAATACTGTTGTGCAGACAGTTTTTATGTAGCTGTAGTCAGGGAGGAACTTCAATTGTAACAGGCAATGTACACCAGATGCGTTACGGCTGGGTTGCAAATCCAACAAAACTGCCGGATCGACTCTCGCTGATGTTAATAGATGATGGGCGATACATGCGGTACGGAAAAATTACACACCTGTTCTATTTTTGTCGGATCCCGCATCCGTCTGACAGATTACATGAGTGTGGGTCTGTTCGCAGCTGTACCGGAGGCGGTGTACATTAGCCTTAAGAGTGGTGGACGATATGACCGGCCGATGTCGGAGGCCAAAATCTTCGTGATATATCAACAAACCAAGTCCAACCATACTTGTTCATTTGTTAATGCTTTGTTTCAGCTGGGCAAGTGTCTGATAGCCAACTTTAGCTGCTGTTAAATCAAATTGTCTTTTGAAGGAATTATAAGCAATGGCAAATTTCACATTAGATTCAGATTCCTTAGAGGTCCCACATGATAGTTGTTGCTCGTTAATGATCTCATTCTGAAGATAGTGGCCAAGAAAAGTGTGCTATACAGTGTGGCATAGTCATAGACGGACCACAAGTCCACACACAGTTGAATATAAGTAACATTTTTTTGACACCTTTTGCTCTCAATGACCCATTTGTGATGTTTTCTGATTTGAGAGAGCCTGCCTTCTCTTACAGGTTATTTACTGTAGCAAGGAGTGCCGACAGGCAGCAGCAGACCAATACCATCGGGTCTTATGTCTCGGCCCCTCGCACGACGATCCGGACCAGCCAATCAACAAGCTTAAAGACGCATGGAGGTGAGAGAGGATTTCACTTACTACTTTCATTGTGTGAACCCGCCGTGTTGCTTTAATGGGTTTGTTTCTCCTGAGTTAAGAGCATTCCTCTCCTCTCCAGGAGTATGCACTATCCGCCAGAGACCTCCAGCATCATGCTTATGGCCAGAATGGTGGCCATTGTCAAACAGGTGATTCTCAGATTCCTTTTGTTGTTGTTTTGTAAACAATGTTCAAATCACAAGGACAAACAATGTCCCCCCTCCCCACCCCGCAGACCACCCAAACAACATGGTACTCAGATTAATTTGATCACATTTTCATTTGTTTGTATACTTGATTTTGGATTCCCATTAATTTATCCTGTAGTGGGCGCTATTTTTCTTGGGATCCACACTCAAGGACTGGGACAAACAACAATATAGACGATACGATACAGACATACATTATAACCTAAAGAACAGCAGATCATTTTGCATAAATTGAAACAAAAGGGGGGAAAAACATGGTAACATTCAGACCCAAAGGTAACTCATGACTGGTGTAATTTAGCGTTATAGGCCTTTGACTGCTGTCTACGTCCAGTTGACATTTCCCCCAAACATTTTGCAATGCATGCCATGCCGTATGTTTTCCTGTGTCTTAATATTTACATTTTTTTTTTAAATAAACAATTAAGGCGGCGTTCTCACACACACACAACGCGCTCATTTGAGCTGCCAGCATCTTTCTGCAATTCATTCTTTATGTAAGGACGTGCTAAGCGCACTCCTCTTTCAAGGAACGCACCTGGTGTTTAAACGCTGGTGGCGTGTTTTGTTTTTGGCGGAGCGCTCTGGGCGTTTTAAGCTGAAAAAAGTTGAACATTTGGAGGAAAAGCGCACTGCTCGTCCTTTCACATCTCCTACCTATTCTCCTCCCAGAGGGATCTTCAACCTCTGCTGCTGCCAGAATTGGCAATAATCTGGCTTTCATGTTCCCAGTCAACAACATCAAACAGATGAAACCAGCTGGCTACCGTCCGTGTGATCGTTGTGTCCTAAACTGTACTGCACGCGACTGCAGGGGGAAACAAAACACACACAAAAACGCTCCGTACGCTGTGTTTGGTGCACAATGGAAGCGCTCTCGACATGATTTCCAAAGCTTTCACACATGTCCTGTGTGAACGCCGCCTTACAGTGTCAAACCTAGCTTGAAATTAACTGCAATACCAGCAAATAAAAGAAGACATGGATGTGACAAATTAAGGTTCCATGTTTACTGTGTGTATTAAATACATAATGAAGAAATACACTAACAACCAAATGTTATATACTGTATTTACTCAGTGACACAACATTTGTCATTAACTCTGCTTACTGTATGTTGTCCAGGCCCAAGACAAAACCCACTGGCAGAAGCTGTTTTCACAGTTCTGCAGCCGTGCAGCCAATGAGGAAGAGGAGATAGCCCATAAGCTCCTGGGGGAGAAGTTCAGAGTAAGTTAACCATCATCTTACGTACAATGTGCCGTGTGCACGTGTGAGGTCAGGCAGTGCAGAGGCATTATATCACATGGTTGTGTAAGGTAATTGCAGTTCTGCATAGCTCAATGGGCAGAGTATGACATTTCACCTCCCACGGACAGGAGTTTGACTCCCACAGTGGCCACCTAAGCTAAACATGTGTGCAGTCATGGTACTGTACTGCAAAGAAACATCCACCAAATTGCATTACCTATATTGTGTAAATTCTAATACTTGTCAATGTTTCTGTAGGGACAGTTGGCCTTGCTACAAAGCCTTTTTACAGCAGCACTTTATGATGATCATCTCAATCGGGTAAGTACAGTTACATTTATCTAAGCACTGTGTGTTCCTCCATGTTTCCAATTCCATATTTTTCTAGTGTATTTTGACCAAATACTATCAATGTTTCAATAATAGCCTGGCTGCTTTTGGTGTTGGCGATTATGGAGGCTTGGAGATTAGCATCTCAAAGCTTATTCTCTCTCTTACTTTATTTGGGCTACGCCAAAAATAATAATAATAATAATAATAAAAAAATATATATATACAGTATATATATATATAGATATTATGCCATGTCTACTAAATATTGTTACACCTTTTTTGTCACTTGTAATATAAATCAGGAGAAGTACATTTTTAGTCAGGTGAAAGTTTCCTGGAGTCAAGTTGCTGGCCTGTCTGTCAAACGTGTGCAAGCCTGAAAAGAGCAGGTTTTCTGTGTGAATCATGTAGCAGCTGATGACTAACTAATGATGTTAAACGGAGACGCTATTCGCTTTTTTGCTGACATGACCGACACTAATTAAAAGACCAGATGCTTTTCAGGACATTTATTGGAGGTTTTATGGTTTTTCATCCTGGGCAGCAAAACTGGGTCAATATTTGTCCTGCTTAAGTGTCCTTGAACAAGATATTGAATCCCCACCAGCTTAAGGGGCACTGTTCTGTAGCTGACCTGCACAGGATGACACAAATTTCCTACAGAAATCAGTAAAGGTATTATTATGATTATTTTTCAGTGGTTTACTCCGGATGGTTTCCGCTCTCTGTTCTCTCTTGTGGGGACCAACGGACAAGGCATAGGCACCAGGTAAACACTTGCCGCTCTGTCTTTCATTTCAGATTACAGGCCTAACTTTGGAACTCTTATTTTGACTGAATTCTACAATGTCTTTGTTTTCTACTCAGTTCCCTAAGTCAGTGGGTTCATGCCTGTGATGCACTTCAGCTTCCTGGTCAGCAGAGGGAGCAGTTGGATTCCTTTATCGACCAGCTGTACAAGGACATAGAGAAAGGTCACAATTATATTTTTTGTCTTGAAATATCTGAAGGAAAAAAGCTTTCGCACACCTAGGCTCAACAGGTGCGTCGGAGAAGGGCAAAACCCGACACAGTACAAGAATAAACTCCCGCACACTGTCTCCACATGCAAATACAAGTTTAATAAGTCAAATAAAAAGAATAACGTTTCGGTCGTAAGACATCAGAGGAATCTGATGAAGGTCTTATGACTAATGAAGGTCTTATTCTTTTTCTTTGACTTATTAAACTTGTAATTGCATGTGGAGACAATGTGCAGGAGTTTATTCTTGACAAACCTAAACAAACCTTTTCCTCATCAGAGGAGCAGTTATAATGGTCATATTGTATGATTGAATGTTCACTATATTGTCCACATTGCACAACACACGGACGTCACTGGAGTAATAATGCAACTAGTACTTCAATTTTGATAAAGGTCAGAGATGTGTACGTAATTTGTCTTTTCTCTCTTTAGAGACGGGAGACTTTCTGAACTGTGAGGGTTCTGGGCTTTTCCTGCTTCAAAGCTCATGTAAGTACAGCAGCAGCAGCAGCAGCAGGATTGGGAAGTATACCTGTATTCAAAATACAGTATTTAAAATACAAAATATGAGTAACTGCATTCTGTTACAGTTTAAATTGGTGGTATTGTGAATACAGCTACTTTCTACTTGAAGGGAATACTTTGGCCTCCGTATTTGTTATGGGGTCGGAGGTCACCGGGAAAAGTTTAGAGATTTTCAAGTGGGCCCTGATTTGGGAGCGGTTGGGAAGCGCTGCTGTAGTAGAGTACATTTTAAAAGTCACCCTCCGCGCCAACACTGAGCAGCGGTGCATGTTGTTAGGATCTCTGTTGTTTAGACACTGTTAAAAAGACACAGGTGACCCGGTCAAGAGGCTACGCTTCTATACCTCCTTTGCCTTACTGCCTCTTGTGTCCTCTGCAGGTAACCACAGCTGCATACCCAACGCAGAGGCTTCTTTCCCAGACAATAACTTCTTGCTTCACCTCCGTGCTCTTAGTGACATCAACCCAGGAGAGGTGAGCAGACACGTCTGGGTTTGCAGCCATCAATTCTGGCCCGGGATAGATGGGACAGCAGAACATCCCTCTCTAGCTGTGTGTGCTCCGTCATCAGACAGTGTTAGAAGGCTGAGACTTTTCTCAGGGTTGGAGAGATGTTTGCCAACTGTGTCAGAAAGATTGAGAAGCCTTTTCGTATATTCTTGTATGCAGAATTGGGAGAACAAGAAAAAGATTGAGAAGCCTTTTCGTATATTGTTATATGCAAAATCAGAAGAGAAGAAAAAAGAAGAAAAAGATTGAGAAGCCTTGCCGTAATGTCACAGCAAAGTCTTCCTCTGAGTACTGGCTAAGACTGGGGGGAGGGCATGACAATGTCCTGCATGGGGGGTGAATGGACATTGAAAAAGCTGATTTATGTCATTGTTAAGGCATCTGGAGTCAATCAAATAATTTGGGGATTTGTGAGTACTACTGTATAGTCAGTTCAACTCTGTCTGTGTCTGTGTGTGTGTGTGTGTGTGTGTGTCTGTGTCTGTGTCTGTGTTTGTTTCCAATCTGTAGGAGATCTGTATCAGTTACTTGGACTGCTGTCAGCGTGATCGAAGCCGTCATAGCAGACACAAAATTCTGAGGTAAACGTCCGTAATCCAGTGGACGGGCTCATACTGTTCCCAGTTCATCTAGGTCAGGGGTGTCACACTCATATTACGTAGTGGGCCGGATCTGTTCAAATGAGACCTCATGGGGGCCAGTTTATTTTTGGCTCAAATCAATTTGACTCATCAACACGAGGATATTTCATTAACAACATTAACAATGTTAAGACGGCACGGTGGCTCAGTGGTTAGCACTGTTGCCTCACAGCAAGAAGGTCCTGGGTTCGAACCCCAGGGTCCATCCCAGGTCTTTTCTGTGTGGACTTTGCATGTTCTCCCCGTGTTCGTGTGGGTTTTCTCCGGGTGCTCCGGTTTCCTCCCACCATCAAAGACATGTATGTTAGGGTTAAGACTCCTGTCACTGCCCCTGACCAAGGCAATGGCAAAAGAACTGGAGTTGGTCCCCGGGCGCTGCACTGCATCTGCTCATTGCTCCTAGTTCTAGGAAGGTTCCTAGTAGAGGATGGGTCAAATGCAGAGGAGGAATTTCCTCATGGGGATAAATAAAGGATAACTTAAGTTAATATTGTGTTTGGTGATGAGAGAATATGAAATTGCATGTTGGCACATAAAAACACCACAAAATTACAAAAAAGTAGAGGAGGAGAAAAGTACGGTAGTAGTAGAAGAGAGAGGTGTAGCCTAACAAATAGGCTACTAGCCTGTCAAGTGCTACAGATGGCATTTCATACAACTACTAACAACAATAATTACACATAGTGTTTGGATGTCTGAGTAATTCATTAATTATGTGTTCAATAGCTGGTTAGATACCGTGGTTAGCTGTCCTGTGATCAGTAGGTTTAAGGCTGTTTTATGGTTAGAGAAGTTAGACTGACAGGTGTGACTGACAGGTGTCTTAGGAAAAGTGTCGGACGAGACTGAGGCTCAAACGACGTATCAGGAGTGATGGAGACATCTGCACAAGCTGTCACACGCACGTGCGCGCACACACACGCGCGCACACACAAGCTACGGACGCTAAATTGGCATTATAATAAGCTTAACTACCTGTCAGTGTCACAAGACCT
Source organism: Poromitra crassiceps (assembly GCF_964638095.1). Taxonomy (NCBI): domain Eukaryota; kingdom Metazoa; phylum Chordata; class Actinopteri; order Beryciformes; family Melamphaidae; genus Poromitra; species Poromitra crassiceps. Next base: position 26,804,362 of record NC_139634.1, read on the forward strand.
CTCTTATCGCTGTTTTACTGCCAGTTACATCTGCACTAAGCGTCTGGCTAAGAGATGCCATTCCAAGGTGCCCTCCATGTCCACTCGTAGGCTGTTTTACATCCAATAAGTTATGCTGCAGAACAAAGGAATCATCATCACCTTTAGCTATGGAGGGATTTTTTCCCCCTCGACCCAAAACATCTCGGGGGGCCGTATGAAAGCGTCTGGGGAGCTGGATCCAGCCCGCGGGCCATATCTGACATCCCTGATCTAGATCAAATGGAAAGCCTTCCAGGCAGTAGTAGGTGATCCTGAGTCATAGATGTCTGGGATCTGATTGCTACTGCTTACGCTGCTTATTGATTAATATGCTGTCAAATCAATCCATCATTGATTTACACCTCAACACGGGGGAGGGTTTGCTTTGCATTCCTCGTCAGATGGGACTGGTGTTTTGGGTAACAAGTAGGCCAAGGTCAGATTATGAAGGTGCAGATTGTAAGCTTTCAAATGATGTGTCATACATTGAAATCTGAAAATAGTTGCAGAAGATATATGCTTATTGCTTATTTGAATGTTCGTACTCCTAAAAGCAACATTCAGAGAAGATCGCCCTGAAAGTTGGGGAACAAGCTTGGTTTGCCCTGAACAAGCTTACGGTAGTTTGTAACAAATTCTAAGTATTTAGTTATCCTAAAACTGTTTGTTATATTGAGTGCATTCTTTAACATCTAAACTTGCGTGATGTGGAAAAAAAGTATAAAACCAATTGAAAATGCAGTATGAAATCCTCATGTGTTCTAGTGGGCAATGGCTGCCGGATCCTCAATGGATTTTCTGAACAGTAGACCGTTTAAATGTTACGTATCCTTTCGGTCCTCGTTAGGGTTGTGTGAATTATCTAATGGAATTCTTCTCTTCCCAGGGAGAACTACCTGTTTGTCTGCTCCTGTCCAAAGTGTGCGTCTCAGATGGACGAGCTGGATCTGACCTCGGAGGAGGAGGAGGAAGAGGAGGGCGACGCAGAAGGAGAAACCGAGGGAGATGAGATGGAAGATGAGATGACAGACGTCTGAGAGACTTCACCCCGTTGCTCTCAACGATACTGTCAACCCCTCCCATCCTGCCGCCGCACTAAGCAACCACGAAGCCCGGCACGATAAAAAACAACCTCAAACATGAACTGCATATCACAAAAACTATCCACATTAGTTGTCATGAAAGAAATGTTATAAAAAAATATTTCACTCACTCGTTGCCCAATGTCATGGATCTGCCACAGCAGGATTTTCCTGAAAGGATGGAAGTGTATTTGAGATGCATCTGTACCGCAGAACACAGCTCAGAAGAACACTTATTTCTTATTTCTGATACCTCCTAAGGCAAAAGGTAATAAGTTGTCAGATTGTTTGCTCTGCTTATAAGATGTTTCTTACAAGACTATGCATTCTGTTTTGAAGAGGCTTTTATGTATGCACTGTGGTTTAACCAGTTATAATTACAGCACTCTCATATTGGAGGCATGCAGCCAGTGAAATAATGTATTCTTCATATGTGAGGTCAAGATTACTTGGCATACTTAACTCCATTATGCAGACCTTGAGTGAAAAATGGCTTTGTCAGTAACAGTTTGCCCTTTATTGAGAACTGCATTTCAACCATGGTTCCACATGAGTGAAATTGCTGCTGCTGCCCACACAAATCAATACTATAGGCTACAATGACTAATTCAGCAATAACTAATTGTGAATCCCAATATTTTCAGTGTTGCAAGAAAAAGATGGAAAATATTGAATGAGTAACCCAATGATCTCGGTTGGCATTCACAGCAATGGCACAGGAGAAGATGGCTTTTGAAATCACACAGGTATTTTATTTGAGCAGTTGTCATTACTACCACTCATGGCATAAACCAGTCTCAACGTTTTTCAGAAACCTATTGAGCAAAATACAGATTGGCTGGGAACGGACAGCCACAGGAAAAGTTTTGCAACCTACATATGATAGAGATTTGTGCTAATATATGGGCATATGTAAGGTTTAATGTTGTGTTGACTGGCAAATTACATGACGATGCATCTCAGGCGATGTTACGGAGTAACGCAAAAGTAATGTAACGAGTAGTGTAACACATTACTTTCTCCAGGGAGTAATCAAGTAAGGCATTACTTTTTTGAAAGTAATGTGTAATACATTACTTTTTTGAGTAACGGAGCCCAACTCTGCTGAGTCACCTGAACTCTGCTGGTCTGTCTCCTCTAATCGGTGACTCCTACCTCCTTTTGGCCAGTTACACCAGGCTATAGCTAGAGGGGATTTAGAAGTGGATGTAGGCCTATACTCATTCATGTTCGCTATCCTCATCCTAGAAGGTGCTACAATACAATGAAAGAATATGGTTGACTGTTCTAATCAGGTTTTACTGGTCCCATTATCACAAAACCATGTCATTTAATCTGTCTAGCATTAGTAGCTTATTACATTTTTTCCTAAATCTAGTCAATGGGATGAGATAATTTAACTTGTTTCCAATGCAAATCAAGTTGATTGGAGAATTTTCTTGATACTAGTAGAGTGATTTGCCTTACTTTGTCTTGTTTCTAGAATTCTTTTTGACTAGGCATCTCGCGCTCGATTCCTAGGCTCGCATGCTGCGGGGGCTCACCCGCAGCTCGGCTGCTGCGTGGCCTGCTCTATTGGCATGCACAGCATGCATTTGCTCAACTTCGCATCACTGATGACATCACAATTGTTCGAGTGACCATCACTGATCACATCATGGAGTGTCAAGTGACATCACTCAGCGCACAATTGCTCAACTTCGCATGTCATAGACATTGTGACATCATCAGTGACATCGTTACTGACCAAAATCATCACAAATCTCACAATGCAGGACACAAATTGCAGAGAAACAGACAGAACCCACCTACTCCATTTTGATGATGATGATGTATAGTATAACTGCCCTGGAAAACAGTTTAATTTTATCAAGGACCAACAAATACATCCGCATTAGATGATGGATCCTCATTTGATAAGACTTTGTCATAAAGGAACCACATCTGAGTAAATTTGAATTTGTCACGTATTTGAAGAAAAACAATCGGTTCAATATAAAACTAATTAAATGACTTACGTGATTTAAACTGCAATATGCTGCATCAATCTGTAACTGAAAGCACCAGTGTAGTGGGGGCAGATGTAGCTCAGGAGGTATGGGCAGGTCGTCCATTAAACACTCTGGATAAAGAGGTTGGTGGTCCGATCCCCGGCTCCTCCAGTCTGCATGTTGAATTGTCCTTGGGCAAGATACTGAAGAATCCCCAACTGCTCCGGATGGCTGCGCCAGCACCCTGCATGGTAGCTTGCCGCCATTAACATTGCACTGATGCCTGCCTTCTGCACACTTTGGACATAACATCAAGTGGAATCTAATCCATAGCAACACAGGGAGGTATTGATATTGATGTAGACCAGCTGTCTTAGCAAACATAGACATAATCCTATACTCTTCACAACTGCTCGCCCACAGGTGACATTTCTCCCTTATCTTCTCAGTTTACCCGACCATCCCTTCCCCACAGTCAGTGGTCCACTTGCATCGAATGCTAATTTGCCCTGGATGCACTGCAGAGAGATGAAAAAGAAGAACACATTATGTCCATGAGAGGATGCACACCTGGGACCCAGCATGGCAGGAGGCTGGACCTCTGGACACATCCTCCAGTCAAACCCCCCACCGCCGGCTGTCATCCATCCTCTGAAGCCCTGCCAGGATCCCCACAGGAGCCCTGGAACTTTGGTATGTATGTGGACGTTGGTGCTCCAGTCTGCTGCAGGGGTCGAGCACAGGCAGCCATACATATAGATACATATAGGCCTCCACATCACACAGCACGGTCAAAGAGCCCACCCCAAGAGAAGTGGGTCAGATAGAGCCTGGAGGCCCAGGCGTGGGGGGCTGAGGCGAGGGCTTGAGGAGAAGGGTGTCTTCCTATGCAGAGAAAGAGACCTTTATTCTGGAAGAAGGAAAAAAAGTACAAAACACATATCTGCACTTCAAAGATTGCAGGGAAGTAGAAGTGGCCATATTGCTGTCATTACCATATTATGCAGATGAAGGGGCAAGAATACATCCAGAGGGGCTTCTGAGGTGTGTGCTTGTCATATAAATTGTTTTACTGCTATACTATTTGCCCCAAACAAGATGTTAGTTGTACGGCTCGACTGCATCTGCACGACAACTATACATCACAGGGCTTTGAGTCCCCTGCCAGCTAAAGTGCAGGCTGAGATGCTCATGACATGCAGGCTGTTTTGCTCCAAAATAGAACTACATATAATTGGGTTTTTCCATCAGAGCCTCTAAGTTATGTAGTAACTCACATGGGGAGAGCATGCTAGCAAAGTCTGTCTCTTCTTATAATTCACTAGGAAATGCACTTTAAATGCACACAATCTTCATATAGATTTCTATGGAGATACTTTTACCCTTTTTTTCACATTAGGATTTTTTTTTCTACAGCACTTCTTGAAGAGTAGTATGCAAATGTATAGCTATATATTTTTGTTATCATGATGATTATTGTACAGTAAAGTAACAACCTGGGCTAACTATCTTTTTAGCAGTCATTGAATTCAATGAGGAAATATCACATACTACCTGCCATTGCACATTATTGCACTACATCTACTACTGTAAAGGCCAAGGCCGGGTTTTTTTTTTTTTTTGGTCGGGCTCATGTTGGGCTCCACAGAACTATGACACAAATCTAAGACCAATCAGGACAAAATAAAATTTGTTTCCAAGAAGATTAAGTCTGATGATTTAGTCTCATTGGATGCCTGTGGGTGGTGACCAGGGGCGTGGGAAGTGGGGGTGCTTGTGGTGCTGCGGCACCCTCTGCTGTTTTGTATTGGAAATGTAATGTCAATTATTTTTTCATCATTGTAAAGCCACAGCACAGTGAAGAGGATATTAATGTGAAGATTAGCCTCTTCCTTTTGCTCTCAGAGTGCATCAGATTCATGCATTTTACTTTAAAATGTACAAAATTTCTTTGTCCTACAGACCCCCCAGTCAGACTAATATTTTTATCCTGCTGGTGCTACCTGTTTGCAAAGCCTAGAATCGCCTATGAGTGAGTGAGAAACTGAATCTCAGAAACGGAATAATGACATAATAACAGTATAATACTAATGTTAATTTAAAATGAGATATTCCTCTAAATATGGCGAAAAAACATCCAAACATCCGGACGATGGGTAGGGGGGCCCCTGGGAGCTTCAGTGCCCAGGGGCCCCTGGGGGTGTTAATCTGGCTCTGGTAAAGGCGGACTACGTTGTTTATGGCTGCTGGTGCTAAAGTTGTCTATTAACTATTCCACATTCCATGCATGAAGTGGGCAAAGTATGACATGGAGGCAAGGCACTTTTTAGACCCAAGCAAAGTGAGTGGGCTTATGCAATGGGCACCATATGGTAACAATCTACCAACCTACATTAGCACTGTCCAAGTCGGTTACCGCAACAAATCCCATGGCTGCCTTGGAGAGCGACTCCAGGACTCGGTGATGAACGAGCGCTTCAGGTGAAATCAGCCAACCTAAAGTAAGGTGGTTGCACTTTAGCTCACCTTTCATTCAAATAAACATTTTAAGAACGCACTGATGGCTGCACAACACACTGATGACCACCACACACAACACACTGATGGCTGCACAACCACCAGTTGGTTTTGATGAATTCTTTGGGGTTTCTGTGGTGAGTTTGTCCACAAATGATTTCCCTGGCAAAGTCAAAATAGCAAAGATTTGTCAACAGCACCTCTGCCATGTAGTCATTGGGGATCCTTTTGAAACATTGTGGGCTGCCCAATGGCCTCACATTCATCTTCAGGGAGAAACATTTAAGACCTGAATGGCGTGGTATAAATCTTGCTACATCGTCTGAACCAATGGGATAGAACATGAAGAATTGAGTTGTGAATCATCCAAATTGAGGCTTTAGCATCACAAATGTTACAGCAGGCTCGGTAGCAGAAAAACACAAAGTTTGTGAGCATCCTAGAGAGGACTAAACAAACAAAAAGGTATCTTTGTTGCTACTGTGCTTAACTTGACGTTCTTCGCAAAAGGTTTTATGAACGGATGACATTTAACACAGCCTCACTAACACTCGAAACACATTTGCAAATCTATAAATGTAATGTAAAAACAGTTATAGAGAGAGAGAGAGAGAGAGAGAGAGAGAGAGCAGTCTCTTCACATGGGCACAAGAGTCAAAACCAAAGCATATAGGTGGTACTTGCAGCAACCAATGTTAAGGGCTTGTCCAGGGGTGGATTCGAACTGCCGACCCTCAGCTTGGGAGACCAACATGTTAACCGCAACGCCAAGAGAGCTAGCTCCCTTGGTGGAGCTGATTAACATGCCTTTATACCTGGGGAGTGAGTTTAACCAATCCACTTGCTATCACTCAGGACTCACGAGGAATCCACGCGGATTCAACTTGGTTACAGGAGCACCCAAGGGTGATCAGCAGCCTATTCTGGAGACAGAGAATGTGCAAACTTTACACACTTCTCTATAAAGATTGACAGAGGACACATCCTTCAGTCAGTTATGATAGAGGCAGATGCTATTTGCACCCGGGTGTAAATAGACAATGTGACTATTTACACCTAAATCTAAAAAGACAATGTGACTATTTACACCTGTGTGTAAATATCCCACGTTGCTATTTGTGCCTGGGTGTAAACAGCTAATGTGGCTATTTACACCCCCAATTCACAGTGCCTAAAAAAAATTTTTTTTTTTTTTATTGTCTATTCGTACCCGCGTACGAATAGACACTCCGTAGGATATATTCATCTGATTAGTTCATGTTAAACCTTATTCTACCATATTCTTAAACCTGAGATAATAATATGTCTGAGTTCTTGTTTCGAAATATTAAGACTTTATTTTTTCTAAGAAGCTGTGTGGTTTTGGTTCTCACACGACTATAGTGGGGTTCTTCTTTATTTTCTCCAGCGGTGGTTTGAGACCTCCTGAACATGTTGACATTTTCCACATTTTTCGAAGCCCTATCTCAATTTGAGCCTTGGATAATTAAAATGTAACCATTGTACTTTGTGTGACAGAGGTCAGCTGCGATGTCCAGATGAATTCTTTCTCTAGAAGGTCAAGCCAGGCGCTCCCACTGGGACTATAGCTATGCCGCCTGACTCACTCTCACAGTGACTATCTCAGCTTCACATCTCCTGCTGCTGGACATTCTACACATCCTTGTTGGACGAGGCGACTGCTTTCCTTTGGTTTTGGCATTTTAAATTCTGGGATGCAAAAGAAGCAACAGTATCCAATTATGTGGAGCTTATTCTTGCAAGTCAGAATCTTTAGCGTGATAGCTAGATAAGACATTTTTCTATATCAAGAGCTGCTCTCACATCCTGTGGGCAGTGCAGTTTGATGGGCTGTTCGTCATACAAAAGGTCACATTCATGATTATAACAGGAATCTTTTCATACAAAATAGACATGGATCAGACAGGACAATTCTGTTATTCATTTGTAGTACGATGGGCCATGATTGAGATGAGGACTGTGGCACCCAAATACAGCATGGTAGCCTCTATGTAGCCTATATGGTGTGTGCATATTCCCCAGGGGGCAGTGAAACTTATTAAATCAGACTTCAATATTCAATCTAAAAACATGCTAAAAAGAAGAATTATCATTTTAGCAGTGTCTAAGACTGATTCTGATTGATTTCAAAACCACACTTTTGGGCTGTTTTTTCTTCTTTCTTTTTTATTTTCTTTTGGGTCATCCCTCGATGATTCAACATAATGGAAAGTATCATTTCAATGCCATTCATTAGTTCATTAGTCTGAGTTCTGGAAAAAACAATGGCCACCTAATTAAAGTTCCCCTTTCAAATTGCACAACATACTGAAGTACACTTTATTACTTAATTAATCCTAAAAGAGTTGCTTTGAATGTCATGGATTAATTGCAACTTAACTTCCTGCAGCATCAGAACATTTTTTACTTTTCTCACATTATTACCTTTAATTAGCATATCGTTTTGTGTGCCGCAAAATTATCTGGATATATAGAGTAAAAAGAAGCTGCATTTGACATGAAAATGGATAAGAGATTTATTTGAAATGACTTCCACTGCACCAAAAGAAAGGGCTCTTTATTATGGTACATATCGATTGACCGATGACGACACAGACATGTCGAGTTCATTGTTTATTTACCCACATTTGACCATGTTATGACCCGGGGTCATATGTTTGTTTGTCATGTGTACTGTTAAGATCAATCCTTTCGTCCTCAGTGTGGGTGTGTGTGTTCAGTGTGTTAATGAGAGATGAGGTGCAGGTGGTGTTCAGCCTGATTGGCCTGGTCGGGCTGCTGCTGGTTGATTGGCTGGTGGACATAATTTAAGACATTTGATGCCGTCTTTCTGCCCCTTGCTCTCCTCATTCCCAATGATGATGGCTGCTCTGCTGACTCTTTGCTGTGTTCTGTCTGGTAGTAACAGTGTGTAGGCCTACTTTAGTAGTTCTTCAGAACTTTGTTAAGATGTGTCTTGGTAAACCTGTGCACAGTCTAAACTGTAAATAGCTACCTTCCAGGGCCCTATACCACGAATGTTCTATAAGAAGATCCAGGATCTGTCCCTTGATCTGGTTCGTCTAAACCAGATCAGCTCGATTGTAGTTAACTTGTACTACGAACCTCGGTTGCCACTCGTTAACTCGAACCAGGTTTTTCTAATCAAGCTGAGAGCTCGTGCACATGAAAATGCCCGTGCACTGGAGCTCGTGCGCGCAAAAGAGGCATCGTTTTTAACAACTGCCAATCACAATGCAATATGGACTGCTCCAACTCCGACAGCGCCAGACACGCCTATTTCCTCATTGAATGAAACCGCAAATAAAAATCTGCGTTGGATATTATTAGTCTGTTCCCGAATGACTGTCTAAAGTGACCACTTTTATCCACACCAGTAATTTCTTTGAAGAGCGGTTTCTACCTCCACGTAGGCTAACTACAGCAGCTCAATTCACCCTCTCAATAAACTCAAAACCGGCATGTCTTTTGTGGAAGCAATGTGTAATCTATCTCAGTCCAAAATCCGTATGTATAGACCATTTAGGCTCAATGAATAATAATGATCTCATGATGTGTTTAGTCGCACTGATTGAATAATTCCTATAGGCTAATCAATAAAGAAAAGAATGATAATAAAATAAAAAAATGCTTCTGAACTGAATCAACACGGTACGTGCGGGCATATATTTCATTTATAAAAAATAGCCTATTTTGTGGTCACATATATAGGCTATTGTCAGCAGAGTCGCATATCTCCATATTTCATATAATGATGCTGGAAATATGGAGTTCAATCACATCATACAGGCCAAAAGCAACACAGTTGCAGCTGCAAAATGCAGGAGTAGCCTAGATATGAATCATCTTAATATGGGATCACCTGTGTGCAGGTGATCCCATATTAAATTGCTTAGATGTAGTAGGCTATTCTAGCATGTATCACCATTTCAATTCCAACCCAACGTCAGTCTCAGCTCCGTTGCGCACACGGCACCGTGCGCTTTGGAGACATTTATGTAACCTTTTTATGCCAGTTTAGTGATATTTCTCCACTCACTATTCAGCTGCAATCGATCAGCGGGGTCAAACAACATATCTAGGCTACTTGAGAGCACAAAAATGAATATATAAAAACATATTCCAAAGTGGTAAGTAGGGCTTAATTAAAATGTAGCCTGCAACAAGTGCAAGGCTTTAGTCCTTGATTAATTCAACATTACAATTCGTGCTCCTTCCTCGATGAGAAACTCGTCCAGAAAGGGGTTGGCCATTTTTCCAAACTGCTGATTCGATTGGTTCGTGGGCGATGTATTTAAGGTCTAATCTTATCCTTGCAACTTAACCTGCTGCAGACCAGGTTAAGTGTGAAGCATAAGTTGCTATGGAAATATATGTCGAGTTAACTAGCTTTGTAGCACGGCCAAACCAGGGTTAAACCTGAAGTTAGCTCGCTAAACCACTAATCGAGCTTCGTGGTACAGGGCTCAGATCTACACTTTTGTACACTGTAAATAACGTTTACCCAAGTAGCAGAAAGTAGGAGGGAGAGGCCCCTTTGTTTGGTTTTTAATATATATATACATATTTTCTCAGTTTCTTTTGTAGGAGTTTAGGTGAGAGCTGTGTCTTTTGTTTAATCCATCCTTTTCTTTTGTTAGGTAAGTTTAAGGTTGGGGATTAGTTTGTTTTGTGTTTGTGTTGGGGCCATGCTCTGCTCTGAAAATCCATGCTCTGCCCTGAAAATAAACCTGCTACTTGTGAACTTTTGATGGTGGTTTGGTTGATCATCCTTTTGGAGGGGGAAGAGTGGCGGCACTTTTGTGTTGCGGTCCGGTTCGTATCAAACCACCATTGTATTTTACAACAATAGTTGTGTTCAAACCTGATGGACCTTAGTGCCCACAGTGCTCAGTTAAAATGCTAATGACCAATGGGAGTTACATCTGTAAATAAGACTGTAAATTCTGTCAATTGCGATAACGCTGCGTGGCCCCTGGTTTTGTGGGCCCCGTGAGAATTTTGTATCCCCATCAATCTCTGATGAAAAGGCCCCGGAGAGGCAGGAGCCTCTGTGAAGTGACCCTTTCAAGATGTATGGTGTCCATTTTTTTTTTTTTTCATATTCAAAAGAAACCGATCTTTCATCTGTAAATTCCACTCCTCTGTCCCAAATGAAACGGCCGGCGTGTGAAAGTGAGCTGCAGCCTCATCAGCATGTACCCTGCAGACATGCTTTGACCAGCATGGGGGTGAGACCCACGCCATTAACACTAATGCGTTGTGCGCTTATTCAGGTCCTCACAATTTCCATTGATTACACATAAAAAGACCACATGGGGGCTTCAGTTTCAAAAGCCCCCTTCCTTTAGCTTTTGGGGGTGAAAGCAAACTCAAGGGAGAATATTCTTTATTCAGGGGTTGTGCTGCAAAAGTGTCCTATTCGCCAATAATCCTTGTTTGTGCTTTTGAGTGAAGTGGTTTGTTTTTTTAAACGCCTTTAAACCATAACAAAAACAATCGCAAAATGAAAAGGTTGACCATAAGCCCTGGCAGGCAGTGGCTCTTTTTATTTCAGAAAGATGTGGTCAATGTCATCTCAGGACATCAATGAATGAGTAGTTAGCAACATCACGGTTGTAAAAAAAAACAAGCATCATCCTGTCATATATCCTGTCAAATATCTCTGCTTTAAATGAGTGGAGCAAAATGGTGAACCATTTTGGAGCCGCACAGTGTGCTAAAACAGTATGGGTTTGCTTTTGGCTGTTTGAAATCCTTTTCCAATCTTTCTCCGACTGGGTTTTGATGTTGATACAGAATACACCTTCTCTGTTTACTCCATCTGTCCTTCCTCTCCTTGTGTGCAGGGCTTTATCAGCATGGTGTAGTCCACTAGTTAAGGAAATGGTGACTTGGGGGTTGTTTGAAATCCCTTGAGAGAGGATTGTTCCCTCAAGCGATGCACTCTCAAAATTAAGTCATTGCTCAAATGAAGTGTCCACTTGTTCATACAGATTATTTTTTAACCCTTTGCAGCCTGAATTTCCCAACTTTGAGTGAAGTATTCAAACCCAAGGCACCTTTATTTCTTATGGCTGCACCATCACATCAAATGGGACGTATTTCTTTTTATACATTATTCACCTGTAATTCAGGATATTTGATATGTTTGGAAACGTTGGAAACAATACGTTTATTATCTAACCTAAAATCTAAAATGAAGTTATGTGGGCTTGAACAAAGCTAGGAAACTTAGCCTAGCAGTGGCAATTTGAGTTGAGGCTATCTCAGCTTGGGCTTTACAGTAATTGCTTGTGGGGTTTGTGAAAACACCTTGTTGACGTGACTTTGTGCTGAATGAAAATAGCCTTCCTCTATGCTTGAGATGAGATGAGGCTCTGTCTTGGATGGATTTTGCAACACGACTTTGTTCAATTGAAATGAGATGGCTCAACTATTGTCGGGGAAAAGAAGAAAAACAAAGGCCTCTCTTATGGAGCTGGCAGGCTGTTTGTGTGGCTGGTTGAGAGTCTTGAGACACCAGAGGGAAACCCACCAGACCTTCAAAGGGACAGCGCAGTGGGGAGTGTTGGCAGACTGCTGCTTTGGACAGCTTGCAAACTTTACAACACAACCTCCAGTTTAACACACAGCATTACCCATACACAGACTCCATCAACATTATGGATGGGACATGCAATATACAGTACAGCCGGCACATCATTTACATGAATATTAATGTTGAATGTTTAATACATAGAATATATGTGACAGGTACTGTATGCAAAACACATACATAAGAATGAACAAATGTGTACATTCTCTCTCCCCACACATGCGCACGCACGCGCGCGCGCACACACACACACACACACACACACACACACACACACACACACACAGGAAGCCACTGAATTATAGATGCAGAAACAGGAAATTCCTCCCCTCACCCTGTCACTCAGGCTCTGACCTTGCACCGAATCAATTAGAAGAGCTGGAGGCAATCAGCCCCCTCCCCTCCCCCCCACCCCGAGACTCTCTGAATGTACCCTTAATTTATGAGGACCTCTTGGACCCCTCGCTACGGTCCCAACCTGGTAGGGTGCCAGACAGTGTTGCCCCTCATTTCACGCTGTGCAAATCAGAGAACAGCAAGGATGAGGTCATTTCAATAATGAGAGACTAGTAGAAAGTATAACAAGCTTTAATGATACAACATTAAATTTTGGCGTATGACTCCATGATATGATGACGCTCTCCTGAGATGATGAGAGGGCGTTGTCAGTGAAGAATAGGATAGGAAATCCCCCATAGGGAATTCTTCGATCAGGAGTCATGACCGATGGTGGTGGTCAGGGGAGGAGGTGGGGCGAAAACAACTGCTTCAGCGATGATGATCAGCAACTGAGAATGACACATACACAGCACATAGCAAACAGAGTAAACATGGACCCTGATATACTACGCTGATTAGGTGATTGGGATCAGCTGGAGAGGAATACCTTGGGCTGATTGGTTATTGCCACATGTGTGGTAAACTGTGAATGGGTGAGGAGACAGCATCAGAGAAAGGGGGCGAGCCTAACAATGAATGGGTTATACATCCTCAAAGAAAGGGGCGTGCACTGTGATATGACGAGACTGGGCGTTGGCTGTTAAGTAGTCTTCATTATTGAAAATAGTCCAAGACTTCATTTAGTGTCCTGGCTTGTGTGGTAGGCTAGTATCTTCTAAGGGTCTTGTTCCATCAGGTGGCCTCTGACTGTGACTGTCCTGTGTGCTTTGTGTCACATCATTTGTGTGTAATTATGTCCACTAGAACCAGAGCGCGCTGTGTGCACTCCCTTCTAACGTCCCTCGCCACGCCCGCTGAACATGGCATTGCTTATTCCTACGGTGCCTCCTCATCGTCCTCCTCATCATCATCATCGCTCATTTCTACCGTGCCTCATTGGTTTGCCCTCGAGGTCTCGCCTCCTCCGTGGGCTCGCAGACTCAGCTCAGCCGCAGCGGGGCCTGCTAGACTGGCATGGCTTCACATCAATTAACACATTGAGTGCCAGCCATTTTTTCATCCTGTAGGTAAGTTGTGCCAGTTTTTTTTTTGAGGATTCTGGCTCATTTTACAAGAGCCGAGGATTATTTTCTGTTAAGAATTCATGAACACCAATCATCTAAAAATAACTAATAGAATGTGTGCTTTCTCTGTCTAAAAGAGTTAGTTTGCAGAGTTAGTAGTTATGTAGATATTAGCCGTTGAGTACAGCATGGTTTCAGAGATTTTCAGAGAGTTTGGAGATAAATGGATTTTTAGAACCACCTCACGTGCCTGTGATTATGGGTGCCCTTGTCTCCCACTCTTGCCCTTGTCTCTCTCTCTCTCTCTCTCTCTCTCTCCTCTCTCTCTCTCTCTCTCTCTCCTCTCTCTCTCGAGAGAGAGAGAGAGAGGAGAGAGAGAGAGGGAGAGAGCGAGAGGGAGAGTTGCTTCAAGTCCTCCCTCCGTGGGCGTTCTTCTTGGCTGCAGCGGCCGTCACAAGCTTGTCACCAGTCTGACAGTGCTTTGCTGCTGTCCTGTGCCTGTGGCTGCGCGGCCGCTGTTTGAGGATGTCGGGATGGACTCGCTCGCTTCTTGGAGTTTTGGTTGAGAGAAGCTTTTGCGATTCTGGTCATATTTATGCTGCGTGTTTCAAAGTGTGTTCCACCTGTAATCTATTATGTAAATTTGCAATCCCGCATCGCCAGCAATCAGCGCGAAAACGAAAGCGTTTTCCCCCATCCATTTTCATGAGAATGGCTGGGGTGAGAATGGCGTGACAAGTTAAAAAAATGCTTGCCTTCCTCTAGTCAGGAGAGCACTGTCGCCACTTAGTGGTCGGTAAAATAGATTATACACATTCTCTTGCTCCAATAGTGATCTCGAAGATGTAAAAGTTGTTGATTGATGTCCCACCGTCAAAAAAAAAATGTTTATGTAAGACGAGATATCTCGGCTCTGGCACTCAAGCGTTGGATTATGTAAGACGAGATATCTCGGCTATGGCACTTAACGTGTTAAGATGACTTCTAACTTGAATGGTTATCTATAATGAACTTAACTTTAATGCCAACCCTCACCCCCCCCCCCCCCCAAACAGGTAAATGTAAATAAATTGTGTCAATCCAATTAAAATTTGCTTGTGCTGTGCTAAAGATGTGGTGTGACAAAAGAAAGATTCCATAATGGTACAAATCAAAACATTTAATTTCATATGAACACACGCTGCACAGGAAATGACACAAAATGATCTAATCCTCTCTCAAAGAACACTAAGTCTACTTTTCCACCGGCGGCACTGCAATTGGAAAACTATGAAAACAAGCAGCCTATTATTCTCGTTGAGTGGATTACGAAGGGCCATAGCCCGGTGCAGCTGCGCATGTGTCGGAGGAAGCACAGTGCTAGTCTCGGCTCTCCCCAGATCGGCAGAGGGTGGAGCAGCGACCCGGGGCAGTCAATAGGGCAGCATCGGGATAAATTGGCCAAGTGCCATTAGTGAGAAAATGGGGGGAAATCAGAAAAACAACAACAAAGGGGCCATAGCAAAGTACACTGTAGTTCTGCTCATTTGACATGCCTATATCTGCAAATCCTACATGTGTTGCTCCAAGCTACATCTCCTCTCAGGCGTCCCCAAACGTTTCCGTTTGGGGAACCTGACACTTCTTCCAGGATCCAGCCATTCAGTGTTTTATCAGCAGGATCAATGCAGCATCTGTGTCTCTCTCCCTGTGAGCCTCTGTGGGACGTCATCCCTCTTCAGCAGAGCGGATCTCAACTCTTCCCATTCACTGTCAGTCCCAGGAGGACGCAGGAGCACATTTCCCATGGACCTCAACAACTCTGTATTATATTTGTGCGATCTATTGTAGGACGATTGTACCATACTATGCTGTAGGTCTATGGCTCAGCCTATGGTTCAGATGACCTTCATGCGTACTGCTTGAATGACTTGCGTCAAACTGCAGAGATCATGACCCTTAACATGAAAAGAAACCTATAGGTGCTTGTGCTTACATCCCTCGATAGCTTGTAATAGCTGTGTGTCATTGCAGACACAGATCCAAGCTTATAATAGATCACTGTGGTTTAAGTGTTTCACTGGGAGTGTCTGTTGATTTCACTCTGATTTCCCTTGTTTATATTTTCCCTGACAAACAAGTAAATACAACAATGCGTCAATGTGAATTTGAGATAAGTGGATCACCAGGGAGGTAGAACAGAGCATGGTATAACCCTACAGGGAAATGAAGGGAGTGAAATTAGAGTAAATTAACCCAATTAGAGAATGAAATATAATGGAGAATCCTTGTCTTATCGATGTAATACTTTTTCAAGCGAGCTAATGAATATATTTACTGACAGCAAAACACATTGTGGTACAAGGTTTAATTGTGCAAGGATTAATTGTCCACAGAACTAATGAACCAACATGTGTTTGATGTATTAATTTGCATGTGGAACACAGCTGAAATCTCATAAATTTCTTGCCTGAAATGTATAACATTTAATCTAATACAGCCCTGTCCATACAACCTTTCTGTTCTCAACAGCCCAATGAAACCAATTATCAGCTGAACTAATGGATATTAATTATCTCAATCAGCTTTGATTGTGCGTCCACTTTATCACCACTTTCCTTAAGCATCCCTGCGGTTGATTGCGGTGAAGGTGCAAGGAACATATTAATTGTCAATTTGCTCATTTCAAAAACTTCACTTATGGCAGCGCTGTATAATTTTGATGCAAGGGAAGCATCTCGCAGTGCCAGCCATAGATGACATCTACGATGACACCTCCGTCACCGGAAGCTTGATGAGGTCGACGGTGGGTCTGACTCATAGGTCTGACTACGTGAGACTAATCACACCTCAACCTGTCTTACATGTTTTTCTTTGGGGAATTCATGCCTTTACTTCCTCATGTGTACCTACTTGCCTGCAAGGAATATCCATAATTACACCTGTTTTACATCGGAGGGGAACAAACAAGGCAGCACAGAGTTATTGGTAGTGAAGTTGTACACATAAAAAAAAAAAGACAAAAATGACAGTATGATTCAAGATTTCCACAGGTTTTCAGGAAAAACAAAAACCCACAGAAACCCCAAGAAATGTGTGCAGATTCCATTTGCCCCTGGCTTCAAGGGCTCTACAATAAAGTCTTACCCCAAGTCCTACAGAGACCCAATACACAAGAATTACAAATTATATTTGTTGCTGTTCCCATGGCACTAAGGCAATTTCCTACATTTGAAAGCAGTGTCATTTGAATTTGCATCGCATTGTCTGACAAAGATGACTGCCAAAGCAAGCACCAACAATGTTGCCCCCCCCCCCCCCCCAAAAAAAAAAAACCCAACAACAAACAAACAAACTCACAGATTGCCTCTTAAACAAGTAAGTCAATAATATAACATTTGGTTGAACATGAAATAGTTTCATTATATATTGGATATGTGACACCGAACATAATTTAGTCTTTTTGCTCTTTCAGCAAAGATTTCCTCATACACATTTAGATACTGAATGAATCTAAAGAGGGCAAAGAACAAGAGGAAGCTTGAATAAGTAACTAATGATACCGTAATAGTGATGGATTCCGAGGTAACAGACCATACAGACAGAAGAGGCTCTAGGGAAATTGGTAGACAAACTTCACGTTGAACTAAATAGAGCACGTTCTGAATTTCTCCTCTTTGAAGAGAGAAAAACCAACAAAGAAACAAAGCATGTTATATTGCATTGATTTGGCAGCTTAAGCCTGGGCTGTGTGCAATGTGTGATCTGAGGACCAGAGTTGTTGGAGCAGTTATTTATTAAAGCAGGAGGGGATGACACCTACAGCAAATTGCCTTATTATTTATAATGCTCTCTTGCACATTGTGTGAGAGGTTTTACAATGAGCGCTGTTGAGAGAGCTGCTATGAAGAGGCTAAAGTTGAATTGTGTGCCTCTCTGACATGACACACACAATTCTCACCCTCGTGTTCTATGTAAATGTTGTGTGCTACTGGTGACATTATGAATATTCCTATTAGGGATTAAGAAAGTACTGCTTATGTATCTATCCGAATAAAGATAAGTTGTTGCTCTGCTATAAATGAAACCCACAGTTTAGGAAGTGATCCACTGGATGAAAATAGAATTGGTAATCATCAAAAAGAAAAAAGAACACTCAATGTTTTGAGGACAGGAACTGCACCAAAACAGAACCTGAACCATACTGATAAGGTATTCATTCCTCTGCCAGAATCTTCATCCATGATTCATGAAGCAATGGGATTTACTGTACATAACTTTAGAGTATAGTCCAGTCTATATTCAGGGAAACCTCAGACCAATGTAACCTATGCAAGGCAGGCACCATGGAAAAGCTACATAGTTGAATACTTCATGAGTTCAAGGATCACATTTCTTTGCCTCGGGTCATGACCCATGCCTCAGCAGCTGCCGGAGACCCCAAAAGCTTAACTAACTTAATGTGTGAAAATATGTCAAATTAATTGTCAGTAAAGGGGGCCATAAAATATTACCACTTTTAAAGTCCCTAACAACTCGTGGCTGCAAGAAACCACAAAATTCCCTGTTCACAGGAAATATATAAAAACTATTATTATGTGAGACTAAGGGGGGGGGGGACATCAATACACCTTGCAAATGGCCTTGTGATTGTTCAGATTCTCTACACAGCTGAAAGTTAAATGCACTGGCAAACAGTTAATTTTGTGAATGGCTACTTTGTAACACATTACGGCAGCAGGGCTCATTCCAGAATGTAAATGTATTTTCTGCACAAGACACACACCCTCATTTGAACCAATCACTCGCAATCCTATTCAATAAAGACACGGGGCAAATGACTACTTCAGCTAGTTTGGGGAGAAATGTCTGTGATGATGACTTCAAACAATCGGAGATAGAACACATTATGGAAATGATGTGAAATGCCTCTGAAAACAAGAATGACATAAGTGTGTGGGAGTGTGCGATCCATTCTTGTGTGTGTGTGTGTGTGTGTGTGTGTGTGTGTGTGTGTGTTGTGTGTGTGTGTGTGTGTGTGTGTGTGTGTGTGTGTGTGTGTGTGTGTACAGTTGCGCAACCGAGAAATTAGATAATATGAAAACGATTAAAAAAAAGCTGTATGGAATTAGATAATGACCAAAGTAAGTGGTTTCCATCTCACTTTAGATTGCTAGAAATAACACTGCCGCTGAGCTGTTTGCTTTACAATCAATGTGGAAAACAGCAGCGACTGCCCTTTTGACCTACGCCCTGGCCAGCTTTTGCCTTCTAATTTGGCTAATTGTGTGATTTCCCAGGAGAGATGATACACACAACCAGTATGGCCCACATCAATGAACCCATGTCCAGGTCAGGCCAGTGTTACACGGTTCATGACAAAGTTACGGGCCTGAAAATAACCCCACTTCTGCCCCACGGCTACATGTTGACCGAGAACCACTCTTCTCTTTGCTTGCTATTTTCAATGGATAAGGCATGCTGTTGTGTCTTCTGAACATTTATGAGAACTGATCGATTGATCGATCAATCGATCTATCCATCCATTCATCTATCTATCGATCGATCTATCTATCGATCTATCTATCTATCCAGAGTGCCAAGTTCTACAACTTCAATTTCAACTTTGTGCAAAGTGGGCTTCAAACTGGCTTTCAATAGTCTCATAGCAACAACAGTTGCTTCCCACAGGCATCTGTTTAGTGCTTCTAGCTCGAAAGGAGGTGCCTGGTGGTAGCAGAAATTCAAATGGAAGTGTCAAGAAAAGAGAAGAAAAATACCCACAACACCCCACCGCCCACACACACACACAACACACATATACATACACCCACCCACACACACATGCACTCGGTGTGTGCTCACGTTCACAAAATCCCAGGAGATGAGTTATGGATGTGAAAACACAGAGCTGTTGATCCAGGTGCCATCTGATTAATTTTTGGCCACCAGGAGTGTCTGGAAATCAGTGATAGATGTTCCAGGATAACCTCCTCACCTCGTTAAACCAACCACGGAGATAGATAGCCCCTGCTGGAGAAAGAAGAAAAAGATTTCATGAATTTAACATCTGTCACAGCCATGGAGACCTGAACTTTTTTGCCTCTGCTAATCTTTCATTACATGACTGATAATAGCTGTATCCTGAGGTGCCAACAGAAGAAAGGAAAAAGTGTTACAAAGAAAAACCTACAAGAGAAGCCAGTTGGGAATGGATGCGCTTCTGATTCTCTTTGTGTCTTTTATTGAGCCAATACAGGAGGTGAGGTTTGTCTGTAGCAACACGGGCGACCTCTGTGAATGGGCTGTTATTACAGCATGTGGCTGCCAAAATTCAATGTGCTTACTGTTAGAAAATATTAGCTTCTTCTTTTTAACACCTAGTGCTTGATTCATTCAGCTGTGTCCTCTCTCTATCCCTCTCTCTCTCCCTCCCCGCCTCTGTATATGAGTGCCTGTGTCTGCATGCTGCGTGTGTGTGTGTGTGTGTGTGTGTGTGTGTGTGTGTGTGTGTGTGTGTGTGTGTGTGTGTGTGTGTGTGTGTGTGTGTGTGTGTGTGTGTGTGTGTGTGTGTGTGTGTGTGTGTGTGTGTGTGAGAGAGAGAGAGAGAGAGAGAGCCTGTGTCTGTTTGTGTCTGTGCCTGTGTGGTCCAAATTAAGTTTAAGACACAACTAGGCACCCGCAGAACAGTAACCTAACCTTCCACACAGTATGCATGAGACACACCATCTGTTGTATCGTGAGAGGATACAGAGTCACCGTCTGTCTGAATGCCCACCATGCAGTCTGGCAGCAATTGAGCAATGCTCTATTTGTCTCTATTTGACCCTTCTCAGATCACCGCGGCTGCATGCCCCCAAACAGTATTTGACAAATACGAGTTCCTCGTTGTCAAATAGAAGACAAAGTCGATTTTTCTGACATTTAAAAGCGAGGCCTCTGCCAATATTGGTTGGCATTAACCTCTTCAAATATTCAAGAACGAGACAGCTCTGGTGCGGGGAAGAACTCCTTGCAGGTTGCATCAAGTGTAAGCCAGTTTCTCCCATACTGAGCCACAGAGCTGTTAGGCCGGGGAGAGAAGATGGAGGGGGTGTATATATCCCACACGGAGCACACAGAACAAGCACCATACTGTCTGCAATCAAGCATAGACATGACATCACTGTCCTGGGAGCAGTATATATGGCTGACTTCCTCGCCGAGTGTGAATGCTTGGAGGTGTAGAATGAAACCCTGAAACACATGTCGGCAGACTCGTAATCAGCGATGTGGAGTCCTGGCTCCAGTAGCTGTGTTAAAGGAGAAGACTGCCGTTGTTTAGTTATAGCCCATTTGCCACATGTCTATGTCTTGTTTACATTTCCACCAATCCTTTTGCAACGGGTGCTGTTTGTAATTAGATTTTTTTTATTTGTATCTTTTTGTTTTGTTTTTACAAAACTTAACAAGACTTTCTGTTGTCAAACATAGCTTGAAACTAATTGCTGTCCCAGCTGTCAGGGACACCCCAAATAAGAAGGCATGGATTTCCTAGTGGAGACTTCCATTTCTTCCTGTGGGCACCAGGTGATTGGCAGTGAGCAGTGTAACACAATGCATGCACTGATATGAAAACACTCAACTCGGCACAACGGAATGGAACAGGAACTGTGTCAAAACCAAAATAAGGCTTCATGTTGCTGTGATGGATCATCTTTGGCAATTTCATTATTTTTGCTGGACGGGAAGGCCAGCCTATCCATATGGAGAGCTATCCAAGGCAAGTCTGTTCTGTAGGTAGCTCACTCTGTGCTAAAACAAACGGGTTGCAAAACCCTGTGGTGAAATGCAGTCGGCGCATGTGCGGAACTCCAGTTGCATGGCCAGCCACACACACCACATCATTAGCCTTTTTCACCTCAGCTATTTTGTGTCTAAAAGGCAGGAAGTAACACAGGTGCAAGCAAAACATTACCGAGGCCCCCGGCACTGGAACGCCTAAATGGATTGGAAGTTAGAAACCCTAATTAATGTTTGCTTGCACTTGTGTTACTTCCTGCCTTCTAGACACAAAATGGCTGCTGGTGAAAAAGGCCCATGAAACATCAAGACGCCAGTCTCGTGTGTGTGTGTGTGTGTGTGTGTGTGTGTGTGTGTGTGTGTGTACATGTAGATACTATTCAATCATTCCCCGCAAATGTTCCTATTGCAAGACAGCGAGCTCTCTGCCGTCGCCGCGGCTTCACACAGCACGCAAAATATGAGAGGGAATGACGTGCAATCCAGTAGAGTTGGATATTTTATGCAAATAGGTGCTGCTTAGTGTGTATAATGTATGCCGAATTGAACAGTCTCTCTAAAGTGACTGATTTGGTAGTTTTGCGATTTCCAAAGTGGTGTGAGTCAGCCTCTGAAAAGCGATGTCTCAAATGGCAAATGATGAGAAATGCCTAGTTTCCCCCCTCCAGAAACAAGATAGGTCGAAACCTATGTGGCTGGGCCATATCCAGTGCTTCTCAAAGTGGTCCCTGAGGGGGTTCTAGCTGGGGTCATGGGTCATGGGTCGTGGGCTGGTTGTACAGTCCTGAAACCACCTGGAAAGTTCTGGAAACCACCTCACACCCACATCCCAGGTCGGATAGACCCTTTTCATGGGGGCCATTTTGTGTCAAAAAGGCAGGTTAAACACAGGTGCAAGCAAAACATTAATGAGGGTTTCCAACTTCCAATCATGAAATTGGAACCCCTCATTAGTGTTTTGCTTGCACCTGTGTTTACCCTGCCTTTTCGGCACAAAATGGCCCCCGTGAAAAGGGTCTATTGGGCTGAACATTTGCCTGGTGGTGGGTTATGATCCAGGGAAGGTCATGTGCAGGTTGGAAGGTCCTGGTACGACCTGGATCTTCCTGGAAACCACCCCACACCCCAGGCTGGATTGGGCTGAATTTTGATAGGCCATGCACGACCGATGCTCCACGCGAACACAGCCAAAAGCATGTATGTCTCTGGCCTTGGTGTTATTGTCACACACCATCCAGCTACAGTATACTAGGTTCGACCTACGGTAGTCTTGTTTAACTTCAGAGAATGAATAGCAGCAAATGGATTCTTCAGAAGGGATGGAAATGAGCCATGA
The DNA here is from genome assembly GCF_964638095.1 of Poromitra crassiceps. Lineage (NCBI taxonomy): Eukaryota > Metazoa > Chordata > Actinopteri > Beryciformes > Melamphaidae > Poromitra > Poromitra crassiceps. Next base: position 26,827,152 of record NC_139634.1, read on the forward strand.
TATCTCCAACTATGGTGACTGTGTGCACACGACGACAAGAAGAATTTGAAGGAGAAGAACTTAATTGGCACAAACATGAGGAAAAAAACAAATCCAATATGGAAATTTGAGGCAAAGTCAATATTTCAGAAAACAAAAAAGTAGTTATGCATAAAATATGCACAAGTGGCACATTTCTACTTTGCAGAGAGGGGGATGGAGGCCACCGCGCTTTGATTTGACATGCAGAAGTTTCCATTTGGCAGTGAGTGTAGCTGTTAAATGAGTTCAACAAATATTTACAAAGCCCCTCTTCATCGTCCAGTTCTGGCACATTGACATAGCAATGATTAAAAGTAATCCCTCATTAATGTTGTGTCCACACAAAGATAGCAAATCAATGCACCCTTGCCTGCAGCCAAAAGTGAGAGCTGTCCATCTCCTACCTTCAAACTGGACCTATACTCTCCATACTGAATGCTTGGTAGTCGAGAAGTAAGAGGTCCTGAGCTTATTGACAACCAGGTAAGGCATCACTCCTCAGACAGGGGAAATGTTTTATTGAAGGAGGTCTTTGGCTCAACAGAAGATTGATCTATACACCATATTTCTGTTGGAGAATCCACAACTGGGGTGATTAGGGTCATGTTAGATCAGCCTTTTTTGATATGAGGGAAAGAAATATGAAGCCTCTTGGAGAGCTCCACAGACTTCATAAACCCTTAATGTAACCATCAACAGGGCTTTTCACATTCTTGCTAAATTGTATGTTGATTTGAATAACAAATTCAGATGCATATTGCAAAAATGTACATAACCCAAAAAATCCCCATGGCGCTTTTTCTCTCTTGAAATATTCATAAAGCATTCTCAGATCTCATCTCCCCAAGTTTAAGCACTCCAAGTCCCAGTCGAGATGGTAATGTGTTTCAAATAGGGTACGCTCATGACAAGCTTGTTAGGCTGTTAAAATCACAATCGTTGAGTTGTAAGACGTTTTGCAATTACAGGGTGGTTCCAATTTGAAGTCTCAGCACTAGATGAAACTAGAACTTACCAACTATGGGACTGCAAACAGTTGAACCAACATTGCTGGCTAAAGTAAGTCCAATGGGAAGCTGTCATAGAGCAGCCATGAATGGCAGTAAAGATAACACCAGCAGACTGGAATCAAATGGCTCTTCAGAGGTCTTCATTCCATCTTTGGCACACAGCTGGATCATCCCTTTGGACCCCTGGGTTGCTTTCCAAACACACACACATACGCATGCACGCACACACACATGCGCACACGCACACACGCACACGCACACACACACACACACACACACACACACACACACACACACACACACACACACACACACACACACACACACACACACACACACACACACACAGAGTGTGACTGATCCAACATGGCTAACCCTTTGTTATCTGCTTCTTGCCAGCTCTGTTTGCATGGTACATCTGGAAATGCATTCGCTGTCACCATGTTGGAGACTCACTTAAGGGCGGGTCGACAAACTCCAACTGCACATCCTGGACCACTGAAGTCCTCCTTGACTGAATAGGGTTTCTGGACCATAAAATGAACAGATGCTAAGGAACTTGAAAGGATCAATAACTGTCTGCTTCAAAACAGTGGGCAGCTGAAAAAGGAGCAGTGCAGCTCTAGTCAGTTACAGTGACCAGGAAGTGGATCATCTCTCTGGGTACCAAGTGTTTTTGTTTGTAATAATAATTTGAAAACATTGAAACATTCCTCATGTTTCACTGTCTATGTCCAACAGATCTATGTTAGTCTCCAGTCTGTGTCTTGTTAGTAATCACCCAGCTGTTTCCCATGTGTAATCACTTCCCTCTGTGTATTATGTTCCTGTTCACCTCTCAGTCTTTGTCTGGTCGTCAGCAAGTTCATGTGTGTTCTGTCCCTGTTACCTGTTGTTTCATTAAATATACCCAGTTTTGGGTTTACTCATCATCCACCTCCTGCTGTTGTCCTGCAATTGGGTCCTCTACAGTCTACACCACTCACCGTGACAGTTATGTAGTTCGTTTTTACTGGCTCTTGACACCAAAGATGGCCAAATAAGTAAAAGATGATATGGCGCACATGACCAAAAAATACATTGTAGCTATTTTATTTTCATTCACCACCAATCTAAAACCATGTGGCTTGGGGTTGAGGTTGAAGCTGCCCCTCTCTAAATGCATTAGCTGATCAGACTGTGCTGTAGATGTGAATATGCAATCTCAAACTTGACCATACACAGGGAAACTAAGTCGTATAGAGGGTATGCACACCCACTGGAACACGCCCCCTCAATCGGGAACGAGTGTCAAAATGAGTGTCAAATTCCTCCCTGAGCAGCAGGTGTCACTTATCTAGGCTGATTACTGCATTCAAGCTCAGTCTTGCTGTGACTCAGTGGGCGTGACCCCACAGTGACTTCTGCCTCTGTGACATCACATGCATACCCTCTATACTTTCTGGTTGAGGGCGCACTAAACCACTCTTCTGAGAGTTGTGCTAAATACTATTGATATTCTCGAAGACCCCTGGGAGTCCTAAGGCTCCACTTTGAGAGCGGCTGGGCTTAAAATTGGTAACATGAGCACTGCACAAACGTATTGCAGGTGTCAGATTCAGGGTTTGTATATAGCCTACTTTTGACCATGATTGACCTGAATCAAAATGGCAACTTTTTCTTTTCTTTTCTTTTTACAAAAGAGGCGTTCAAGAATAAATATAGCGCACAAGTTGGAAAAGAAGACTTTATTGGTTCTCAGAGTCAAATGATTGTACCATAAACTAAATGCCTGTCCCAGATGCAGAGTTTTGTCCCCAAAACATGGTTTTCAACACCCTGCCTCAACTTCAATTCATACTCATCTCACATCTTGACCATATTTTGATATGGGAAATATTTATATTTACCAGCAGTAATGCAAGATTATGTTTTCATTCACTGGATATATATCTTATCTTACTATTCACAATTTCAGAATATTTTAAACCTACTCTCCTTCATTGTTTGCCTTTTGTCTTTGGGCTTATTCTCTGCTATTCCTCTAGCTGTCACTAACCCCAGACTTTTACTTTACACCATGAAACTGAATGACGACGGCAGCAGGATATGCCACGAATTATGTAGGCAACCTTTAGACTTCACAAATCCTTTACAAAAACAATAGCCATCAGGGTAGGCCATACGAACATCACATGAAAAACTAAGTCCCTATGTGGGCTATTGGGATAGGAGTATTATAGCGATATGATAACAGAGAGCAGTGGTTCTCAAACTTTTTCATGTCAAGGACCCCTAAACGGACACAAATTAGACCACGGACCCCCTATTTGATTTTATCCCAGGGTCCCCCACCTGATAAGATTTTTGCTTTTAGAAGTTTTATTACAGAAAGTGTATAAAACGCATGATCAAAATATTCTGTCATGGTATTATGGAATTATAGTGAAAATAAATTATTCCCCTTTTTGCTGCGGAACGCCCAATCCCCTCAATGACCCCTGGGAGTCGGGGGACTGGCCCTGGCTGGACCCCACTTCAGAACCACAGCCAGAGAGGGTAAAAAAAGAAAGAAGTATAAACTCATGGACTGACACACACACTAGGCTACAAGTCCCAATGGAATATAGCCTCAGCCTGATGTTTCGTTTGGGAAACATCTAGCAGATATTAACCGACACCTGTTTTGGTCTTGTAACTGCTTACTCACAGCAGAACAAACACGCCCCCACCCCCTCTCTCCAGTCTCCCCCCTCCCTCTCCCTCTCCTCCTCGGCAGTGGTTCTTCCCAGCAGCAGCGCGCAGCATCTCTCTCCAAACAGAGAAGGACTTTGGGAGACTGCTCCTCGACGCGCAACAGAAGCTCACACTCACAGCGCCGGACAGCGCACATGACAACTTCACTGACATCATAACGCGTGTATGGCTCTGCCTTTGCGCAAAAAGCTAAAGCGCGTTGGAAAAACTAATGGAGTTCTGAAAAAACAAACAAACCCAAACATCGATTGAAGGATTTCTCCTTGTGCAAATAATGATCTCCATATGCAGAACAGGATCTCCCCTCGCTGTGTAATTGCAGAGCTGTATAGGTGTAGTTGCGTCGCGTGGAGTTGCCGCAATTTTATCCCAATTTCTCACGTCATACAGAAATGGATCTGTGGGGAATTTATCTGTTTCATCTCATAACTTTTGGTAAGTAGCCTAACGACTTTGTTTGCACTCAATCTGTCACATCACATGTAGGCTATTTAGGCTATTATCTTTAGCCCAGGAAGAGGCTACTTCAAACTGTTCCGTCTGAGCTTTGATTTATAATGCCCTTTTAAAATCTGATCAATTAGGCTCCGAAAACTACAAGGAATTTATATATTGTGCCTTTAGTAGGCTTTAATTCATGTGACAGTTATCCATCAAAGTAGTAGGCTGCTATATTGTGTAAAAAAACACGACCAGGCAAGCCCGTCTGCTGCCACTCAGAAGAGCAAGTTCATCCAAAATGAGCCTTTTTCATTTCCCACCCAATTCACCCATTTTGTGTCTAAAAGGCAGGAAGTAACACAGGTGCAAGCAAAACATTAATGAGGGCCCTGGCACTGGATCACCTAAATGGATTGGAAGTTGGAAACCCTCATTAATGTTTTGCTTGCACCTGTGTTACTACCTGCCTTTTAGACACAAAATGGGTGAATTGGGTGGGCTGGGAAGTGAATATTCCCACTTCGAGTTGTGAATTTTGGTTGGCACAGGTCAATGTAATCAAGTTACTAGGTGATGATTAGGCCTACATTCACCTGTGTCACAGGCTTCATTCAGCTGCCTGCTGCTGCTCAACACACATGCATGTGCAACAATGGGGAGTCAGTCAGTCAGTAGTGAGTCAGTAAGACCCCGAGGCTCTTCTAGGCTGGCCCTCCTGGGTACGGCAAAAAAGTTAATTAAGTTTTACATTAATTTGCCCTTTTCACTTGCCACCAAATTTACCCATTTTGTGTCTAAAAGGCAGGGAGTGACACAGGTGTAACCAAAAAATTAATGGGGGTTTCCAACTTTCAATCCATTTAGGTGTTCCAGTGCTGGGGCCCGCATTAATGTCTTGTTTGCACCTGTTTTACTTCCTGCCTTTTAGACACCAAATGGGTGAATTGGGAGGGAAGTGAAAAGGGCTAATTGGCTTAATTCCCCGACTTGTATGAGGTATGTATGTGCATTGAAGCATACGCACATGTTTAATGTGTGCGCAGGCGTTTGCTGAGCTTGTGTGCTTTTGTATGAGTGTGTGTGTGTGTGTGTGTGTGTGTGTGTGTGTGTGTGTGTGTGTGTGTGTGTGTGTAAACTGACATTTCTTTCCTACTAAATGAATCAGTAAGCCTATTGTTCTTTGTTTAATACAGCTACCCATATTCCACACTATCATTTGCCATTATTTGCCATGTCCATATGCTTATAGAGGACCAAATGATTATCATACACTTATCGGCTACTCAATAGCTTTTCACTGCTACCACAAATGATAAAATGTTTTTCTATAGAACTTTAACTACTGCATTGGTTTTTCTACAGCTTTCAAAAGTGACCCATTTCTGTCAGTGTCACTGAGGTGCATGGCTGGCTTTGCCATTGTTGCAGTATAGACACTCTTCCTGTGATAGAATGAAGTTGGAATATTGATTTTTGTGTGTGCCTTTAATCACTACAGCATTGAGAAAAGAGTGGTGTGCTGTACACTCTCTGTGTCCTTTTGTCACAACAGTAGACACGTGTCAGTCCCAAACACATCATTATGATCATTGATGGCCATGGCAACCTCCCTACTTAACAACAGCACACAGCAACAGGCATGTGCAGTTAGCTTTTTTTTTACTCATCACTGAGGCTATTCTCATTGGATGTCTTGATTAGAACAATGAGAGGACGCCAGTGAAGAATGGTAAATGGAAATTAATAGGCCCTACAATTTTACTTTTGAAATCATAAAATTTCTCGCTGTTATGACCTGCGATGTTGATGCGTTCATTTGGCATATGGGTTGATAATGGATCTTTTGAAATGGAAGCAAGCAACCATATGCCTGCAAACTATTCCAGTCATTGTTCTTCCTATTTTGAAAAACGTCCAAGTTTGAATTTCAACGTGTATAATAAATGTCTTACTGTATTCAGGATGCTGCTATAATGGCATTTCATTCTCAAAATCACCATAGTTCTCATAAGCTATTTCACAGATGATTCTAGCCCCTTCAGCCATCTTCCCAAATCAATCTTAGCAAGGCAAAACTGCAAAAGGTCAGCAACAATAGGTTGTTTGGGCAACTCAACCCATTTATATGGCATACGGAACAGTTATGTGGCTCATATGGACAGAGACTGAGCTCACTTTGCCCAGTCTGCCTAACTGCTCCAGATACCTGTGAGGTGAGTTCAAAATCATCCAATTTCCCAGAAAGGGAACATAGGTCCTCTTAAAAGGACACATCAAAAACAATGTTTCCCATGAGAATAGTGCCCATTAAAGCTTGGCATTGTTGCACCTTTATTTATTTATTTATTTATTTACTGGTACTTTCTTTGTTGGATGAAAGCATGTTTGATCATGCAATAGTGTGAATTATTTTGTTTGTGCTTATTTGCACACACAATCTACTTTTCAATACAAACGCCCAAAAATAATAAGAAATCTTGAGCTCTATATTTGTAAGAATCAAACATTATAGGCCATTTTGATTGCTTTTGATATAATCAATCCAGACAACAAAAAACAAAACAGTTTTTACAAAATGTCTACTTTTGGTTCCACATGAATATTATAAGGATATTGGTAATGAATATGTCATGGTTAAGAAAAGATTAACGCTAGGATTGTGAAAGCCATGTGGCCTTTTTGTTGTTGGTTGGATACCCTAAGATGGCAAAGGTGCATCACAGTCAGATCACGACCATTTCATCTCAAGGTGCAAATCCCAATAACTATAGCACAAGGTGGTTGCATTGAATATTACTGTAATCGTTCATACTGAATGGGTAAGAAATTACCTCTGCGGTTGCAATGAAAATACACTAGCAGGTGGTATGACCTGTAGTCTTAAATCTCCCTTAAGATTAAACCCATTAACTACTATCTGGGATTTGTTTGTTTTTCCTTTCAAATTATTCAGTGTACAAGATCATGTTTTAACTGCCTTTTAAGGAATCAGCAGCTCCCAGTTTCACATCTATCATGCAGTATTTTCTCATTCGAGGGGTTTGACATTGTGGGATATGACCTGTATCTTTAATGGTGACAGATAAGTATTGCAGGCGTGCTATCACCTATAGCATATTGGCTGGCCTCTTGTAAGGCATTTGTCATGAATCTCATTTGAAGCAGGTAGCCTATTACCCATGGCGAACAGATAGCCTATCAGAGGCGTGTGCTTTCTTCATGGGGGACAAAATGGGTCAGTCATTCCAATTCCAGTTGTGCATCATTGGTGAGAGAAGAGATTGCCATCTTGATTATGGGAATGTTACCCAGAGATTAAGTGTGTCAGTCTTTACCCTCCAGTGAATCTTCTATTAATGCAGTAGAGCAGGGACAAACATGTGAATGCAGCATCTTTCCAGAGAAAAAAGTTTCGTATTTCCTCTTATTTTTGATGATTCAGTATTCACATCAAAAACATCTTAGTGCGCCTCTCTCCACATTGTTGATCAATCAAATATTTTGTGAACTGTTAAAATGTCTCCTTAATTAGATTTCATGAACCAGTGTGGAACCTCATCGGCTACAGGAAATCAAACTCCAGTATAAGAGTTTTCCATCTAAACCCTATCAATATTATTTGAGTAATATTCACTCACCGGCTAGCGGTTAAAAGCTTCAGAGACACAATGGCTATTACGCTCCTTTCCTGTGGGCTGCCTCTGTTCTCCAGCCATTGTCAGCATCAGGCCCCTGGAAATGCCTTTGTATTTAATTATTGAGGTTTTAAACCTTGCTGTTGAGCTGGCACTCTGCCATTCATCTAATGTCAGTCAGTTTGATGGCTCTGCCCTTTAATAATGACATTATTCAATTCCTCACATACTTATCTGCCTGTAATATTTAAGTATATAATATCACCAAACGGTACATAGAGTTAGGAGAAAAAAAACTAGGGCCCTATCGTCGTACTAGTCGCGATTGGGGAGGGGGGCTCAAGCTGAAGAGATGTCATTCATTTGGTGTTATGTCTGTAAGTTGGTGAGAAATTAGTGTGACTTTGATAAATAAATAAGTAAATAACTGGATAAAAACATCCGCCAACTGACATGCAGTATATTGAATGCCAGGCAAGTAAGTTGGATGTCTGTGATCCCGAGTGCTACATTGTAACATTTCTTTCATTTGCACTTTCCTCTGGTTGGTTATGTTCACACGCAGGAACAAAAGCCGCAAATTGAGGGTCAGTTTAGGGTAAGCAAAAAAGGTCACATTGGTTTGATGAGGTCAGCGTTATGCACATTGACTGTATGCAACATCAACCACCACTTTCTGGTTTGGCGAGAGAAAACCCACTGTGGTTAAGGTCAAGGAAAAGATCTGCGTCATGGTTAGATGCTTCGTTTTTGGAGGACAGCCTGACTCCTGGTGGTTGGAGATCAATCTTCCTGACAGCGAGCTTCAACCCAGCACCTTGTGCGTGCATTTGAATGTGGTTTCTGAACTGCTGAGCAAGCCCTGTCAGGCTAGCTGGGTTAGCTGTTCCATTAGCCTACTGTGGTCGTGGCTGATATTTAGAAATTACAGGACGAGATGTTGCGGTGTGTAAGTCTAAGTGCAAGCACATTGTGCCTGCTAAGAGGAGTGCTTCTGGGATGAGTTTCTTGGAGATGTGGCAGACCCAATTCAATGAAGCTGTGATGGGATGGACCCATCTGATAACCCCAATGACAAAGTATATCCACTTTGACCCAGCCCCTCTGTCCCATTTCCTGAAGCATTCAGTTCAGGTTCAGGGATTCACCCTAGTTTAACAGCACAAGTGACCTTAACCACATCAGATTCTCTCCAGTAGCCCAAACTATCTTCTTTTTGCTTTCATTTCGACCGGTTTCCCTGCCAAGTGTAAAAAGACCCCCACCAATAGACTGGCAGGTTACGCCCAAAAGTAGTACTCATACAGTGCGTTTACATGCAGACAATAAACAGTTTATTAGCGGATTTCTGGAGTTACCTGATTATTCAAATGGTCATGTAAACAGCATAAACCGATAAGCTTTATCCGTTTATGGCAGTTATCGGGTTATGAATAAACCGATAAACATACCTAGGTTTTTGGCCAATAACCTGTCTTTTGAGTGCATGTATACAGCGTATCAGGTTTCTTGTGGGTTTATACATCTGCGCATGTACAAGTTGCATGTAAAAAGTTGAATTACCGCCGCCTTCTGGAGAGAAATCCGACTAATTGACTGAATCATGTAAACCCGGGTTTTTCCTATTGTCGGATTATTAAAGTGCATGTAAACTCAGAAATCAGATTATTGCCATAAACGGATTACTCACAGTTATCAGTTTATTGGTGTGCATGTAAACGCACTGTGTCTATGGATACTCTCACCCAGTTAGTAACTAGAGTAGATAACTAGTAGAGTAGTAACTAGTTAGTAACTAGAGCCTTAAACAACACTACAAGTCCTACTTGGATGTCTTAGTCTACTTTCCTCTTCCTACTAAGGTGCACAGCCATCTTTGACCTAGCAAGAAATAGAAATTGAGAATATACCCCATTCTTTGTTTACTCTTCCCACAATGGAAACCAAAAATAAAGACAGAAAGAGTAAAAACGGCCCCAAGAACACAAAACAAAGAACTGAGCACATTGAAGAGGGGCCTGAGCCTCACACAGTCTCTGAAGCAGTGACATATTGTTTCTCTCACACCACAGAAAGGCCAGACACTGTTCACATTGGAGTTCACCACAGAGACAAAGGTGTTGACTGGCAGTGCCCCATGTAGTACCCTCCACTGTAAGTCCCCGGCGTACTTTGGCAAGGGCCCCTTGTACAACATGTTCCAAGCAGGCTTGACCCCCGACCCCACCCCCAGGCTGCTCCTCCACGGGGTGTCGGCCCTGCTGCTCAGCCTGTCTCTTTTGACCATTTTCACACACAGTCTGTAGAGTCGCTTGCCTCCGGCAGAGTCCCGAGGAGCCCCATCCACTCCCCCTGCAGCGGAGGGCCCCAACAGTAGCCTCGGGAAAGGTGAACGAGCCACCTCGACTCCTCTGTCCTCCTCCTGCGATAATCCAAAGCCCGCCTCCCCTCTGTCCCCCTCCTCTAACAGCCCAAAAGTGAGATAGGGAGGCACTGCAGAAAGCCGTTTAAATGTTTTAAACAGGTCACACTGGTGAGAGGAAATAGCACCAATGGTCATTATCCGAAATCATTTGACAGTGTCGGAGGATGGGCTACTTTTCGTCTTCATGCCACGTCATGTTGATCCCAAGGAAGTGGAAAGTGATAGGATACAGTACTTGCATATAAGTGGGACTCTTGCTGGGACTAAGAGCTGTGTCGCCGTTACATTTGTTAGGGAACTCAGAAAATGGCTCAGGGGTTATAGACATACAGTGGCCTCTAAGGGCCAAACAGAGGCTCATTAGCTCTGAGACTGTCGGTGGTTATCCAGAGAGAAAGTCTGTTCCAGACAAGTAGGCACAGCCCCATTGTGACAGAATTTACAATGGAGGGTTTAAGCTCCACTCCCTGCCTTCTTACAGTATTTCTGGGACGCTGCTGAATCTATTTGGGGTGAGTGAAGTTTTATGAAGATAGATGGAAGCGAATCTTGCAAGAGAACAGATGACAAAGGTCCAAGGACATAATTTTCAGGCTCTCTCCTCCAGCTAGCTGAGTGTGAAATAGCACACAAAACTATAAGTTACTCAGACTTTTTCTCCAAAAGACTGACTCACCAACTCGTGTCACATCAGCAGTCCAGACAGACAACCAAACCAGGCAGTTGGAGACAGCACTGCATTTTGTTTCTGTAAGGAAAGACCCTGACACAAGTAATGCTCTTAAAAATGGTAAGATGGTAGAAAAAAATGGTAAATGATAGATAATAGACCTTTTGTGTAAATAACGGTGTTCTTCCAATCTCCGATATAATTTTAAATTTATTCATGGACTCCTTTTTGATACAGTGATTCTCTGCTGGCATTGGTAACGCTTTACAATACTGGTGCAAACATGTGCATGAATGCATGCTTAACTCATGATGAATTAAGCCATTATTGATGCTTACCGCATCATCAACTAATGAAAGGTATGTTTGATGAACACACCGAGTCATATATGAATTACTATTAATTAATTAGGCTATGCCTATAGACCCCTTATACAGCTTGTCAACATTGAGCTGCGCGCGCAACTTGAAGGCAGAAAGCCGTCAGCTTTGCATTGACAGACAGCGAGAACCCCGCTGTCAGGACTGCTCTGTGCCCATCTGCAACACACAGTTATATTTTAGTTTTAAAATGCAGTTCTCGGCTTACTACCACAGCTTATCGCCTAGTGATAAGCAATGTTATGCATCGAAATGAACGTTGTTTAATGGGATATGTCTTACAGACCCACCCATACGCACTGGCGCTGTCAATTGGCCAAGCCTATGGCCAGCAATACATATCGTGCATTCCTTTATAACTGGGGATAGCGTAGATAATTATTCTGTAACTTGCAAAGATATATTGTTATGTTGATAATGCACACAACTCAATAATGACATTATGTAACGTTACTTGGTCCGTTAACTAACCGAGCGATGTTGAGCAGCCTGCAGTTTCAGGCAGCTTACCTGATTATGAAGAGCACTACAAAGTCGGGCATTTTTAATGATGTCCTCGTTCCAATCAGTTCAACTCAATAATGACATTATTTAACATTACTTGGTTGTTAACTAACCGAGCGATGTGGCTGCAGCCTACTACTACAGTTTACCTGATATGAAATGAGCGAGCACTGCAAAGTCGGGCATTTTTAACGATTTCCTCTTTCGGCTTGCAACCAAAGACACTTACGGTTAGCATTAAAAGCAGTATGAGTTGACGGGATTCGGTAAAACTTTAGTCCTTGCTTTGTAGATAGTGTAACAGACTGTTCAGTGTTGTGTTGTGTTCTATTGCGTGTGTGCGAGGCTGTGTATGTTCCCTCGAGTTGCGTAGAACAGGATATGTGGGGAGAATTAGGTGAATTATAACGTTACAGCCTGGCTCTATCGTTTATTATTATATTAACTAAGTGTGAATAGGCGGACCCGAATACTCTCCTACAATAGCTTTCCGATTCTGGCATCCCACTGCACAACACGAAGACATATCTAGCTCGAATAGTTTTCAGGCGACTGGAAAACTACTTGACAGGGCTGCGCGGAGTCTGTCTTTCTGCCTCCGTCTTGCGCATCTGACGCTGTTTGTTGTCATTGTGACGTAGGCGTATAAGGGGTCTATATCATCATAGTTAATTCCTCATCAACACATACATTAACACACTGTGTTCAATAATACCGTAATTCATGTGTTAATTACCACTATTAATGTCACTTTTCCCCAACCAATCTGCATTTTCCTTCCTTCTTAGCTATGTTTTATTCCTGCTGTAATTTGCCCTGTTTTTAATATATGTTCTTATTACGTGAAACTGTTTTTATATGCACTGTAAGGCGACCTTGGGTGTTCTGAAAGGCGCCTCCAAATAAAATGTATTATTATTATTATTACTATCGACATCCAGCTCCCTGCAACCGGAACTTTAGCGTTACCAGACCGCAATGCCGATAGCCCACATCAGAACCAGCTGAGCGAGGCGGTGTGCAGCATGTCAGGGACCGGCTGGATCTAACCTCTCCCAGCCATTAGCTTGTTCATCATGGGCATTCCTTCCTCTTCGAAGCTTGGTCCACTGCAGGGACGCAGAACATGTGGCCGGTGTTTTGTGCCTATCTTACCGGGTGTCTACCGCGTTGATACCAGCGGTGGAAATGGGCCATGCACGACCCAGCAGGCCAGCCACCCTCTACCACTACCCAGGCTAAGAGCCTCTCTCCCGGCCCGACACCCAGGGCAGCCCCCCTACTACCACCACCCATCCAGTCGCCTGCACCCGGGAAATCGATTGAGTTTCCCCCGTTGCATAACGAAGACGGGATGCGCTAGCCACGCTCCTCCTTGTCCGAGCTAGCCTGGTAAACCAAATGAAATGTGAGTTCACGTGACGGGCTGGTTTACCATGCTATGTCCGAGCGACATCTCAGGGAAAACATACTCGACTTCGGGGAAAGAGAGTTCTCTTTGTTTGACCGGTGCCTAGCTGGCTGGAAAGAGAGGCGTTCGGGGTGCAGCGGAGTCGCCTCTGCTGTTTACGGTAGTTTGTCAGTGGTGGTGGCCTGGCGGAGACACTGGCGCTATATGTATGACTGGGAAGCGTGTGTTTATGGGCGAACTGTGCTGTAGTCTATTAGATACTATCAGTAGGCTATCATTCTGATTACTTGTTACTAGTGTAGTAGTGTAGGCTACGCTATTTTATGGAGGTTCCTCTCGTGGCTCAGGCTGATCGAGTGATTGATGCTTGGTGCTCACGGGTAAACTCAAATTGACAGTAGCCTAAAAGAGCCCATGTGTTTACCCAATCTGTCATCCGCTGCATGTATCTTTGGGATTTGCCCCTGGTAATCCGAAATAGGCTAAAAGCGCACTGTGAGCGTGCTATTTGTTTGACATCCTGACCTGCAACATGTTCTCATATCAGACACCATTGTAGCTGCACTGTCAAGGTAACCACGAGAAAACATGTTGTTTCCGGCCAAGACTTTCAGAATAAAAGTCGAAATTCATGTTGTAACCAGCTACGCAGTACTGAGCTCTACGTGCTTTTATTTTTGATGGCAGGCTGAGGCAACGGAAGTAATTGTTTGTGTGCCATGTCTTTCTTGACACTTATCCTCGTGGTCGAGAGCAACTAGCTGGGTTGCACAAGGTGGTGTTCGTTTTGCAAATATCAGCTGCCTCCGTGTTCTTATTCTACAAAGAGTACAAACTGCAAAGCCTAAAAGTCGGTCACAGTGGTGGTGGCAGTGTCGAATGGATATTGGATACCAATCGCAAGAGGAACGAGCGGGTTTGTTAGAGTTTCAGGTAGCTAGCCGTAGCAATTTAGCTAACTTGTTTGTTGTGTGTGCGTGCATGGTGGAGACCTGTCGCTACAGTCACGTTGGTTCGGGAAGTGAAGAGCAACACAAGTGAAAAAGGACGAGAGCTGGACCCGCCGGAGAGATCGAGCAACGCGGGCCGTGGGGAGGAGAGGGGAGAGGCCAGACTGTTTCCCCCAGCTGATACAGACAAGGGGCACTGGAGAGCGAGTCCTTGCTCCAGGGCAGACTTTGGGGGGACATGTTCACAAACTTGATAAATAAATGTGCTTTTATAACTCCAATGATGGTCTTCACTGATTACCTATATATTTTGAATTGTTCACATGACTATACTGTATAAAAGTGATTTCATGATCAGCATCAGCTAATGATTTGTGAGGATATCATTATGTCGTGACTTTACATTATGTGGCACAAAACTATTAATTAATACATAAGTATGTTGTGACTTTACTATTTGTGGCACATAACAATTAATTAATACATAAGTATATCGTGACTTTACTATATGTGGCACATAACTATTAATTCATACATAATGATATAGGCACTTGTGAGGCACAACACTTAACTCATACATATATATGTGGTTCTTGGCATATAGAGCCTACAAGACATACATCCAGTGTTTGATGTCTGTTGGAGATGCACAGTGGATACAACGTCAGAGAATGTGTTGGAGTTGGTCTGGTTCGGGGCTACTACACGCATAGCCTATATCAGAGCAGCAACATCGGAATGATAGCTACTACAGCTGCTGAAATAGCCGTACCCGGCTAAGAGGTTCTGAAGGGGTCTCGGCCGGAGGTGTGGGACCCAGGCAAGGTGAGGGGCAGGGCGGGTAGCGGTTGGGTGCTGGTAGCCTGGGTAAACCCAGCCCCCAGTGACCTCGACCTGCTCTCAGACAGACCCTGGGCTGCCCTGGGTGTCGGGCCGGGAGAGAGGCTCTTAGCCTGGGGGTGGCTGGCCTGCTGGGTCGTGCATTTAGACACCCGGTAAGATAGGCACAAAACACCGGCCACATGTTCTGTGGACCAAGCTTCGAAGAGGAAGGAATGCCCATGATGAACGAGGTAAAATGGCTGGGAGAGGTTAGATCCAGCCGGTCCCTGACACGCTGCACACCGCCTCGCTCAGCTGGTTCGGATTGTGGGCTATCGGCATTGCGGTCTGGTAACGCTAAAGTTCCGGTTGCAGGGAGCCAGATGTCGATAGTGGTAATTAACACATGAATTACGGTATTATTGAACACAGTGTGTTAATGTATGTGTTGATGAGGAATTAACTATGATGATATAGGCATAGCCTACTTAATTAATAGTAATTCATATATGACTCGGTGTGTTCATCAAACATACCTTTCATTAGTTGATGATGCGGTAAGCATCAATTAATGGCTTAATTCATCATGAGTTAAGCATGCATTCATGCACATGTTTGCACCAGTATTGTAAAGTGTTACCGACCTTTTGTGTAAATAACGGTGTTCTTCCAATCTCCGATATAATTTTAAATTTATTCATGGACTCCTTTTTGATACAGTGATTCTCTGCTGGCATTTTACAGTAAAGACAAGGATCACAGCTACTGAAGTGTCTTTTAGATGAAATGTGTGCACCAGTTATTCCTCTCATTTCATTTCCTGCAAGTAAAGATGGCAGCTGGTATTCATGTAACAGTGGCCAGCGGGAGTGCTGTGCAGTAAGTAAACCTCCCTCTCTGAGACCTCAAGAGACGCTCTAGTGTCAGACACTAGAGCCCATGGGCTTCCTCAGCTGAGCGCCCGCTTCCCATGCTGGAGGTTCCCGGTGTAGCCCTGGGGGGACTACACAATGCAGGTTACATTGATGCCTTGACCCGGATGGGAGTGAGGTTTAGGGGGTGAGTGTAACGGTGGCCAGCAGGCAGTGCTGTGTGCAGCGAGTAAACCTCACTCTCCGAGGCCTCAAGAGATGCTCTAGCGACAGATGCTAGCTCGTGCGCTTTAGCCTCCTTGCTAGAACGTCCGCCTCTGATGCCCGAGGTTCCTAGTTCAATCCCCAGCTGCGGGGGCACTACACAACGCAGGTTACATTCATCCCCTTTACCTCCTGTGTTCCCCAGGTAAAGGGCTATTGTCGAGTGGCCTTTTTAGGCAATGTTTTAGGATAATGTTGCCCAAGGAGTGGGCAACATGGGCATGACGTCTCATTCTTGCCATGATCGTTGTCTTATCATGTTGCCCCAAAAGTTGTTGGTTGTGTCACAGCATTTAGGCGTGTCCCAAAACGTGAGGGAAAAAGTTTATTCGCCGACCTGAAAGACGATGCTGCTGGCAACGCTATGATGGATGCTCCCTTGTATCATTCTGGTCCCAACACAGGTTTTATGACAGGCAGGATAAATGAGCTCACTACAGTAACTCAACCGTTTGATATCTGTAGCTTTGGCTGTATTATTTACCATATTATTATTATTTAATAAAAATAAAAGTAAATGTGGCCTCAAACGCTATACGTTATCTAATTACTCAGGGCTATTTCATTGTTTGTTTACATGCACAGGCAAGTGAATTACACTGCACTTCAGTAAGCAAATAGAATTGTTTCTTATCACCAGGCCCAGGCGAGACCATATACCAGTCAAGCTACAGCAACAAACAGTTTTTCATTTAAATTAATTCAGCTTCTTTTATGGCCAGGAGGAGCTCTTCCGTTAATCAAATCAGTGAAATCAATTTGGTGGCCTCATCGTTGTTGAAATAAATAGGAATGACTGGAAATGCTTGTTTGCACAAAATAAAATTGAATCATTGTCTAGACCACGAAATGTGAGATCTCAAATACAGGAAATGACACAATGGCAATAAGATCCCAACCTACCGGCAATGCATTGACCCTCACTGGAGTGGGTGGGTGCGTGTCCTCACTCCAAACCATGAGCTTGGTAACTGTAGCCTTCCAGGAGGAGAAACACTGGATACCAATTTTGTAACTGAAAATGATATACAGTAGAGCCTGAACTGACCAATCTTCAGTTCAGTGGAGAAAATAACTGCTGTTGGGGGAAAAAAAAACATTATGTCTTTAAATATTAAGACAAAACAACAACGAACAGCTGTGCAACAGTGGGGTGAACGGGCACTAGTACTATAAAGCAAGGAATCACTCTGTCTGTGAGTGTGTATGTACTGTATGTGTTTGTGTCCTTAGCATATTGAGAAGCATTTCTGATCTACTTCACACTTGGCAGGTGTATTTCTTATTTCTGGTGCAATTTGAACACAGGACACATTCAGTATGAATAAACTTTGACTAAACAAGCGAACAGCGAGCCGCTCAGCTCAGTTAAACTACCTGAGAGAGAAGAATGAACACACACAGGAGAATAACACAGAGTAGAGTAACAAAGTAACTAGCCCAGAGCCATCTATATAGAAGAGTCGCGACATCTCCGTTCACTCCAATGGACCAGTTTTTTTTTATCCCATTTTTATCCCCCATTAGTGCTAATTTAATTGATTTATCCTGTTTGCTGCTCCACCCTCTGCCGATCTGGGGAGAGCCAAAACTAGCTCCATGCTTCCTCCGAGACATGGGCAGTAGCCAGTCACTTCTTTTCACCTGACAGGGAAAGCTTCACGTGGGAGGATCACGCTATGCCAACGAGTTCCCCTCCCTCCGAACAGGTGCCCCTTCAGCGACCAGGATATTGCATGTTTTGGTGTGTGGTTCCTATATGAGGGAAACCCCCAGGGGGCATGGATAGAACATGCAAACTCCACACAGAAAGGCCCTTTTGACAACCCCACCTGCTCGGTGGGCACTCGAGGACATGCGGACGGGCACGCACTCCTTCAGCGCTCACAGCGTCCCAGGTGGGAATCGAACCCAGGACCTTCTAGCTGTGAGATGACAGCGCTTACCACTGCGCCACCGTGCCCCCCTAGGAGTAGACACGTTTGATTGGCAGCAGAATCAACCAATGGAAGGATCTAAACTACTTCAACAGTTCAAGCTGAATAGTCTCACCGCTGAAGTTTCTGTCTGGCTTTAAACACTATATGGGCCAAGCAATCGGCCCATTCAGAACAGGCATGTTTTGAACAGGGACAGTCAGTGAGTGAGTGAGTGAGCGAGCGAGCGAGTGAGTGAGTGATCGTGTTTTTCTGTATGAAGCTTTGGTCTGGAAACACCAAATATCCTCAATTCTTGAGGCGAATAGACAAGTTATGTTCTACTACTGTATATAACCTTGTAATGTGGAGATGATAGAGGTTGGACTGAGTGCTGCTTGATTTCTCCAGCGTTCCAGGAAAGGAAACACACCATTACCAAGCCAGTAGACAGGAACCGGCTGGAGGGCACCTGTCTCTGTGAGCTGCAGTGGATTTACAACATCTGGAGGATGCCACCTCCGCTCACCACTACATGATTAATTATTTCAGACACAGGAATATATTTCAGACAGGGCATGAAGCAGGCAGCAGTACAGTAATTGCAAATCCTATATGCACAGAAGACCACCATCTCTGTTTCCACAGATGGGGATTTTAAATCTTTCTACAGTTTTCAGGATTGGTTGACTCCGCATTTTCACTTGGAGTCAGAGCTTGTCAACAGAAGGTGATCATACTGATTATAATATTCTGTTGGTGAGATTGACCAGCATTGTCACACAATTAGGTTGGACACCTACAGTAGTGAGCACTATTAACATTCCGGATTCTCTTTGACACCTAACCGACCAAATTCCTTCAAATGTCTCATTGACGGTCAGTAGATGGTGGCATCGTTTGTGGAGGCTGTTCCCTCTGTCACCACCCTGGAACCCAATCGTATCCAATCAATGGCTTGTTAGGCTCCTATTAACTGGATCAAGGGAATGCCACTATGCATTTGACAGGACTGGTTGAGTGATAGCTGAGACACAAGAGCCACATTCCCATGGATCTGCCCCATGCCTGGAGAAGAATCATTCCATATTAGGTCCATTGACTCTCCATCCTGAGGGAATCAGCAGTGATTTTGTGATAAGCGGCAGGAGGACCTGGCTGCGAAAGCTGCCGTGGATTTTCCAGTCTTGGTATTAGTCATTTTCTGTACTGCTGAGATAAACATTTTCCATTAAGGTTACCATAATGCATAAAGGTTTTGTATTGGGCTAAAAATAGTTGAACTCTGAACCAAGGAATATCAAGCTTGGCTTTAGTTGGGCAGTACCCATGGTGTTATCTAGTACTTTAATAATAGTTATTGGGTATAAAATACTGTAACAACCTCATCTGTCTTCTGCAGTAGGATATGGAAGGTGTATCTACTGTAAGAGAGAAGGAAAGGACCGGTAAGCAAATAATACAAAAATAAAGATTTAGTAATAATAATTATTCAGTATTTGTAAGTGATTATCACCCAATATTCCAAGTATTTAATGGCAAAAACTATGATTATGTAACTGTGTCCCGAGTTGGACACTTTTGCAGCATTGTCCTAACTTTACCGTACCCAGCAAACATTTTCACGTATAACGACCGTGTGCTGTAGGCTACCTCAAACCACTACATCTAGTCAGGGTCGAATTATATATCCGCAATGGAAATCGTAGCGACGTAATTCCTCTACTTCCCCACGTTGAAATATGCCGCTCCCACAACGGCTATATTCAGATATTCAGATACAAATATGCACAGTGTGCATGCAGCAGCGTTGCATAAAGGACGCTATCGCTGCTAGGCTTGGCCTGAGTCATTTAGCTACATGCTAGGCTTGGCCTGAGTCTGACACCCCTCTCTTCACGCTAATGCTACAAATGCAGTCAAGGCATTAAAAATCGATTGTCGAACGCTGCCCAAGCACGTCCTACAGCAGTCTCTGATCAAAGTCACTTTCCTAAACTAATTGGACATTTAAATGTCCATGTATGTAGCCTATATGAAGAGATATGTCTAAATTAATTCCGTACTACTAGGTGGCATCCTCTGAAGTGAAAATCCCCGCGAAAAGACCGGGAATTGTGTCAGACCGGATGTGGCTGACTCATGGCAATAGTGTACGAATGAGGACACAGTTCTGCTAGTTACTATAATACATGTAGTTACTCGTTATTACCAGAAATGATTTGTTATTTTCTGATCCGTTCTATGTAAATACACAGTTACCACCCTGTAATTTGTGTACCGTAAAGCAAAGTGCTACTATAATAAATTATTTGTATGACATCATCCTTCACAAAGTTACAAGTTGTGGTAAAACAAAATCGTTAGCATAAGATATATCTATACATAGAGTCTGATGGGCTTATGAGACAGTGGTGAAAATATGGGAGGTTTCACCCGTTCAGATAGTTTTGATATCTCATTAAGGGTCTGGAGCTGTGACCCGCGTGGAAGTTCTCCTTTGCCAAACGACCTGCTCATTACTGTTGCGAAGAAACGGCCAGTAGAAGCTCGCCCGTCTCAGCTCCACGTTTTTGGCAGCATTGTTATTGCTTTTGGGAGGTTGATCCATTGCCCTGCAGATCTCATGGTCTGCATCATAATGAGACTCAGCATGATATCTCTTACAGCATCACAAATTCGGCCTGGGGGAAGTGTGTGGCATGTGTGTGTGTGTGTGTGTGTGTGTGTGTGTGGGGGGGGGGGGGGGTGGTGGCAGGCTTGCAGAACTAACTGCTGCCTGAGATTACCTGCCTCAATACTTCTGTGCACTGCATGCCCTTCGGACCTGGGAGGTACACCTGTTTGAGGTTACAGAGACAACATATGGCGATGTTAACATATGGTGAAAACAAAAGGTCATGTAAAAGCTGATGTTGCTCTTTGCCAGTCATTTTTAAGCCGTAGCCTGAAAAGACAGAGGTCATTTAACGACTATCAACAAATCTTATTTTCTTGTCACGCTGTCAGTAAGGATCACAGAGTATGCAAAGAGGCAAGGCGGGGGATCTTGTTGGACACTACCCGTAATACATGCACAATTCTGTTAATAAAGGTCAATTATGATATTATTTGGAGTTAGTATTTCATAGAACGGAATTGCAGAATAGAATTGCAGCAGGGCAACCTTTCAGAAGGCGATAGCATAGAGGTCAGCATGGCATTTTCAAAAAGTGTGAATTTTATATAGAATAACTCCTCATTCGTTTTCTCGGGCCATATATCTTCTGTGCCTTTATCTCCCTTTCACACTACATTGTGAGCATTTTCACTTCAATTCCAGTTTTTCAGAAGAACTGTGTACCTACTGTAGCTGTTTCTCCTGTAGTATTCACTGCTGCTTAGACTGGCCATCCTAGATTTTTTACAGAGAAAACATTGTGTTAGTGGTGCATTTTTTTTTGTTTTTTTTAGTGTGCTGGTATATATTCATTTTTAAACAGATGACTACACCAAGAAGGTGAATACACCAAGAATCCTTGGCAGCCTTGGTATTCAGGGACAAAGGAAAGTACAGAAAGCAATCTGTACGTGATTATCATACAAATGGTAATATAGTGCACAATGAAATAAAACCATGTAACCTACGGTTGGAATATGATTTCATAGGTTTGATCCCAATACAACAGTTGCTGACCAGATAAAAAATGAATAGGGCAACTCTCTTTCTCAATCTCCTTCGAAACATATAATCAACTGTTCCTTTTTCAACCCCTTCATTCCTTTCAGTCACCAACAGAGCATGAAAGAGCCTCAGTCAGTCTTCAGGAGACCACATATAGAGGCAGTGATGAGGTGATAACCTACAGTGCATTATCAAAGCTAGCTGATATTTCCAGTTAATTGCAGCACCATTCATTTAGCTGTCATATTCGGACTTTCTGCAGAGCTTGCCATATTCATTTTTGACATTTTGGAAATACACAGCATATAATTATCTCCAAGGCCGCATTTGTGAAAGTTTTTAGAGGTCCTATCATTACCTTTACAGCAACATGGTGAACATAGTTTATCAAGCCGCTTGGCCCTGCAGTTTGTGAAAATAAAATCGAATTGATTGCAAAAAGAAAACTTTATTAATTTCATGCATAGTTTTGCTTTTGTTCTACAAACTGTGACACAAATGTCTAATAGGTTTTTTTGGGGAATAATGCATGGCTGCTTCAGTCGGAATCAATGTTTTTGTTGACAACAGACAGATTGTTCAAGAAGCTTTATAACTGAATGGGGGGGGATCAATGAAGTTTTGAAAACTTTAGTTGTCTTGTAAAAATGGAATCTATCATGTAACTAGTGAGCAATATCATTCCATAATAACAGTATAAATGATGAAAGGATAACACAAGAACGATTGTAAAACAAACCTGTTTTGTGGCAAGAAAATACAGTGAAATCATGAATAAATGTATTTCATTAGGTAGAGTAGAGGTGATTCAGGGCCTTTCTGTAACCCAGGAGGTCACTGTCACGCCTCCGTGTTATGAATCACTTTTATCACATGCTAATGAGGAGAGGGAAATGTTGAGGATGGGATCATATTTATTTGTCATGATTTTGCACAGCGCTTCAGCAACTGACTGTGCATTTGATTTGTCGCTAGCGGTGATGTAAGCATGATTGACAGCTCTGAAGACGACAAACTGACACTGTGGTTGTAGACCCTTGAAGAAGGACTTTCATTGATTGATTGATTGATTGATTGATTGATTGATTGACTGACTTTCTACACACATCAAAGCACTGGTTAAAGATTTTACAAAGATGATTTGTTTAGCAGCGGTTGGCATTAGAACGTTTGTGACTTTATATTCATGTGTTGACTGAGAGCTTAAGTTGCCTTTGATGTTAAGTCGATGGCTTGTAGATTTTCTGATTACTTCTTGACCTTTCATTAGAGGCTCTAATACAATGAAAGAAGCCGTGTAACTGAGCTACTGCAGATTGCCGTTGTGGTCCCGTGGCGCTCTGGTGATTGACAGGCTCCTCTGCTGCGTCCTCCATGGAATGACCTCAGCCAAGAGTGGCGAGGCATACTTATCCCCCTCAATGGGCTAGCATCTGGTCATATTGATCCGCATTTGAGTTTTTGTCATTTTAATGTTGGCTCTAGTTGTCTTACAACCCCCCTGTACTGACATATCGTTATATTAAGTGGTTTGAGTGTGGCGTGGCAAGACACCAATTACCTATTAGGTAACCAAGTGGAGACTCAAAATCAAACCAAGATTTAAAGCAATAGAGAGGTCCAGTAACGAGTCCGGAAATCATCGATGCTAACGCCCCTGGTTCTAAACAGTTTTCGCCTATGGGAGTTTTGAATGGGTTTTTGGCGCGATGCTTCTAATAATCTCTCTGGGCAACGCTGGCTTAATCAAACGCGAACCAGTGTTTAGTAACATCATCTTCACACATGAAGACCACTTTTATGAGTTTTGAAGCTTTTACATGCCGTTAAACGGGCGGCTAGCTAGCAAACGGCTAAATGAGACTACACTGCTGAGTCGATGTGGATATATACGTCAATAACGTCACCACTTCAAAGGGCGAACACGGAAATTCTCTTTCCCTCACCTGGTTCAGCCCCGTTCAGCCCGAGGTAATCAGTGCACACATCAACAACAGTCCAGGTTGAGTGCTGACGTGACGTGAAGCCTATGCGACAGTGTGTAGTTCAGGATTAGCTTAGCTCGAGCATTTTACTTCTAGGGCTCGCATTTACGCTACAAAACTCATGAAAGTGGTCCTCATGTGTGAAGATTATCCCGCTGAACCTTGGTTCGCGTTTGATTAAACTTGCGTTGCCCACAGACATTATTTGAAGCATATCGCCAAAAACCCATTCAAAAATCCCATAGACAGAAACAGTGTAGAACCAGGAAGTTCGGGACTTCCGCATTCAGCCTACAAAAATACGTCATCCCTGGACCTCTCTATTATGGTGCTCACAGTGGGAACTGCCATTAAAGACATTTGAATAACGGACAAACAGGCTTCATTTGTGCAGCATTGGCTGGACTGTTGTCTCACACCAATTAAGAGCAGTGTCTCTGAGACCCATAAAATTGAGAAACACAGCCAGTGGAGATTGATTGCCTCAAAACACAACACACTAGGGAAATTGCCATGTTGCACCTTTTTATCAAGATGGAATCAAGTGGAGGCAATCAGCTGAAAAGCCCTATGTGAAGATTCATGTTTGTGCTCCTCTCAGTCTCACTGTTGCATTACAATGCCAGTCTGACTGGAGGCACGCTGCGAGAGAGACAGAGGGCTGAGGTCCCTCTGCACTTCACAGTCTCATCAGTGAAAGTGGCCATCGGTCATTCTAGTGGAATGCGTGTGGCTCCTCCCCCTAATGTGATGACCCTTGAGTGACAGCAACAGCTGGCAGACATCATGGCCCTGTCACAGCGCCACGGACCCTGACAGAAGGTTAACACTTCATCACTATGCTCACTGTTATGTCAATCGCTTTCCTCTCATTTTGGGGGGAATGTGTGTGTGTGTGTGTGTGTGTGTGTGTGTGTGTGTGTGTGTGTGTGTGTGTGTGTGTGTATGTATGTATGTATGTATGTATGTATATATATATATGTATATATTCATGCCAAGCTTTTACTTCCAGCTTCCTACAATTTCTATGCCTGGAGTGTGGCCTCTGTGTGATATGGCCACAATAGGAATTGGGGTCAGTGGACCACCAGGAGTCCTTGAGGGGGTTCCAGGGCCTCCCCAGCAAATTGATGAATGGTTAAACTTTACCAGTATTTCATAGAGGTTAAAACAAGAGCATGGTTGTGGACTACAGGAGGAATGCAGCCCCACCCTCCCCCATCACCCTGGGCGACTCACCAGTTGACACTGTGGAGTACTTTTGCTTCCTGGGGACCATCATCAGCCAGAACCTGAAATGGGAGGTGAACATCATTGCTCTCACCAAGAAGGCACAGCAGAGGATGTACTTATCATCCGCGGTGCTGAAAAGGTGATGGGATGCAACCTGCCATCTCTTCAGGACCTGCACAACGCCAGAATACTCAAGCAGTCTCGTAAAACCATGGCCAACCCCTCCCACCCCAGACACAAACTCTTTGAAATGCTGCTCCTAGGCAAGAGACTGAGGTCTGTCAAGACAACAATTCTCACCACAAGAAAAGCTTCTTCCCAACTGCCAACATCAACAAGGCTTGAGCCCCCTCTACTAAGGACTATACACCCCCAGGTCCCGGCTGCAGAATGAAGTGACTGAGGGGGTAATTAAATGTTGTGAGGATTGTTGTGAGAAAGTTGTGTCAGTATTTCTCTTGCCAAAATTCAGCTTTGGAGCAACCCCTTCCCGACAAGCTAGCATGACATGGTTGGTACCAATGGATGCCTTACGTCTTCTAGTTTAGTTTAGTTAGTTTTAGTTAGTAACAGCATTGTGTGTCATGTCAGAGAGGGCTCCATTGAGGTTTGTCACATACCAAATGGTGTGATGATTAACAACACTGCGAACAAGGGAGGCTGCCTATAGAGGGAATGCACCGACGCCACGCCCCCTCCTGAACACGCCCCCTCAGCCAGACTGAGCAGCACTGAGTGTCAAATTTCCAAAACAAACGTGGCTTCCGCCAGGGGTAGTAGCGAAACCCTGGCTAATATAAACGATTATCTGCTTAAATTAAAGGCAGTTGGACTCGAATGTGACCCTTACAGCTTGCCAAAGAACCAGTGGTCCATGGACGTAGACATGTGGCCAGGAATAGGGTTTCCTGACATTTATATGTACTTAACTCATTGAGTGCCATGGACATCTTTCGACGTCCAATTAAATAGTGACGTAGAGTGCCACGGACGTCTTTCGACGTCCAATGCGTTTTTTGACGGTGGGACGTCGATCAAAGCCTTCCGCAGCTCCTGTACAACTATTGTAGCTATTGGAGGTCTATAACCTATTTTACAGAACCCTTAGGTGGCGACAGTGCTCTCCAGGTTAACAGAAAGGCAGAGAAAAACAGAGAATAAGTCGTTGGGGAAACGGAAATCGCATCGCATCCGTATGCATCGATATGCATGAAGCGTTTTAACGTTAGATGTGCCTGCAGCAGGCAGCAGCCAATCTGCTCCCACAATTGAGCTCCTCCATGTCCGCTGCGACAGGCTGTCGCCAACAGCCCATTCGCATGATCAGCCGTTATTATTCTCAACTGGAAGCATACAGTAGTAGCCGGTGACAAACACACGCGGAAAAAGCTGGATGTCGCCGACGCGCACCCTTCACAGTGCAGAGCAAACTCAGCAGAGAGCCACCTCCCATAAGGAGGAGTGTGCAGTTGAGGCGGGGCGGGGCGGGGCGGGGCGGGGCGGGGCGGGGCGGGGCGGGGGGGGGCACGCAGAGCAGCACACAACACTGACCCAGACAGACCCAGGCAGCAGGACAGGGTTGGCAAACGCAAGCCAGAATATCCGATGCCCACCAGCAGCAAATCAAGATCAGCAAGAAGCTGCAACCAGCAGCGCACGCAGGGGCCAGCGCTGCTGGTTGCAGCTAAAAATATTATTCTGCCAAACAAAATTCCCTGGCCTTCACTGTTTTATTGAAGGAAATTATTTTTGAGGTGTGACTACATCAGAAAATTAGCTTCAGAGTCAGTGATGTGTTTGAAATGTTTAATTTCACAAAAGGGCCATTATCTCAGCTTCTAGAAAAAAACTGCTCTTTTTTGTTAAATCAAGCTATCTTCTCCGGCTGATAACTAAAGAACGGAAAATGATATCAATAAACCTGTTTTTGCTGATGATAGAAAAGAGTCTCATCGTTCTTTTTGCGTGTTCATTGTTTACATAGTAATATCACACAATATTCTGTGGGCCTCGAGAAATCACTGAAAAAAGCTCTGAAACTCTGGCACTGGGAGCGTCCGTTCTCCAAAAGTGGCTGGCACTCAATGAGTTAATATCGACGCCGGGGAAATACACAAACCAAAGCATGAAAGCATACAAGAGCCTGGACGCGTGGTCGTACTTCAAGGCTGGATTTGTTGGCGACATTAAAGTAACGAGGACAGCAATGGATATTCTGGTTGTAGGCTATGTGGAGAGGTACATATTTATTTTATTACAACTTTTATTAAGAAAAATATAGCATACGCTGTCACTAACACACGCTAGCTTTGTTCATAGTGAACACTGTCACTCATGTAACATTATATCTGTGCAGGTAAAACACAGCCAGAGAATGAATGAGCCCTCATTGAAACCCTGGATAGCTGCAGAGAAGATCCGGACCGTTTCATTAGCTTTCAGCAGCCTGTAAAAAGATACCTCCGAGCCTTGTTGAATCTATTTTTACAGTCAATGGCACAACAGCACCATTTTCGTTGTTTTCTCGCGGAAGCTGAACGCTAAACACCGTGACCCGGCGGCGCCACCTGGCTTGTTTAGACGTTTTGACACTCACTGCAGCTGAGTGGGCGTACCCGCACTGACTGTCGCGTCCGTGACGTCACGTGCATTCCCTCTATTTAGATGTCTGGTCTCATCATGAACATGAAGGCGAGATTCATGTAATAGACTGCTCTCTTGTCGTATGACACATTTCCTAATGAA
>NC_139634.1:26859835-26959835 GCF_964638095.1 Poromitra crassiceps
GGAATAATGCACAGCTGTTTCCTTATGGTCCCTGAGGAAACCAGCCTTTTGTGTACTTAACTCTAGTGTGAGAACATGACTACTGTACATGCCTCTGCCTCCAGTGATGGCCAGTCAGAAACATATTTGCCAGTGTAAGAGCCATGGGGGAAATACACAAGCGGTAACACTTTAAAATAACATTCAGTTGTAAGTAATTTATAAGCCCTTAGTTAATGATGAACTAATCGTTTATGAAACATTAATATACATTTGTAGATGATTAGTTGATTAATAATTTGTAAGTCATTCAAAGATTTGATATTGCACAAATCTGGACTCGAATTACATACATTTGAATATACAAATTATGAATGTTTTGTAAATAATTAGTTCATCATTAGCTATAGGCTAATAAATGACTTATAACTGAAGGTTATTATAAAGTGTTACCATGTAAGCACATGCACAGACTGCATAATTAAGAAAAAGAGGAGGTAAGGGAGTCCAGGCTGTGACAGTGTGTTTATTGGTAATTCATTACAGGGGACGAGTGCATGCAATATTGTTTGTTATGAGGACATGAGTGCCTTGAGGTAATACTTGGTTGGCTGCATGTTTATTTGTTATTCCCTTAAATGCCCCTCTAGTATTCGTGTTTGCAGTGCGTGTGTTTAGACTCGACTTCCCGCACATGAGATTGTCCCTTGTCAAGACAAAACTCCACTCAGGGAAAGCATGGATGAGAGAGCGGGGTGGAGCTGCTGCTGGGGCAGAGGAGATCGTTATCAGGCAACTAAATGGTTTCTATTCAGGACCTGATCTTATCCTACAGTGGGAGACGTCACTTTAGAGGAATACAGGGGTCGCAGTACTTTGACTCTCCTCTCTGTCACTCTCAATTAAGTAGGAAGAGTTTGGGTTTGTGCACGTGTGTGTGTGTGTGTGTGTGTGTGTGTGTGTGTGTGTGTGTGTGTGTGTGTGTGTGTGTGTGTGTGTGTGTGTGTGTGTTTTATCACAAACAGATCGATCCCTGTCCCCTTTTGTTCTACAAATCATAACAATGCTCTTTTTAGCATTATATTTGACACCATAAACAGAACATGTTGAAACCCAGCACTGCTAGGGGAAAAAATTGCCAGGTGTGAGCGATGTTATTGGCTATCCAATGCCTCCGCCTGAAAACGTTCCGGCCACAGCCAAACAAATGTAAACAACAGCTAAATCAGGCAGGGGGCAGCATCTGTCCATAAACACACTGCCACAGTATCGTGTGCGTGAGAATTGATGTTTTTGAGGGGAACCTTTTCTATAAGGATAAAAAAATAAAATTGCATAGTATACCTTTAATGCTGCCGGAACGATATGTTTCACTGAGAGTGCTTGCCTTAATTCAGCGATTAATATAAACTTAGAAATCTTAAGAGCGTTGAAACAAAGTGCGATAGGTGTTAAGTGCACCAATACATTACCCATTACCTTTCCCCCTCCAGCCTTACTACCTTGTAGGTATAGGAGGGTAACATTCCAGCTGACTTCATTAAGTTTCATTTTGCATTTGATCTCTCCTGAAGTGGGCCATTAAGTTAGTGTGTCAGGGTAACTGATCAGCTAATCTGCATGTGATTTATGTGGCAGGGAAACTGAGGACTTAAGCCAGCCTCACAAGGCATTGATTACTGACATGCTTAATTGGCTAAACCCACTGCTACATTGAGACAGGCTTATTGGAAATGTCAAATCAAGCCGCTCATTTGCATGCATGATGTATGGTGTCTATTCCAGCTTCTGGCCCAGCAGCACAAACTGACACTCAGCCATGGAGGAAGAGCCCAGGATCTCTGCCTGACCATCTGGCCTTCCAACACGTTGGCTTTGGTTGGGACTCTTTGCCAGTAGCCACATGTCTGTGTTGGCTGAGCTTAGCTGACATGTGTTGAATAAGGGATGGGAGATTGGACAACTCATGCTGCGAGTGTGACTCAATACACCTATGGGTTTTGCATTAAGATCCAGCTTTAGGTCAAATACAATAGATGGAATGTCACAATTTTGTATTACTGTGGGTGTGTGTGTGTGTGTGTGTGTGTGTGTGTGTGTGTGTGTGTGTGTGTGTGTGTGTGTGTGTGTGTTTGTGTGTGTGTTCGTCCATCTCTCTGTCTGTCTGTCTGTCCGTCCGTCCGTCCGTCTGTCTGTCTGTATGTCGGAAATCAAAACAACATCAACAGTTGTTGAGATGCAGTTTTGCCCCAGAATTACCTACAGTGTAAGCAGATGAAAGCAGCATGAAATTGAAAAATGTTGTTCACTAGAGAAAGCAGAGATGGTAGGAATTTGAAGTGTTTGAATCATAAGATCCACCTGGCCTAATGCAGACTAGTCATGCTTAGAAATGTGTTTTTAGAAATGTTTCTTCGTCTGAGAGAACAGAGCTGAAAACCATCCTGCCAGATCTTCACAGGGAACACCCTTGTTTAGCAATAGCCACAGTAATGTACCTTTATGATTTAATTGGATACACATAAAGGTGTAATACAACACATCTCAAATAAAGACTTACATGGCGAGTGGAAGTGTGGCACTACAGACAAGAACAAATAATTGTCCTTTTTAAGTCAGAAGCCTCTCTTCATGTCATGCTACTTTGTTCCATACAAGTACAATTTCCTGGCAGGGAGTCGAAGAGAAGAGGCAGTCAAAAGAACAGTGGCAGCTCTTTTGAAAAAACCCAACACCTCCACAGCAATTAACTCCTGCAAAGCTGTGGGCCTCCTTCTGTGTGACAATGAAAAGTGTTACACTGATAATTGTCCACATTTTTAAACCTGTGAGTGAACGTCTCAATGTGTATCATTATGTTCAGAGGGTATAACAGTACAACACTAAAGATACAAACAGACGCAGAATATAAACGGTATGCTACAGAGATTTGCATAATCCCACATTACTGTCATAATAAAAGTTGTGTGCCACCACGTATGATAACACGGAGACATGACCTGAAATAATGCAGTCTTTGCATTATAAGTAACTGCATTTCATTGTTTCATTCTATTCTTCCCTCAATACTTCTATTTGAGAGAGAGAGAGAGAGAGAGAGAGAGAGAGAGAGAGTGTGTGTGTGTGTGTGTGTGTGTGTGTGTGTGTGTGTGTCTCTCTCTCTCCTGGGTCAGATTCAAACCCAAGGCACGCGCCCAAGACCACTTAAGCCACCAGGAGGCCCGCACTTATCCCGTTTAACACATTCAGTTATCCATTGTATCAGATGCTCTTATCCTGCCATCATGGTACAACAGAAAAGCCTGCGAAAGAAAAGCTGAAGCTCATTTTGCCAGCTGTCATGTTGGCCATTTAGATAGAGAGCAGTAAAAGGACATGGTGCGTGCTCTCTGCTGCTGCAACAGATAAATATATGGTACTTTCACTTTTTAATGCTCTCTGTATATTCAGCACTTGACACACACACACCAATTATTCAGGTTCACCGGCTAGCTGAATGGGTTTGAGTCATCTAATGGAAGGGCAGCGGTCAAATGGAACCTCCTCAAGTTTGTCATTGAAACAATAACATGATGTTTTAAACAATGTGCTTATTCACCTTATGTAGCGCTGCCCACTTGACCCATTGTGTCACGACTTTGACTCACATGTAAACGTGTAAACACAATCGGAACTTCCGATTGTGTTTACACTTCCTGTTAGTCTCTCAAGCCAGACGGTCTCTTCTACATAAGGTGAATACAGAGTCCATTGTTATTCAGTAACAGGCCTTTTTCACAGCAGCCATTTGTGTCTGAAAGGCGGGGTAAACACAGACTGTGCAACCAAAACATTAATGAGGGACCCAGCACTGGAACACCTACATGGATTGGAAGTTGGAAAACCTCATTAATGTTTTGGTTGCACAACTTGCACCTGTGTTTACCCATGCCTTTTAGACACAATATGGCTGGTGTGAAAAAAGTAATTCAGCCTTGAGGGCTTTTCTCTTTCACAGAATTCCTGCGTGACACCTGCTGTGTTGTGGCACATTCTTTTACCTTTTCGGATATTGAATACTGCCAAAGCACATTGCCCATTCTAATGAATTTGAGCAAAGTTATCATCAATTGAGGTTATGTGAAAAGAGCGCCAGAACTGTTCATATAATTGTGCTTTCATGAAGTGGTTTAGAGGAAGAAGAATAAACAAAATAGGACATTTTGTATGTGTCAAAATGGAAATTCACTCATGAAAAAAGGAACAAATCTACGTACCGCAGCAATAATAATAATAATAATAATAATTAAGTTTCCACTGTATATTCTGTTTTTATGGGGTTGATTTGGAAGCCAAGACACAAAACTCCATTCCTTCAATCCCCAAATCTTTCATCTTCCAAGATTCACTCTCCCCTCCTTTCACTGGAGTTGAAGGGATTTACCTGATAGATTCTACTATTGTAGGATTTTTTGTTGTTGTTTCAACTTTGTACATCTCGTGGCCTCGGAAGTGGCCTTCAGTCCACATCCCCCCACAACTGTCCACATTTTCCACTCTCTTTCCTTCTTATCCTTGACATTTGCTCTGACTCTGCTTCTCTCTTCTCTTCTCTTCTCCTCTACTCTTCACTCCCCTCACATCTCATGACCTGGCCAAAGACCTTTCCGGCCCTGACCTTTCTGCCCTCTGATGTGCTCTGCCTCGCGCTCTCCTCTCCCTGCAGCTCTGTTGGAGGTGATCCTGGCCGGCAGAGACTGCTTGGTGGCTGGGGACTCGTGCTCGAGCGATGAGACTTGCAGTCCACGTCTGCGGACGTTGCGTCAGTGTGTGGCGGGCAACGGCAGCGTGAAGCTGGGTCCCGGGGCAAGGAGCCAGTGTGCCAATGCAGTGTCTGCCCTGCTCTCCAGCCCCCTGCATGGCTGCCAGTGCAAGCGGGGCATGAAGAAGGAGAAGAACTGCCTCAGCATCTACTGGAGCCTTCATCAGTCCATCATACACGGTGAGTAGTAGCAGCTGTCTCTACTGCTACAAAACGTTGGACTTTTCCCGAAAATCCTACAGATCACAACTCTTAATTGAGAAACTCAATTTGTTAAAAAATAATGCAGTATCTGATGACTGAGTAATGGACAGGCATAATTAAATTTATGATTCAGTCTGTTGGACACAGCTTCAGTGGGTAAATGAAAATTATTACATTTGAACGTCTTTTATAATTTCATGCAGTTTAATTGTGTCATAAAATCCTTGCAGATTTGACTGCCTGTGTCTCTTATTCTCTCAGGACTCAACCTGGTGGAGAGTTATCCTTATGAGGCAGTGGAGAGGGATTATGACTACGTCCGCTTGGCCTCGATTACAGCTGGCAAGTTCACTGACCTTCATTAACTTTCATCTTATTTCACCATTTTACCTTGGAAGATGTTGTGCTCTGGCAGTGGCAAGCCTACTCTGTTGTATTTTCCCTGAATGCGTGCCTAAGGCAGATATAATGTATGTCCTTGAGACATGGTTTGCCATGCATCTGAACATAATGTGGGATGCTGTATTCAAAAGTATGTCTTTGTTTTCAAGTTGGTGAATTGCAGCTACATTCACACGTCTGTCTGTCTCAGACTCGCTGAGTAAACATAAACCATTAATGTTAATGAATACGAATGCAGTTACTTTTCTGTGTTCACTCAAATGTATTCCTGGCTGATTCATGCTTTGTTTCTCAAATTCTTCTAGAACAAAAATGTAAAAAGTCTTTAAACAATTTATAAAATAAAATGAGCACAAACTCCAAGCCATTTTCACATGTTCAATACATGACACATTTAGCTGTGGTAAAACAACTTTGGTTAAAGTTACGGTACTGAAACAATTTGGTTAATGTTAGGGTAAGGTTTTGCTCTTGATTCAACGAGAAAATCCTTCCCAAAAAAGGGAGGGGGGGAGAACTTCACTCAGTAGAAAAATAAATCTTTGCATGAGAAGGCAAGTATAACACAGTATATACAGTACATACAGGCCAACGACAACAACTGCTACAGTAAGTATCTCAAACTACAGTCTGTTTAGTCTCCTCCATGTAATCATTTCTTAGTGGGGAAAGATATTTCTTTCACTTCGTTTCACATTCACAAGTTCTTTGCATTTTAAGACATCATGTTCATTTCACAAATTTTCATGAGATCGCGCTGCCTACAAAAATACTGCAGAAAAATGATGACTTGTCCTTACAGCACTTCTAACAGGATTATGATTAGCCTGAGTAAAGGGCTCACCTGGGGACTCATTTGTGAGGCAGCGTGTGTAAAGGCTTAATTAGAAGTTGGTCCACTGAGCAGAACACAGAGTCATAGCTCTCACCAAACATGATTTAGAATGATCTCTAAATTGGAACCTTTATTCCCAATACAACACATGTACAGGAATTTGTCTCGGTGACACCGGTGCAGAGACGTAAAACCAAACTAACAGTCTATGGTAGCGGTTCTCAAAGTGGGGTCCGGGGACCCCCAGGGATCCTTGAGAGGGTTCCAGGGGGTCCCTAGCAAAAAGGGTAATACTGTCATTTATTTTCACTAAGTAACACAATGACAGCATGTATGACTATTTTGGTCATGGGTTTCATACACTTTCTGTAACAAAACATCTAAAAGTGTGACTGATGACCCTCCCCCTCTCCTGGTCTTGCAGCAGCCTGGTGTTGGGGTCGTTAGGCTGATTGGGTGCACCTGGGCCCGGTCCGCTCATTGGGCTTAAGAAGACCTTCAGACATCCTCACCGATGCACCTCTTGTTCTGTTCTTTTGTTTACTGTAATGTAGTTTGTGTTGTCTAGTTATTTTCCCTTAGTTTTAGTTATTTACTTTGGTGTCTGACTCCCCTCACATCTTACAACCCAGCTCAAGGAAGTAACAAATGAGGGGAGTCATACACCAAAGTAAAATTTGAAACAAAAATTTTACTAAAATGAAGACAACATAATTACATAAAAGTTAAATTAAATAAAAACTAAATTAAACAAATGAACAGAACAAAAGGTGCATCCGTGAGGGGGGACAGACTAAATGTTTTGAAGGTCTTCAAACACTCGCTCCTGAGACAGGGCCAGGGGAGTGGGAGGGTCATCACAAAAGCTAGCATCTTATCTTATATGTGGACTGGACCCTGGGACAAAATCTTATCAAATGGGGGTCCGTGGTCTAATTTGTGTCTGTTTAGGGGTCCTTGACGTGAAAGTTTGAGAACCACTGGGCTATGGTTATACTTGTCATTTAGATGGGATTTTGCACATTTGATTCTAAAGAACATAATTTGTGATCACACTGCCCTATGTTCACACTTGGCCTGAAAATGGTATGCAATTCCTGTGGTTTCTTTAAACCTGTATCTGTATTACTTTCTCCTCCTACTCTACTACTTTACATTGCTTGTAATATTAATGTGCACTGCCATACAGTACATTTCTCAATTATCTCACTCGGTAAAACAATTTTGAGTAATGCTGGAGGATGATTCTATCATATGACCATGAAAAATGCTAAACCAAAATTTCAAACACAAACGATATCAACCCCAATAAACCCAATTTGATAACAGCAGCCAGAGCAGCACCCATTTAGCCTTATAATATTCTCTGTTTGCTGTTAATGTAATGTGTCTGGTGTGATTGGATAATTGAAGTCACCTTGAAATGACAAATGTATACCATAGTAACACAGTACTCATTTAGTGGATAAGAGTTCACATTGAGTGCAGGAGCACAGGGGGCAACAATAACAGTGGAGTTGCATATCTCTATAAACAAAAAAACAACCTATCCTTATGCAGTACGTTACAGCTGTCTAACATATATACTATGATAGTTTTAATGCCAGGTCACCATTTTAAATAATAATTTATTCTTAATGACTTGTCTGGTTAAATAAAGGTTAAATAAAAATTAAATCATGATAATCTTGGAAATGCATGGGATACTGTAAGTCTGAAGCCCTATGGAGCATTGACTTATTTCCTGTATAAAGATTTAATTCGTGTACACTAGTATAAAGACTTGTGCTGATAGTAGTGCAAGATAGTGCAAACACCCCTAGGATATAATAATCTGGTTTGTTTACTCTGGCCAACATTGTGCTGGAGCTGCACTCTGAAATGCTCTAGGAGTGGGCTGGCTGACCCAGGATCATTTGCAGGCTGTTTTCAGGCTGCTTACAGCAAAGAAGCAAGCTAAACAGTCCCTAATGTTTGCTAAAAGGTTGCTAACTGGTAACTGTAATTGCCACTTAACAAGTTTCAAAACCTTCTCAGATCATAACACAAACATTGAATTATAAGGCTAGCAAAAGGGTCTATGTATTGACACTTTTCATCTTCCCTTCATGATATTATTCGTACTTTTCTATTTATTTATTTATTTGCATTTTAAGACATTGTGCTCATTTCATGACATGTTGGGAGGCCAGGCTAGTTAACATACCCCAATATTCACGCAGAACCTTTGTAATTGCTATTTCGTTTCCACTGATGTCTTGCCTTGAAACTTACTTGCATCCACAGACGCTGATGTTGGCATGACAACCGTGAACCGCTGCCTGGACGCGGCCAAGGCTTGCAATGTGGACGACTTGTGCCAGAAGCTTCGCACAGAATACGTCTCAGCTTGTATCAAACCCACCGCCAAGTCAGGCCTGTGCAACCGGGCCAAATGCAATAAGGCTCTGCGCAGGTTCTTTGACCGCGTCCCCGCCGACTACACCCACGAGCTGCTCTTCTGCCCCTGTACAGACATGGCATGCGCGGAGCGTCGAAGGCAAACTATTGTGCCCAGTTGCTCTTATGAAGGCGTGGACAAGCCCAGCTGCCTTACACAGATGAGGATCTGCAAGGCTGACTATGTGTGCAGGTTAATCTTTCTTTCTCTCTTTGCAATAATGGACATTAAAGTTATTTCTCACTTAGCCAGCTATGAGGGTAAAGCACTGTCTCGCACCAGCCCCATTAGGATTCTTATAATATTGTAACCCCAGATCAACTATTTTTTCATGGCAGCCCAAATCAGCAAACCGCAGTGTTTCAGTATTACTACTTTTCTTTTTCTTTTTTCAGAATTCTCTCCCATTTTCACCCCAATTGTACTTTCTTAATCCCCCCTGCTGTCCTGGTCGTTGCTCCATCCCCTCTGCCAATCTGGGGAGAGCCGTAGACTAGCACATGCTTCCTCCGATCCATGTACAGTCACGAGCCGCTTCTTTTCCCCTGAGAGCGAGGAGTTTCACCGGCAGGATGTAGCACGTGTATGGGAGGATCATGCTATTCCCCTGACCGACCAGAGGAGGCGCTACTGCAGCGACCAGGACACACACCACACCGGCTTCCCACCCGCGCAGACACGGTCAATTGTGTCTTTAAGAACCTCTGACCAAGCTGGCCGCTGCCGGGAATTGAACCCGGGTCTCCCGCGGTGGTAAGCGAGTGCTTTTACCTCTACACTACCCAGACGCCCCGGTATTCCTAATTTTCCAAGTATTGCTTGGATATCAAGTCTAGACGTAGTCACCATTTTGGGTCCAACGCTGGTTAGGATTATGGCCCCTCGAAACCAAACAAGCAGCCATTCAATCAACAAAATGGCCCGTTGTTTTACCCTGAAGCTTTCTACCACCACTGGTTAGAACACCCCAGAGAGGCTGTTGGAATAACACATTAAATATTTAACACAGATAAAGAGCCAGATGGATATTAGAGTTATCGCTCATTGCTATCTCTGGTCATGGCCATTATTTTTCACAGCCCCATTACACTCAGAGGGCTTTGCTAATGAGCCCAGGTCTGAGGGATGAAATATATATATATATATAAATATATTACTCTTTCTATCACTAGTGCATTACAGTCCACTGCTTTCAGACCTGACCATGGCCAACCATAAAAAAATAACGTAGGGATGGCAGAAACTCTTAATGAAGTGGGCAAAAGAGCCGTCAAAAACCTTCTGCATAAAACCACTACAAAGCACATGGCCTCGCTAACCCGCGCGTCATTGCATTGCGTCTGCAGGTCTCGCTTGGCGCAGTTCCAATACGACTGCCAACCCAACCAATCGTCTGCCAACGGCTGCAAGCAAGGGAACTATGGAGTGTGCCTCCTCGCCTACACAGGGCTCATAGGTAGGTACACGCATCAGAGGTGAGGGCACATCAAGCGGAGGAGCTGTGATGAGATGAACAGCCCGGCTGGAGGAGGAGGCATGATAGAGAGGGAATAAACGTGTAAATAACGTGTGAAACGAGATGTTGGCCATATGGTATGTGAGAAACGGAGAGAAGTGTATATTGAAATGGAGATTTTTAGAGGAAACAATGAGAGAAATAGGCCTACTATAGGGTACAGGAGGGTAAATTAAACTTGTGCTATACCAGTAGATGAAGTTCAAGAGGGTCTAAGACAAAATGCATAAGAGCTAGCCATTACATGCTTCAGCTAAACAGCGGCAGTTTATACAAAGTGTGTTTAATGAATCGTAGGCTTTGCTTTAAAAGCAACAAGCCATTTGTTTTTCTCACTCTGCAAAGAGGAGAGCAAACCTAAGCTAATGCATTTCAAGGACCTCAAATGCTGCCCCTCAGCACAAACACACACTTGGCTTTTTCATTCCTGTCTTGTATTTATTAAAGCACTTGAAATCCCACCTCTACTCTGTTGAGGGGGGGGCGAAGACTTCAGTGACCTGAAAAAAAGGGAAACTCTGAGTTTTCCCTGAATCCATGAAAGCCCACAAATGATATCACATGAGAGTCAGCGCACACAAACTCCAGCCAACAACACGCAGAGCAAGCAGAGGGTAATAATATGCTATTATTACCCTCTGCTTCCGTCTTTGTGTATTGGAAATGCAATGTTCATAAATGTTTCAGCATATGAAACATGGTGAAAACAGTAGAAGAAGAGTAGAATGAATATTGGTAACACTTCATAATACTGTAACACAAAAAATGGGTAGTTACTGAGGAACGAGTAAGGAACGAACCATTAGTTCATGAATAGTTAATGATTAGTTAATGAGTAGTTGATAGGTAGTTCCTTAATGGTAGTTACTTAAGAACTGACCATTAGTTACCATGTTAACGAACCAGTAAGTAATGATTACTTCCCTAATTTTTTTTTTTTTATATGTTTTCATTCACTAGTTCATTAATAGTTAATGTGTAGTTCCTTAAAGATCCTTAATGGTAGTTACTTAAGAACTGACCATTAGTTCCCATGGTAGTTACTAAAGAACTGACCATTAGTTACCATGTTAACGAACCAGTAAGTAATGATTACTTCCCTAAAAAATTTTTTTTTAAATATTTCACTAGTTCATGAACAGGTAGTTCCTTAAGAACTGACTATTAGTTACCATGTTCGTGAGCATGACTCCACCAAATACTTACCAGTTGTTCATGAGTACTCATCGTTACTTCATGATTACCTTACCATTACTTACCATGTTAGTGCATCATTACTTCCTGCTTACTTTACCATTAGTTCCCATGTTTGTGCCCCCTCAAGTGAAGCAGTACATCTTACTGAGTAGTTACTAAGGAATACACCATTACTTCCTGCTTAGTTTACCATTACTTAACATGTTTGTGCCCCCTCAAGTAAAGCAGTACATCTTCCTGAGTTGTTACTAAGGGATACACCATTACTTCCTGCTTACTTTACCATTAGTTCCCATGTTTGTGCCCCCTCAAGTGAAGCAGTACATCTTACTGAGTAGTTACTAAGGGATACACCATTACTTCCTGCTTACTTTACCATTAGTTCCCATGTTTGTGCCCCCTCAAGTGAAGCAGTACATCTTACTGAGTAGTTACTAAGGAATACACCATTACTTCCTGCTTACTTTACCATTAGTTCCCATGTTTGTGCCCCCTCAAGTGAAGCAGTACATCTTCCTGAGTTGTTCCTAAGGAATATACCATTACTTCCTGCTTACTTTACTAGTGAAGACGAATTTATTCAAGTATGCAAATTAAAAAAGTGTAGCTCCTCCCACTTTAGTAAAGTACCCTACCCCACTTAGGAGATCGAGGTACCCCACTAAAACCACGCCCCCGAGGCTCTACGACCTTCAGGGGCGGAGTTACCTTTTTTGGCTCCACCCACCCCCGCCGGAAGCCAGGGAAAGGGGGCGGAGCCTATTTTTCCACATTCGAACTCCTTGGGGGCGTGGCTACAGTTCTAGCCTACTTTGGTTAGGCCACGCCCACCGGAAGTGCGATATGTAAACCCTACCAAAAAAAGTGTTTTTTTTACTAAGTGTTTGAGCCAAGAACTAGTGAAATATTAAAAAAAAAAAAAAATTTTAGGGAAGTAATCATTACTTACTGGTTCGTTAACATGGTAACTAATGGTCAGTTCTTAAGTAACTACCATTATGGAACTACCTATCAACTACTCATTAACTAATCATTAACTATTCATGAACTAATGGTTCGTTCCTTACTCGTTCCTCAGTAACTACCCATTTTTTGTGTTACAGTATTATGAAGTGTTACCTGAATATTTAATACTGACTGAGGCCCGCTGCGGTTTCTCTGCAGGAAGTTCGATAACCCCCAACTACATCGACAACTCCACGTCTAGCGTGGCCCCATGGTGCTCCTGCTCAGCCACCGGGAACCAGAGGGACGAGTGCTCGGACTTCCTGGGATACTTCACCGACAACATCTGTCTCCGTGAGTGACACCCTATCCACACTGTCCACTGCCATGGAATTCACTGGCTCAGCTTTTTAGGCTAGAGGTTGGGTTTAGATAGGGATGTTTGCTTTCATTTGGCAGGGGGGTGGAGAGTTTGACTGCTATTTCAGTGAAATTTGCCCTGCTTTTTTGGTCTTGTACAGTCGAAGCGGATCAAATGATATGTTTTTATAGGTATTTCCCATGTTAGACTCTGGCTCTAGGAGGCATATTGCTCTTTTTCAGGTCATGACTCCGTGATTGACAATATAAAAACAACCTTGTTTGTTTACAGAAAGAGTAGGCCAACAGCAGTGGGATCCCAAATGTTGCAAAAATATTCTGTAAAATGCAATTTCTATTGAGTTCCAATGACAGAAACTGCATCATGTAGTCAAGACAAGTCAGGTTCAGGTATATGACTATTTTGGTCATGGCTTCATACTTTCTATAATAAAACATCTAAAACAAAAATCGTATAAGATGTGGGACCCTGGGATGAAATCTTATTAAATGGTGGTCCAGAGTGGGGAAAATGAGACTCCATTTCTGTCAGATGGGAGGGGCAAATCAGAATAAGAATATCAGAATATGACACGCTCAGTTGCAGAGTGAACACAGACTAAAATGGTCAGAAATAATAATTCTCTACTGTGAACAGGCATAAAGAAAAATACCTTTCTAGAAACATTGTAGCAAAATAGCTGCACCCCACAATTCCACCAATGGCCCATGTGGATCATGTGGATGGTTTCTGCAGAAGGCGCATAATTCCACAGCTCTAATTATGATCATCAATGACACCCCTTGTTCAGAAGCACTGATAACAGGCTGAATTTGAAAATCGGAATGAACAAATTATGATAGAGGAATGTGACAGGACAGAGCCAATGGGATTCGACGAGACAGATGTTTCCCAACATGCTCAGACAGCATTTGATGTAGAGATCCTCTGCTTTTGTAGCATGAACAGCTCTCTCTCACTCTCTCTCTCTCACTCTCTCTCTCTCACACTCACTCCATCTTCTCTCCTCATCAATCACACCCTCGGTGCTGTTTCCTTGGTAATTCCACCTGGGCATTGAGCTGAAATGGAACAAGACTAGGTCAAATCTAGTATATAGCTGTCCCGTATGTAATCAATACTAGGTTTATAACTACATATTGACAAGGTGCGGTACGGTGAACCGGATCATCTGCAGATTAATTCCATACCCGATATGTTATGATTCACTAAAGTTAGGCACAATACGAGTTGAATAAATCATAAGGTTATGAATATAACCCCGGTTTTATGAATAAGGTGAGTGAGGTTCTCACTATGGGGGACCAGACCCCTCTGGGCCCTGACAGAAGCACTTTACTTGAAGGTGCAGTATGACGGCTGACATGATACCTGTCATGAACTTCAAGGAGGCGTCGTGAATGTTTATGACTGTCGTTGAAGGAGAATTAAGTTTTTTTTACAACCTGGACCTTATGCCCAGCTTTATTTATGCTTTATAAAAAAAAAAGGAATTCCTGAAAAGGAGTTTTTGAAATCGATCCACCACAAAGGTATAATGCGCCGAGCAGCGGCCTGGAACAGAGGAAATAGGGGCATGTGTAATGCGTGTAATAACATCCTGTAAATAGCACAGCGGCTCATATCATGTTCATATACACGGCCAGCTCCATGTGCGATACCCTACAAACAATCCCAGGTTTATTATCATCCAGGTGGCTCCTTAGCTCAAAGCCGTCTGTGCCATCTTGGCTCTAGCATTCCTCAGTCTCTCTGAGGCCATTTACACCTGGCGTTAACATGCATTTTTGCAGAAATGGGTGTCCTCTCAATCCGCATACAGTTGCCGT
Organism: Poromitra crassiceps; assembly: GCF_964638095.1. Lineage (NCBI taxonomy): Eukaryota > Metazoa > Chordata > Actinopteri > Beryciformes > Melamphaidae > Poromitra > Poromitra crassiceps. The sequence goes on from NC_139634.1 coordinate 26,874,366, forward strand.
ATCCAGATTGAGAGGACACATTGCATTTACACTTGTGTTCAATGTGTACACAATGCATCCCTGACCACCTCCGGAGGTGGTTTGGCCGATCAATATTGCAATCCTTCTTCAATGCGTTTTGGGGGTGTTTACACCTGTACTTTCAAGTGATAAAACACAATCTGATTGCAATCTGATCACAGAAAACACATGTTAATGCCAGGTGTAAATGGCCTCTCTGTGTCACGGGGGGCTGCCAGTGCACAGAGACACGTAACCTTTACCCCCGGTATGTAGTTGTCAGTCCTTTCCCTAGAGCTCCCCCTGACGGTAAACCTGCAGTACTACAATAATAATACGTGTCATACTGCAATACTATCAGTGAAATGCGAAAAGGGAAAAGACGATATTCTAAATATTAAGGAAATTCTCTCAAACTGATATGATGATTATGATTTTTGGCTTCAAGGGCATAGCATAACATCGACAAATAAATAGATGTCATAAGTTCTACTGATATTTGTGGACATAAACAAACTCCTTTGTGAGTGTTATGTCACAAAGACCTCTGTAATTGGACTATACAAATGAAAGGTAGTATCAGTTCTTAACATAACATCACCTGGGTCATCTGCTTCTCAGTATTATTTCAGGAGTCATGTGTGTCAGACGGCTGACTCACATTCAGTTTGGTGTGTCTCCTCCTGTTAGTTCTCACCCTAATGATCCACTACCTTGCTGCCCATTTCCTCATGACCCTGGCTATGGAAGGTGAATAATTAATGGTCCTTATTGTTGTCTTGCAACTGAGAATATCTTTGAACCTGTATGAACAAGGGCTGTCTTTGCTTCGTCTGTGCGACGAGGTGAATCTTTGGCCAGGCTTTCCTCGGGCCCCCTGCCTAGAAAAGACACAGAGCGAGGTCTCAGAGTTGTTTGGCCAGTGCCACAGTGGCCTATGAGTGAATGAGGTCGATGTGAAGAGGCAGGTGCAGCTCGGATACTTGGAGAGAATACTGAGTATTTTCTTTTTTCGCCTTGGCCGACCAAATACAAACTAGCACTGGCCCAGCGAAGCCACTCATGCAAAATGTACAATTCAGAGCTCCAGTCTAATAACCATTTTTTTACCGTGATTTCTCTATGTGTGATGAACCAGGAAATGCCCTCCTGACCCTGATTTCTCTATGTGTGGTGAACTAGGGAATGCCCTCCAAGCATTTGGAAGTGAATTAGACCAGCAGCCCACTCTCAGCCAACCCACTCCACCTATCCCAGGCCACGACAGCAGAGAAAAGCAGAGCACTACTTCTCCACCCGATGCCATGGAAACCATGCAGAGCATTCTGGAAACAGTAATACCAACGCAGGTGGGCCACTTGTCTTTTTCAATTTTTTTGCAGCCTGGATAAAAGAAAACTTTGCTCTTAAGTGCAGTGCTAACATTACCATTTACATATGACTCATTGTTTGAACCTAGATTACTTTCTTTTGCCCACAGTGTGCAAGTAATGTGTGTCAAGTTGATTTGATTTTTCAGGCTAACCTGGGGGGGGGGGGACGTACCTTGTGAAGTGTTTCTCGGAGGGACTACTGTAAAATGATCTCTCTTTCTCCCCCTATAGGCCATGGGAAATGAACTACTGCTGGGCAGCTCCACCCTGTCATCCAACAGCCTCCCAAATTCTGCTTCACCTCCGAGCTTCATGCCTCAAGCTGCCTTCAGCAGCCTTCTGCTGTTGCTTCTTAATGTGCTCTGCAGTGGACACTAAAGACGGTGGGACTGCATGCTGAGGGCCTTCCACAAGCAAATGGGAGAGTTGGCGGAGCTCTGAGGAAAATGGACCCTGTGGCCTACTCCTCCCTCAAAATATGTACAGCTTATCTGTTTTTCTATTTTTGTGTCTACGTGGTCCGGTTCCACCTGCCAGTATTCCCACTCAGAGTGTGGTTCCACCTGCCAGTATTCCCACTCAGAGTGTGATTCCACCTGCCAGTATTCCCACTCAGAGTGTGATTCCACCTGACAGTATTCCCACTCAGAGTGTGATTCCACCTGACAGTATTCCCACTCAGAGTGTGATTCGGAGAGACTGCTGCAGATTGAATCCAATCAGTACATTTGTACATTGCTGTCGCAATCACGTCGAGCCAAAATGAAGTGAAAGTACTGCTTATGTGGACTAACACAGCTCCCAGCTATCCAACCATATCTGTGTTTTGAAGAATGACTCTGAAATGATATTGCAGAAGATATACGAGACATGAAGTATGCCAATGTCGTTATGAAGATTTGTATTATCAACAGAAAGCTCTTATTTGCGTGAAGGAAGTGGTGTAGTAAACCAGTGAACTTTGTCTTTGTTTTGTTCTCAGTGCACAAAGTGATTGGTATATAGCGACTTCATGGGGGTTTAATAACACTCTCCTCAACCGACTGAAGGTCAGCATCTCACACATCTGATCAATACTGGGATGGTAGAGATGGAGAGACAATGGAGGTACATTTTTCTCAGCCATCTTGGACAACCGCCTCCGCTCTATCTAGGAGCAATGTGGCAACCCAGAGAAAACGAGATTAACCTTGGCATAATAGCCCTCACACCCTCTATGAAGACTGTGGCCCTTTATCCAACTCTCACGCGGCTTTATTTGTTATTGCTAGCTTCATCGACAGGAAGTTGTCAGAAAAACAGTACCTCTTTACCTGTAGTTGGATGACTATGTGTTTGTGAGCAGAGTACCACTTTATTTCTCATTGTATAAGTGATGCAGATCTATACAGGGGTTCCGATTGTTTGAACGAACGGTTTGACTTATTGAGTGGTGGCAAATAACAGTGGGGAGCCTGAGATTAGACAGTTATGAATGATTCAGTGTTTTCTGTTCTGGAGGCACCAGTGAATTTCCAACAGGATCAGACTCGGTGCAAGTGCTGCAAATAAACGTCAGTTCATGACATTTACACGTTAGCTTCTTTCTTCCTACACATGCCTTGTTTGATGCAGTTGAATTGAACGCTGGAGTGAATACACTCTCATTTCAGTCTGTTCGGGAGGGGGGTGAGAGCACCACAACTGAACACAGGTACATACCACACAACCACTCGCTCATCCACCTGAGAGAGGTGAACTCACATCACTCCCATAAGAATTGTTGTTTCACTACAATCTTGACTCAAGATTGTAGTTAAATGCAGACTTTATATATAAATCCAAGTGGTGTACATACTGTGCACCAATTTACAATACAAAGCATACATCCATGCATGAACATAATACAAAGGGTCATAATTGCATGTGGTAAAGTGCTATGCTACTGTAGGATTTCCCCTTACAGTGGCCTGATCATCTAGATCATAAAATACTATCATCTCATTTGAACTCATACAAAGGAATACTACATTGTGACACTTTGATAGTTTGAGCATCTGTCAGTCGTCAACATTTGGAAAGCTCTTCATGCAGGTTCTCATGACATCATTGCTTCATGAAGATGATGTTGCGATTACATGTGTAGAGTATTGTGTGCATGTGTGTGTGTGTGTGTGTGTGTGTGCGCGCACTTTAACATGCCTTTGAACTCAATCTGGGAAACCAGAGTCTCAGTCTGACGACTATTCATCAGTCTGATAGACTCCCAGATTGCTTTGAACTTAACTAGATGGTGTGCATGTCTATGCAATTAACTTTCCAAATAATCAAAGAAAGAAACGTCTTCGTCAAACAGCCAAATTTGTGTATGTGCTGATGTGAATTTAGTGTAGCACACATTTCTAAAGAGAAGAGAATGACAAACTAACTGTAGACGGCTGCGATCTGAAAATTATCAAAGTGGTGGCGCTTAAGGGGGAAATTACTCAGGTGAAGCCAAGTTGTCTCAGGCTCAGAATGATGGCTCCGGAAGACAGTCCTTTCTCAGCTAGGGAATGGGCCTGCATTGATTACTACCATCAGTAAGTCCAGGATGCATTGCTTTGTTTACATCACAGTAATACTGTGACACGGGTATTGTATTGAAAACGAGCAGTGACTTCCAAAACACAGCACCACAGAGACAACCATTGCTCATTATACTGTACTTCAAGTGTTGAGAAACAGATTGCTGTGATGAATCTGAATACCCCGAATATGATCTGCTCAGCTGATTTATCACAAGCCCAAACTCATTGCTCCTTGAGTGATGTATTTTCATTTTCAGTGTGCAGCGTTCTGGGAAAAACAGTTTAGAATCATCTCTTCTCTCTGATCAACCATGCTACATTTTGTCAAAATAGAGGTTCACTCCCATAAAATCTTGTCACTAAAATTATAACAAAGTGGATGACGATTTTTTTTAAACATTTATCCCAAATAGTCCGGGAGCCGTTGGGTTGAACCTCGCTTTGTCGGATCTCTCTGCTGATTCTTGTAGTTTGGGGGTATCTATTCAAAATACAGGAGGGTGCCCGGTGAGTACCCTTGAGCATTTTCAGATATTAACCCCTTAAGTGCCAAAATTCCAGAAAATTAGGGATTTATGGGATTTCATGCAAAATACTCAAATCAAATGCATCCAATTTGTTTTCTCCAATGTCTATCCATAAAGGAGGTCATGTACAATGTATCTCATTCCACATTAAATAATATTAACCCTTTTAGGCCGTGCCAGCAAAACCAACTGTTTATGACTATAGGGGTTGTGCTGGATGAGAACATCCATTGAGCCTTTGCTCATTGGCATGTAGAGATTCAGAGTAGATGATACACATTGGGAGGTGTGAAGGGCACATTTTGCTGCTGATGGTAGTTAGGCCTATTTGGATCTTGAGCGTCCTACCCTGAAACATGCACAGAACATTGTGCATGGCAAACCAGGCACTCCACAGTTGCACTTATTGGAGTTAAAAGGGTTTTGCAGCCACACCTGATCATTTCCAAAATGTAGTCTGGGACAAGTTTGCAATCTTCCGGTAGAGTGGTTGGGCTCAGTGACCTGTTGCATGTGTCTTTTTTCCATCAAAATTCCTCAGTGTTCAATGCTAGTGGCAGATTTACATTGATATTTCAATATATTGCTTGAAAGTGGGCCCTCTTAACATTCTCAATGAATGCTTCATTCGCTGGCGGTAGAGCAGCTAAGTTTGGAGCAGACATGTGTCCTTTCCCTTTATTTTCCTCCCAGACAAGTAGCCTTGTGTGTGACATGTCTGTGCTCTCATTTATACCAGAACAGGCTGAGATGAAGGCAGTGGCTTGGTCGGGGACCTGCTGGAACGGTGCACCCACATTGCTAATGGCAGATAGTTTGTACAGTTTTGAGGACTTTGATGACAGAGCCTTTTCCCAACCCATAGTAAGACGCTACAGTGTCACATCCCAATATGGAATGGGCTGGTAAAAGGTTCTTCACAATTTGTGAAAGCTTGGCCAGTGTTGACTTGATGTCCACTATTGCCCTTTCCTTGTGGGGCGATTCCATGATGTGTGGGACATCCAGTCTTTCCTGATGGTAATGGTGAAGGAGTAGGATGAACACATCTGTGTCATCAGAAACCACTGAGATTTGATGGGCTTCTCCAGCACACCTCAGGGCCTTTTGGACAATGATGTGTCGGTTTCTTCCTGTTGATTTTCTATATCATATTGGCTCCTTCTTTCTTCCAACCTGATCTCAATGGGGCATGGCTCCTCCCCTGTCACCTCCCCTGTCACATGGCTCCTCCCCTGTCACCACCAACTTGTGTTTGCTTGTCCTCTGTAGATGGAAAAGCTGATCCTTCCTGGGTCAGTTCCTCACATAAGAGCTAAGAGATGGGTGTTTCTAGCTGACACCTGTCTCTGTGACATCTCGGGTGATGGACTTGATACAGTTCTGTAATCAGAGTAGCTGCCGAAGATGAGGTACACATCACTGTCTGATAGGTATGAATTCAGCCATGTCTTATCGTTGTTGATGAAATTGGCTATGGTGCCATCAGCTGGCCAGTGGATGTCCAAAGAAGGGCTGATCCATCAATGACACTGGCATTCCTCCTGGAGATTTTGACTTGGAATGACTTCTTCAGTGTAGACTTGGATTTACAAATTTGCATTCCGTCCTCATCCTCCCTAGACAACAGTGTGATTACAGTGTGGAGAGACAGTTGACGGCCGGAGAGACGGCAACCCGGTACGGGATGGGATTAGCACCCCATCTTGGCTCTCTCGTGAGGGAGAAATCCACAAACGCTACGGATTAGCCTCCTGAAAATCTGCGCAAGATCGGCGCGGCCTGAGGTCCTCCAGGCTAGAGCGAGGTGCTCGACGCAGGTAAATGACGTGCAGCGCACAGGCCCTCTTGAGGCGTCCTTGAGGTATTCTCTCAGCCTCTGGATTGCCTTTGCCACGGGAGGGTTTGGTGAGACGAAGGAGGAGCACGGCCGGGAGTAACCCACAGAGCCTAGATCCTCCATGCACCGAAGGGCCAATACTGCGGCGTAGCACTAGCTCTATTGCAGCGGATTGGGCGTTCTCGTTTACCCCTCCCGCGGGCAACGTTGCAGATAGAGTAGTAAGGCTGATCCGTGAGCGGCTTCTGGGACGCGAGTCGGGGTCTTAATTGGTCTCGGCTGGGTCTACTGGGCGAGGGTGTATGATGTTGACAGACCCGAAACACCTAACGACCCCAGATAACATCACTGATGACGCGTCCCAGCGCATGCGGCAGTAGTGTATTTGAGAATAAGAATAAAAATGAAGAATAAGAATTACCCTTGAATCGATGGCATTTAGGTCATAAATTGTGGAGTTGTCAACTTGGATTGATTTGGTTGTTGTCATTGTCTTTACTTTGTTTGAGATGGTGTTGTAAAATCCCTCTGGCCAGGTCTTCTCAAAATCTTCTAACATTGCCTCCCCAATCATTACAGCACTGTCACTGGTGTTGGTGATCTTGATGTTCACGGTGCTTTTGCCCCTGGATGTTCGTTGGGATCCAATGGAGGCAGGTTTCCAGTTTCTGACAAAGTCCAGCCCTGTCCTTGACTTTGGCAACTGCTTAACCCATGGCTTTAGCCTCCTCCTTGTGATAGAGATGAACCTTTGTAGTATCTGTCTCATCATCTTCCATCTCCTTCATGTCTGACTCAATCTTGCAGCATATGTGGTGGCTCAGAGGCCAGATCTTCAGTGCCTCTGGCTTCATGGTTATTCCAATGATCCGTCCATCACTGTGGCCGTACCTCATGAAAGTAGTTATGAACTGGTTGATCCACAGGCCATTCCATATTCCACTAATGTGTCACATCACATGCTGCCCCTAGAGAAAATTCCTTTGTGGAGGAAGCTTCTCCATGGAACGAAGATAGTAGAGGCCATACCAGACATGATTGACATGGCCAGCTGCAAAGTAGTAGGTAAGCATCTTCTGGAATGTGGTCAGATGGAGAAGCCAGTCACCCTCACGTTCAGCCCAGATGTATGACATCAGCATCAGCATCATTGGTTTCACCAAGACCTAAACCCAAAGTTTGGCTGTTCTGGTCTGACTCACAATCCGATCCATAAGGCTCTCATCAGGTCATCTGCTTTCTGGAAATGTCTTACCGGAACTCCAGAGAGCCCACTATCAGCCATCAGTGAACATAAAGCCCCAACAAAACTCATAAATGCGTGCATACCCCCAAGACGCTTTAAGCAGCGCACCCACATCTATAAGTGACGTGTGTCTGTTTGAGGCGAGATGTGTCTGAGCCGAGATGCAGTGTCCCAGCCATTTTGAGTGGAGTGGCCCAGGTGGGGCACAGACTCAAGCAAGGGTGGCACTGATTGCGGCATTTAGGAAGGATAGAAAGGTTTTCCCTCACCAAAGTTTAGCCTAACGTCACTCTAGCTTAAAGATTAGCTCGCTACAGCCTCTGAAAGACAGTATTGTTGGCCAGCACCCTCAGGATTTTGGGGTGGCCAAATTAGATTTAAGGGGTGGGCAGTGCCACCCCTGGTCACTCCCTAGAAACTCCCCTGCCAAGATGTGTGCACAGGATTTCAACAGTGCACCTAGAGCCCTCCCCTCGGCTGTACAAGGAATTGAGAGTGGAGACAGAAAGTGCCGCGGCTCAAAGCCAGTGAAACATGCACATACGCGTACATGCACGCACACACACATGCGCACACGCATGCACATACACAGTGCCAGAGAGAGGGGAGTGTGGGAGAAGGGTCTGACTTGCGCAAACCTGCACTGCTTCAACACCTAGGATTGATTTATCAGACAAAAAGTCCTCTGCTAATTGCATGTTTTTATTGGGGGGGGGGTGCACATGGGCGGGTGAATCAAATAGGCTACATTATACATGACCTCGTTGCTCCTTTATGAATAAACATTGGAGAAAGCAAATTTGATTTGAGGATTTTGCATGGAATCTCATAAATCCCTATTTTTAAGGGGATTTTGGCACTTAAGGGGTTAATATCTAAAAATGCTCAAGGGTGCTCACCGGGCACCCTCCTGTATTTTGAATAGGTACCCCCAAACTACAAGAATCAGCAGAGAAAAAAACTTTATCCGACGAAACAAGGTTCATCAAAAAAACAGCCTTTGGCTCCCGGACTAAAATGTTTTCTCAAATTGGTAAGTTAAGAAAAGTGTGTGAGAAAACATCATGTGGCTCCTAGAATCTGATAACTAATTTAACCATTCATGTTCAATGAATGTCAAATTTGCGACCACTTCTTCCCCATAATATGCCTAGATTATATATTTGTCAGATCACATCTAAGCTAATAGCTCCCTTTTATGGTAATACAGCTTGTTGATTTGCAGGTTGATTACTTCCTGAATCCCAAAACAGGAGAGCCCCATTGTCATTTCATATCATATCATTTCTGTATAGCAATTAATGAAGTAAGATGCAAACTGGGAGCCTTGGTTGTTGAGGAGGATATAATGAATGAAAACAGAAAATTGAGAAAAAGCCAGTTGAGACTGATGGGCAATTTGGCTTTGATATAGCCTACATACATATACAAAATAAATTATATTTGCCATATTTGCCCTTATCAAACTGTACTTTTTAGGACATATTCATCAAAAACATGCAACAGCAGGCATGTTACAACATGAATTTTGTCATATAGTTTTGTTCATACAATGACAAAGCAAAAACAGAGCATGAATGCCAAATTTGATAAGAAACTTGTATGCACATTTCAGCAATAAAGTAGTGTGCATATGGGTCTGGCAGGATTTCGTCTGTCTCTTTGCAGAGCGTTGATCAAGATGCATTAGTGAGTCATTGACGAATGTAAAATTTACGAGTTAAGTTTATGAGTCAGGTCAGTGCAGTTCTTACAGAGAATCCAATATAGTATCCACTTTGACAACGCTAACAACAAAATATCTTACGAAGAGGCGGAAGAAACCTGTAACATCAGAGACTCTCCAGAGGGAATGTAAAAAGAACATTGATAATTGTATGATCAGTCTGAACCTCAAACAGTTTTCTGTTGAGCAGAAAATTGCCTACATTTAAAGTCTGCAAAAATAATAGCAGCCCTCAGACACATGTGAAATGCCTATTCTTCACATTTATTGCCGTGAGTCACTTTGACTTTCCTTGTAGACTCAAATGTAAAAATAAGAATGCTATTTTAGGATACGATGGAATTGATGATAACAGAAATAGCCTACAATGAGACAGCTTAAAGTATATGTTCTAAACATCTCAGCGAGTACTGGAATTAATATCAAATGTATAAATTATGGTATTTAAAATTTAAACAAGAGAAGAGGAAAGAAAACATCCTGTTGAACACTGTATTATCAATTGTGTTTATTTTGAGCAGTGCTCCACCAGCCATAAAACATTCATGACTGAATTGATTTAATTGATTTGATCAGTGATGAATTGCATGCAAACTAGTGTAAAGCGGCCGCAGGAGATGTATCTGCCCTCTAAACCTGTGCAGAATGGAAATTCGTATCTCTCCACTCAATGGATATTTAATGGTATCATGCTGGTATGGATTGATCTTGCAAGGTGTTGGATCTGTCAAATATTTATTAGTACAACCTGGGATGGATGGTGGCTTTGATGGGCTTCCCAAATATCTGAGATTTCATATAATCTAGTGCAAGGCAAACAGCCGAGTTACTTTAAAAGTTTAAAGCAAAGGTATATCACTGCTTATTTAAGTGACCAAAGATGGACCTGCATTATGAATTGGACAGGGAGAACATGAAATACAAAGCAGAACTCTGATGCAATCCTCAGTTCCTTTCTGCCTTGTATTTTTATATTATGACTTCTATGCCTCGAGGACTATCACTTGAGTTCTCCCCGCCTTATCCCTCTTCCCCCTCCACTCAACTCAATTTCTCTCCAATGGTGCTTCTGAATCCAACAACGATCAATAGGAAAAGTCCAGTGTTCCTCTGGGGGTGTTGAAACCTCTTGTCATTTAGCACAGTATCATTTTATCTGCAAAATATCTACACATTGTATTCCAAGTGATTTCTGGCTTTTTCTGTTTCCTTGCCAGGCAAAATTGAAATCGATTCTGCCTGCTAATTGCCGTAAACACTGCAACAAAGCTCAAGACATTATGTCAACTTAATTTTCACAATGCTTTACTCTCCAGCATCATGACTTGTTAGCCGTGACATGATTTTACTCCCAACAATGAATTAGAGAATACAACTCATTACAATCAAGACCAATAACCCACTGAATGCACATTCTGACAATATGTATGAGCTGTAAATCAATTTTGAATTGTGCCTCTTTGAAAGCGTTTCAGGTTTTTGCAGGAGAAAAATCTAATACAATCTTCTGCAAAACATACATTTTTTTTTTTATTATTATTATGTAGGATCATCACATTTTCCATTAAAAACAAAAACAAAATGCAGGATGACGGAAATATAAGGTCTCGGCATGATGAAAGATGGTAGTACTTCAGCAAAAGCATAAATAATGGTTTGCATTTTGAAACAGGTGAGGACTATTGCCTTCAGCCTATAGTGCAACAAGGATGAAATTAAATGTGATTAAATTTGTGCAATTTAATAAACAATAATTGTTGGAAATCAGTGCTCATTTGCAGCGTCACAAAGTGTTTTCTGTATGGTAATCACTGTAACTCTGTGCTAATAATCTGTGTGAAGGACATCACTGTGTTTCCCTTGCTTGTCAGAGTCTGATCCTGCTGATGTCCAGTCCTCACAGCAAGGCAAAATTAATGCAAAGTCCACATTACAACCCTATTGCACACACAAAAAGAAGATGTTCTTAGCAAGAGGAACTGCAGAGCTTTGTACATTCTGTATGAATTCCCGTCCAGAGACGTCTCTTCCCTTTTCTTTCCTCCATTCTCTTGAGGTAATGAAATTATGTTGAGATTTGATCTTGTTTAAAATAATCATAATTCCTCCTTCCTTCCCTACCTCCCTTTCTCCACCCATGGATCCATCCATCCATCCACCCATCCTTTCATACAGTATAGTAGTGAATTCTGTAAACAAAATGACATGCAAACAAAACTTTAATTCTGTGTGCTTCCTAATCTTCATCCAGGAATAACAGTTGACTGTTGTGTATGCCTTAGGTACAGGTATGTACCTCCAGCTGTGTGTGTGTGTGTGTGTGTGTGTGTGTGTGTGTGTGTGTGTGTGTGTGTGTGTGTGTGTGTGTGTGTGTGTGTGTGTGCGTGCGTGCGTGCGTGCGTGCGTGCGCGCACATGTGTTTGCATGTGTGTGTTTTCAGTTTGTAGCTGCATGCATAGGCTAATATATGTGTGTGTGTGTGTGTGTGTGTGTGTGTGTGTGTGTGTGTGTGTGTGTGTGATATGCTATGGAAGCGCCTGCCTGTTGCCCATATCACATTTACCAGCAGCTGCACTGTGGCAGTCAGACGCCTCTTGTCCCAGAGCAGGATGGCATCAGAAGCAGGACAGCCTTGGCTCCCCACTCTTTCACCGATCCTTTCCTGGCCTTTACCCCTCCGGGCCCCAACTGAACCTAACCCCCGAATCCCAGACCCGCGGGCCTCATGGGGGGGTGACCATATTGCCTCAAACTTGAAATTCTCCCCGCGGAGGCCATTTTATGACTTCCCGCCAAATGCAATGTCATTTTGGTTCACAAACGTTGAGATTCAACGGATTCGTGGTTTGCAGAAATGTAAAATCCCAACATTGTTTTGTGGTGACTGGGCTGTGTGAGCCGTGTGACACTAGAGAGTATCTAATGAAAGACATGGAGAGGATCCAATGTCTGTTATCCACTTCAAACATTATAAAGATATGAGGGTATATTGACTTCTTGACAATAGCCTGGAACTAGTCCAGGATATATGACGGGTTGTCAACATCATCACGCATATAGCCATCCCCGATGTCAGCGCATTCAATTACATCTGCCATTGAATATGTTGACTTTGAAGAGAGAATTTGAATTGCAATTATAGCTGCTTTTTCCCCCAAGATCATCTGAATGCGCAGCTATAACCTAAGTAAACAAAAAAAAAAAATCTCGATATTCTCTCTTGTATTTCCCACAGCAGGAGCAGCAGGGTAGACCACCCCCGGGCCTCACCCCCCCCCCCCCCCCCCCCCACCAGGAGAAGACTGAAATGAAACCTTTAGCCCTGATGCAATGATACTACAGTAGGGACAAACTAAACCAGCTGGCAGCTCACCCATTTTGACATTTTAAAAATGCCATCCCCAAACATCCCCAGGCTTAACCACTGTAAACTCATTGCCAATCTCTACAGGGCAGCTGTTTTACATCAGGGAAAATGGTATATCGTGACAAAATGTGTTTTTTGGGGGGTAAAGATTAAATTCCAAATTAACACTTTCATCTGCATTTGTCTAGTCAAGTCAGTAGTGATAGTAATCCGCTCTGTAACAACCAATGAGAACAGAATGAGATATCACAACCAGCATAATTCATCAGCTCGTAAAATGTGGCACTATCACTTGAACATGCAGCTGTTGTACAGGCATTGTGGTGGGTGGAGATTTTGAGGTTACATTACATTATGATATAGGCATTAAGCTGACACTTGACTCGCAGTAAGTCAACGTGTGACATTCTACATTCAGTGCACAAAACAAGAACCCTGTTGAGTTGCTTCACAACCCGTGTCTTGATTGTCAAGAGGACTAATGACTCATGACTGAAGTGGGTTTAATAGGTGTAGGGGGTCACAGCTGTTCAGTCTGTTTCATACAAAGAGAAGGTCGTCTTCATGTTTTCTCCACTTATTGTACATTTTCCTAAATATGTGTAAATGTGTAAAGACAAGCATGTTCAATAACTCTTTGTATTTGAGTGTAATGAAGTGTTCCTCAAAGTATTATAGGCAAACCTCATCTAATTACTTTATTCTCTTACTTTTTTTAAGCATTTTTATGGATTGACTATATGGGCAGGCTAAAAAACCTTTCATCAAAGGCTGCGTAGGCTGACGAAGACCAGGGATGCTGAGAAACAGAGGGGCCGCGTGGCCAGTCCGAGGGATGCTGAGGAACAGAGGGGCCGAGGGGCCAGTTCGAGGCTGATAATTTGGTGGCCTGCTCTGGAAAACCCCCAAAGTAACAGGTATTTATTGATTGATTGATTGATTGATTGATTGATTGATTGATTGATTGATGTATTATTTATTTCACACTTAGTTACTTTTTTATGTAATTGCAATGGAGAAAATGTAGAATTTTTAGAAATCGAAATAAGTACAGTTCAAGTGAATCAAAATGTACAATAATTGAATGAAGCACCTGGCTATTTCTGTTCATGTGGGTTTTTAATTGGTGGGTAGGGTACTAAGTTGTCAGCTTGAAAGGAAACACAGAAGCACATGCAGAAGCCTACTTGTCAGCTGAAATAGCCCCTGGTGCAATTAATCTGCTGGTGAAAGCCCCGGGACATGATGGCATAATGACTGTTGAGTGGCAATGTGAAGAGTCCCAGACTCCCATCCATGAAACCACTTCATTAGAAATGTTTGCACAAAGTTTTCAAAAAGTGATTAATCACTTCGCATATTCATTTGTTAGCAGTCACTGAGACCCCCCTTCGTACCGGGCAATACAATTATGCACAAGTATACATGGTCACACATTCACTCATGCATAATCACATACATACACACGCTCAGACATGCACATTTCCAAATGATTCAAAGTGTTGACCTTAGACCATGCGGACAGTAATTTCTCAGAACATGTCTCTGTGTGTTTCTGGTCTGCTGCTAAATGAGACATTCTGAAGGCAACAGGCTGGTGGGTTGAGTGTGTGGGGATGTCAGCTCACATCCACCTCTGATAGCAGCCATGCCCTCACTCAGTCAGGACCGTTGCTGCAAAGCCAAACAGACTATAACAAGCAGCAATTTGCCCTGGAGGAAAGTTTCTGGATGGGTAAAGAGATATAGAGGTCGACATGTTCCTGTCTCCTTCCTGCAGACATCCACCAACTGCTGGAGAACTTTTCCGCTCCAGATGTAAGCCAAGCTAAGACCTGCCATTAGGAGCATATCACCTGATCCAGCCAGCCTTAAAGCCAGAGTAGCAAAGCAGATGTGCATGTCCGCTCTTCCACTTTCTTTGGCCAAAATGTTATAAGGCACAAGTAGATATAATCACAAGTTTTCACTTACACATTTCTGGTGAGTTGTTGTATCTTTCGTTCTGATTTTTTCCCCATGTATGCTATTCTCGACAGACCACAGTCGGTAGGCAATGTAGCCTATTCAGATGCCCAAGTAATATTAATTTTAAGCTATTTACAGTATGACCAGTGACCAGTTTTGCGTGGGAGTGGAGGTATGTAAGAGTTTAGATCCAGTGTGAAGGGGCAATCAAAACACAAAGCAAGGCAATCAGGACCATACACAATCAGCCACACTTATTACTCATTATGTACTTAGCAAAACCCTCTGTCCCACTTGAGGCTACAGCTATTTTATCAGTCTGTCAGCAACAATTTCATTTGCATGTCTTCTTATTACCGTACTCCTATTCAAGACAAAACCTCTCCAATCATAGAGTCTTCTTTCTCCTGAATCTGAATAGAAAGCTGTGCTGACAGGGAATCTGGGCTCAGGCTACACTGCCCCCTGATGCTGTGGAAGAGTGCTGCAGCTCTTCTCCAATATTAAAAGAATAAGGTTAATAACCTTAACTCAGCAATTAATCAGTGTTGCCTCTGAAATTAAAATATTGCTCTTGGTGCACTGAGTTCTACTGCAGTGTGTCTTTCTTATTTTCAATTAAATTGTTCTGCAGCATCTCTACTGAAGGTCTATCTAGTCAGTGTTGAGAGCACTTCGGCAACCTGTCATAACTGAGGCTCTCTGTAGTCATGGCAACCCAAGGGGACACATACAGAGATATTTTACAGGTGCTCAAATATAGTTATCAAGAAATGTCAAATTATATTCAGACCTTGGAGAAATGTCATGCTAAAATGGCAAATGCAAATGTCACATATTGAAACTATATTTCAACTTTAATGATAAAACAAACAACACTTAGATTTGGCATATGACTCCATGGTATGATGACGCTCCTCTGAGATGTGAGAAGGATGTCAGTGATTTATATATTTTTTTTTTAATAAACATAGGCTATAATATTATAGGCTGTGTGGTAGTTGAAACATAGTTTCAAGTTGACGTTTATTTATGTTTGTAGTTTGTAAAACTACAAACTACATGGGGGGGGGTTGGGGGGGGGCTCGCAGCCCGGTACCAAATGCGTTGCGGCCCGGTACCGGTCCGCGGCCCGGTGGTTGGGAACCACTGATTTATAGGATAGAGACCCCCCCCCATAGGGAGTTCTACTGGAGTCATGACATTGGTGGTGTTCAGGGGAGGAGGTGGGGCGAGGCAACAGCCACAGCAGGATTTCAGCAGCTATGGGTGACACACAAGGTGAGTTACAACTTTGCAGAATACGAGAAGACTGATATAGAACTTCATTTAGGTGATTGGCCAACAGCCGAAGAGAGGGAAAGCGTGGGAGACATTGATTGGACAGGGATAAAGGGGGTGTGCATATTTATGAATGACTGATGTAACCTGAACAGGGCGTTGCAGGGGAGAGAGAGATGAATGGAAAGGAACAATGGATTAGTGAATGGGATGGTTAATCAGACAATCAAAACAGTCTGAGACATTATATTTTTTGCAGTTGTTCAAAATGCAAACAGAGTGAAATGAAGAATTAAATGATTCCTCGTGTGATAAATATGCAATGAAGGGCCATAGGGCACAATTCGGTGGCAGTATACGGTACTACACTCACTGGCATTGATTTTTCTTGGTAAGGTCTTTGCTCAAGGTAGTGATTGTGTGGTTGCACTAATATCTTATGACCATTTTGTGCTTCAAATGTGTATATGATAGCATGCCATACTTCATGCTTTTATATGATTCTGAATACCTCTTTTCCTTGCAAACTGTCTTTTCTGCCAGAATTGCGATGGGAAAGCAGGACCTCAATATAAAGCAATTAACATACTTCTAAAAAGGTTGGTAGAGAGAAGCTGATTTGATCTCCTCTGGGGGTCACAGACAGGAGTGTTACAAAGCCGACAGAAAACCTCTGTGTTTTCAGAACCGTCACTTGCAAAGCCAAACTAACGACCTAAGTTCTCCCTGTCACCTTATTAGTACCGCCTCACTGCCTCATGCCCGCTCGGCCATGAAAATATGTCACCTATCTGTGTCATTATGCCCCCATTTCTCTGAAGCTCACAGGTCACGTCTCTGTACACTCTGTCTGCTCTATTATCCTGCTCAAACTAGCCTGCAGGAGACAGAGAGGATACATTTCTGGCAGGGTCAACAAAATCCAGGCTCACTGATTACCTAATTGTTGCTCATTAACCCCGAGCTGCTGCGCCTGACCTCTTTGCAACAAACAGCCTGCCACCTTCTGAGTGCCAGATCCACCAGTAGACAGCCTGCCACCTTCTGAGTACCAGATCCACCAGTAGCTATGAGCCAAATGGCAAAAGATGGTATACATAAGGGCTGTGGCAACAGATTCCACAGCCCTGCTAATTACTGCCATGCATAATGATTACAAGATTGTCAGTTTTCAAGCAATTAGTAATTTTAATGATGCACATTCAATCCATGTGCTGCTTAGAGGCGGTCAAAGTAGACTCAGGTGCAACTCTATCACAACACTCTTTTTTTACTTAAATAAGGGAATTATGTTTATATTCAAATAGCGCTGATCTCAGTACCAGGGAATCACATTGTTTGGTAACCCAGGCAGCTCAAGTGGGTCAGCATCAGTATCGAAAAACCTCCTGACCTTTTTTACATTTACATTTACACTTCGTCATTTGGCAGACGCTTTTATCCAAAGCGACTTACAATAACACACTTTTTGTCAGCAATAGAGCAATCAACTATGGAGCACAGTCTATGACAACTACAAATCCTGAAGGAACATCTAACACAGTAACACTCACGAAGAAGCCAAATACAGAGTTTGCCAGTAAATATCCTAAATACATGAAAAAGAAAAGCGAGTTTAAAAGTTAAAAAAGTGAACCATTGCATTGGTTTATTGTTCTTGTGGGGGAACCATTGTAGTTATAAATATTGAGCTCTTGTCAGAAATCCTCCCTACATGGGTCTACCGAGGGTTAGTAAAAAGAAAAAAAGGTACAAATAAATAAATGAATTAATTCTAAATATTTTCTGTGTTGAGTCAATGAAGGATATTTTGGTCACATACTGTACAGAAACTCTGGCAGTGAGTGAGCAAACATTCTGTGTACGTATGTAAAACAATCTGACACATAACAATTAAGAATAATTGTTATGGCGTGTTTCAAAAGGTTTACAAAGCTGCTTGACAGATAAAAGAACAGCAAAGGAATGACATCAAGCAATAGACCGATATGAACAAAAGGAAAGGAGAATAAAAACAAGCAGGATATAAAACAATTTGAACTCATCAGGAGCATGGAAAAAGATCACATCTAACAATATTATCTTTTCTAAAATGTAACCTTTAGGCTACATTTTAAAATAGATTCTTTTGACATCTACTTAATGAAAATATCAACAAAGTAACAACATTTCTCCTTGAATAGAACATTCCAGTAGCCTACTTTTTCTACCACTGCTATGTATTAGCTGGTTATGTATCAGCCAGAAAGGGGAGAAAACAGTTTGTTCACCTAAGGTCTGTCACACAAACACCACAGGGAATTAAGTGAAAATGGGGCATCTCTGAGCTCTACATCTTAATGACAGCACAGATTAGGACCTTGGCTCTCGGGTGTCTTGCTTTGGGAATAAACATGCTATTTGTTCAAAGCAGTAGGCTATGCATGAGTTATTGCTATTGTTTCCAACCTGGATGCTGCCTGCCACACACATTGTTACTCTATTATTACTGTTATCTGCTGCACTTGTAGACTTTTTTCCACCACAGCCGAGTCCGGACTACCTGATCTTGTTGTTTTTCCCACACAGTCAACAGGGCGATTATGATGCCTTGCAGACTCACACACTTTATCAAACTTATCTGCACGACACGCACAGCGCTGGCTCACAACTGACAGCTGTCATGGTGTGTGACTGTTTGTGATATTCCATTGTCATGGAACAGAACAACAAAGGAACAGCTTGATACATGTGCTAACTTTAGGTTCATTTTTGCAACATGGACCAACTTGAGAGCAAGAGGCAGGGGCGATAATTGAGGTGTGAGCTAATCTTCATGACAAACACTGGTGATAGCTTGGAAATGGCATGTTAAGGGCAACCTCATTTCCTCTTCAGGAGGAGTGTCAGAATTTTGAGCATTTCACACTAAAATAGTGTATTCTCACAAGCCGCTTCACTTGTGGTATTTTAAAAGTTACATGTGAGAGCTTTCCCCTGTCTATCCTTAGATCCTGTTATGTTTATTTGTGTCAAAAAGCTGCAGTTGAACACAGGAGTATGCAGACTGAAGGGTCTGCACACTGAATAATGATTAAACTGTACACTAAACAATGTGATTAAACTGAAAAAATGCATGATACATATAAAACTAGGCTACTTCATATACTTAAAGGATATAAGATTATAATATTGAAAATCCCACAGTTGATATTATATGACAGACATTTGTGACATTGGCAGCTATCACATGTCACAGTTTATTGAGTCTATTTCATCTTCACAGCCATTAGGTCTTATTTGAGGAAGTCCGACTCCGAGAGAGTGGTAATCATCTTAGGCTGGTGTGAACTGTCCTCGCCTCGGCTGCACTAATGGACTGGAATTCTTGTCTCTGCAAGGGAAAATCTGCCCTCAGATACTCTTACAGTAATGTATGATCATTATGTGATGTTTATTGCATTCCATATTGCGTTGCATATTGTGGTAAAGTTTTTCGGTGTATACCCATTTCCCTCAACTTGCTTTGTCTGCTTCTACTACAGTTAGAGATATCCTACATTTCCCAGAATGCATTTTTACATGTATTGACTTGGAAGAAAAAAAGGGCAGCAGTTATTTATTGTGAGGTTTCGTTCAGGAGACCTAAATCTCCTAATATTATTTCATAGCTGTTTTCATTATTTCACCTGCATCTTGTTTTAAATTCTAAAACTAAAGTAAATTAACTAAATATCTGCTAACACAGACTTTTACAGTCATTATACATCCCATAGCTAGATACAGTATGAAGCATGTGAACCCAATATCAAGTGGTAGAAGTTCCTTAATGTTAAACTTGATATTTTGCTTTCAATTGTGCATATGGCCTCGGTATTTGGGCTGCAGGGCCATCTGCTGGCCTGGGGTGGTGTCCGTAAGTGGAATGGCGCTAATCAGGGTGTCCAGTGGAAGATTGTTGACGAGACCAGACCAAAACTCCTAATGGGTCCTGCTAGACAGACTGCTTGGGCCTTCAGCAGCCAATTCTGATCAGCAAATCCTCTCCTAATCAGACACTAAATAGCAGCCACAGATATTGGAAGTCACATGGCTAATTTGCATAAAATAATGTTGGTGATTTTTTTGTTATGTTGCTGACTGTACCTGTGCATTTGTGCAACATGATGTATAGTGTTGCTAGGTATCAGGCACTAGCTCAAGAATTGTCCATGCGATATAGATGAAATAGGGATATTACCCCCTCTCTCAGTGTTGTTTGGTGTTTGGTGCACCAAAGGGGAATAGTGTTACATTTTAATCTCTCAGGGTAAAATAAATTATAACCATGTTTCTATGTGCATGTATGCATGATAGGGATTCAATTACTAGTGTGCAGCAAGTTTGTGGTTAAAAGAAAATTTGATAATTTCCCCGAAACCTCCAGCAATCTTTCAATGCATCAAATATGCATCAAATAGTTTGACACTTCCATGTTGAAGCTGTATCCTTGGAGTTGCTAGGCAATGCTCTCATCGAAATCCTGGTCGCTGATGTGGTGCCTCCTATGGTTGTTAGGGGCGCCTGTTCGGAGGGAGGGGAACTCGTTGGAATAGCGTGATCCTCCCACGTGCTATGTCCTACCGGTGAAGCTTCCCCTGTCAGGTGAAAAGAAGCGGCTGGCTACTGCCCATGTCTCAGAGGAAGCATGGAGCCAGTTTCGGCTCTCCCCAGATTGGCAGAGGGTGGAGCAGCAACCAGGATAAATAAATTAAAATTTATTATCGGGGGGGGGGGGGGTGCTCTCATCTTCTGTCAAGCTATACAAATGTTTGCCATTCTTTATGGTGTATTAGTGTAGGAGTGAGAGCAGGAGGGGGAAAAACGTTGCCTTGCCTGATGGGAAAACAAGGTGTGAACAGAGTTGAACATGACACATTGCATAGAGAGCTGAGGCGAAGAGAACATTCAGCTGGACATAATTATGCAATATGGACAGTATGCTGAGAATGTTTCCACATTCATTAAAACAGAACTGTGGATTCAGTACATGGCAACAGAAAGTATATAGAATTTATAGTTTTATTTTTATTTTTCACAAGTGTAATTCAATTCAAACCAACTGATAAGAAAATAACACAATAGCCAAATCAATTGATAAAAAAAAAATACTCTGTTCACCAGTGATTGAATATGAAGTCATTGGGTAGTATACCCTCTTGGGAGGTGACCTAAATACACAAAGTACAAAATCAATATCATCTCTTCAAAGCATTTTCAAGGTATATCATTTCAGGGTGATCTACTGGGCTATTAAATTACAAGCGATTCACTGTACAGTATCCATATTGGAGTTATTTGCCTCAAGCTAAATTGCTATACATTTTTCACAATTTTCTCTTTATTAGCACCTTTAAAGATGTTTGTGTGAGATGTATGTAACAAGGTTAATCAATAAATAAATCCAAACTGAATAACATAATGTAATGATGAATAATGTGTAATGAATAATGAATAACATAATGCAGAGATACTATAAGTCAATATACTTAAAATATAACTTTAACTTTAATTCAATGCTTTTTGCCTCTGTTAACATGTTCTCTGTTGACAATGGAAAACATACTGTACATAACATTTGCTGTCTTTCTGCACAACTGCCTGATTCTTTACATTTCTTTCTGTTGGTTCAGCACATCGAAGCACATGATAATGGACATGTCAGTTGAACTTCCTGCTCCCCGGGCAGCCAGCTTCAACTGTTTCACATTCGACGAGGTGAACACTTTCCCCTCCCATACCCGAGTCTTGCTCAGCTGCAGGTCAATGAGTTGCTCACCCAGGATGCTCACCCTCTGAGCCCCAGGGACCCTGACCCTGAAAAGGACCCAGGACATGGGCTCCAGGAGGCCAGTTCGGGGCTCAAACAATACCGAGCCTTTCTGCCAGGCAGTGTAAGTGCAAGGGAATGGAGGCAGGGGAGCTTGGGATGTGCTCTTCAGTATAAAGTCACACATCAGGCTAAAGTCTTGTTGATTGGGAAATTTGGCAAAAAGTCGGAGAGTATAAACTCCCAGCTCAGGAAGAACCACGCTGATAGTAACTTTGTTGCCATTGTAGGTGAGGAGGATATGCCTGGACAGGGAATACCCTGGTGTCTCGCGTAGCTCCTTTAGCAGGACAACATGGATCTCCAGGTCTCGTTGATTTTGGAAAGTGATGTTACATTTGCCCTGCTGGGTGATCACAATGGCCCCACTGTGGCTAAATTTACACAAGCCAGCATTCTGGGTCCGAGTTCCAGGTCCACAGGATGAACTGAGGGATGACAGGAAGAGAGCATTCACATTGATGGCACTGCCTGTGCAGTGCAAAAGAAAGTTGCCAACATTCCGGTAGCCATTTTGAGGTTTTTCATAGTCCCGAACAAACACAGATAAGCGATAGTAGCCCAGATATGGGCAGATCACATGGCAAGTGAGGTGGTCAGTTTGAATCTGTGTTGCTAGACATCTCTTAGCAATTGATGAATCAAAGTCTTTATGGCTCAGCTCACAGACCATCGTAAGTCTGAAGATCCAGCTGAAAAGACCCATTTTCAAGCATCACAGGCTCATGACTGCATCTTTTCACACCAAGGATCTCAGCATTTATCTGAAGGCCCCAGGACAGGAAAGGGTTCTCAGGAAGTTCCTCAGGTTTTGGCTCAGAACATTCCAAGAAAAAGGAGCAAACCCAACTAAAACTTCCCAAGGTGTTCCCAGGACGTGCAAAGACCATGACATCATATCTGCCACTTGTAGGAGGCAGCAGTCGCAACCTCATTGTATCTTGGGCCATTGTGAGAAGACCAGAGGAACAATTAACCTTTGTGGTTTGATGGCTGTTTCTTTGAGAGATCTGGTAGGTGAAGTCCACAGATTCACAGAACTTCATGGACACCGAGGCCTCACCGTTGTCTGGGAAATCAGATGCAATGCAGAACATCTCAACAATTTAGGATCCATTCAAATTCATTACTGTATTTTAGGATTAATCAAGGACAATACCTGCATAGACTGGTAATCTCAATTTACCTGTTACTAGGAGGAAGTGTTGGGGGTAGAGAAGTGTGAGGCCCAGTCTGAAGAACTCTGAAGTCCTTAAAACCCTCTTCTCAAACTCCTCCAGTGGGACAGGACAAGCCAGTAGCTGCCACTCTGGATCATCTGGACAATGAGAATTGATTATATCCTCAGGGTCGGTCAGGAAGTAGAAATCATCATACCTGCACACAAATTATTTTTTGTTGTTGTTAGAAATAAGATTGACTGACTGAAATTCATATCCTTTAGTTTGCATAAATAAATACATTTTGTACTGTTGTAAAGTTAAAAGGAAATTTGGATTAATATGCAAAGTTTCATTGTTATTATTTTGGGTTGGAAATTCTTGGAATACATACTGTAGCTGTAAACCTGTATCAAGTAAACACAAACATATAGCCTACATGTAAGCATCACATGACCTTCCAAAATATAAACTAAGCCAACTTTGCCACCAATCATAAGCGCATCTTTTCATTATGGAAATATGGAAACAGTTTGCACATTAATATCTTTGTCCTTATTTTGGAATAGTCAATCAGAAACAGCTCTGCTATTTTTAGCAACCTTGTTGGTTGTGTTGGCAGCTTGACAACACAATCATGGATAAAGGATGTCATTGTACATTACTGAAACACAGAGTGTAATACAGAGTTGATTCACTAAGAACTCACCTCTTGATAAAGGTGTTGTTGTCCAAATCTACTCTCCCAGCTCCCCAGCAGGCATCCAGGAGGTACCAGTGGCCTCCTAGATGCACAGCGTTCCACATGTGGGAGGATTTGGTGTTCTGGTAACTCTGGCCTTGCCTGTAACCTATGCCTTTGCCATGGCCTGGCACTTCTTTACATTCAATGCCCGCCTCCCTACAAGACAAGATAACTGTTACTTTACAACAGTGAGTGTTTGTATCTGAGGATCATTGTATAATTTACTGGGACCAGAAATCAGAGGAATTAAAAGGATGTCACAATACTATTTCAACTGCAAGACAAAATTCACTTACCGGCACATTTGCAGGCAGACGCTGGAGTATCCGCAGCATACCCCCCTGCCCGACTCAATGACCTCCTCTGGAGAGCACATCTTGTCAGTTAAGCCCAGGTAGCCAGTTACATCATATTCTACAGAACACAGAATCACCATGTGCTTATTGGGAATAGAAAATTAATCAATTCAACATCAGTCATCATTGCACTAGTTTCAATTAAAAACCTGGAGAGACTCCATGTGCAATATTGAAGCCGATTAAACAACTCACACTGCATTGATAAATTCAGAGTGCACTATAATTCATACATGCATGTTGAAGTACCACCAAAAGAAATTGCATGTTTTCTTTGTGGGGAAGGGGGGGAGTCCTATCTGGAGGAACCCCCAGGGGAGCACAGGGAGAACATCCAACCTCCGCACAGAAAGGCCCTTATGACGAGCCCACCTGGGCAGTGGGCACTGAGGACATGGGGATGGCGACACGTCTCAGCGCTGACAGTGTCCCAGGTGGGAATCGGATCCAGGACCTTCTTGATGTGAGGTGACAGCGCTGCCACTGTGCCACCTTGCCCCATTTTGGTCCACAATGTTACACACATTTACAGTGAAATTAGAAATTGAAATGATGGAATTGAAATGTAGGATACTTTGTGAGAAGTGGCATTTACCAATGTAGTGGCAAATCCAGATCCAGATGGCTCTGAGTTTCTCCAGCTCACTTTGGGCTTCCTCTGTAATGGTCTGGGTAATGGTTTGAACTGAGAAGACCCTCTTGCTACGAAGCTGCAACATCCAACAAGCAACAATGAACGCACACCAGAGGTATTAATTACTCTCAATCTACACATTGCACTCAAATGACCCCATGCAAACTCAGATGAACGTGTGAATGTCTGTATTGTGTTGACTAAATAATGGTGAAGGAGGAGCCAAATCTGTCTTTGGTCACAAAACTGGAGTCCAGGAGAAGGACCCATACTGGAAGTTGTAGTTTTCTTTCACATAATAATATGTATTGAGATAATAATTACCATAGTACTATACATTCAGATTTATATGCACAGCTATTCTTACCTCCTTTCCAGATTTTATTACATGGCTATCGATTTTGGCAAAAGTCTCTTCACTGGCATAGAGCTCCTTCTTCGGTTTCCTTTGTGTGACACTCTCATCCAGCACTGTGATTGCCTTGCAGATAGAAAGACAGTCTCCTGGCTGTTCCGTCCGTTTAGGACTCATCTTCACCGTGACTCTGCCTTCTTCTTCGTCCCTCCTCTTCCTCACAGCACTCTTCTTCACCGTCCTGAGGTTACAGCTCCAGCTCTCAGCGGACAGCTGGCGCTTTGCCAGGGGCCTCGCAGACCCTTTCTCCATATCGGCCCACTTCTGAAACAACAAACTCTTGGTGTGGACGTTCATGCCAGTAGTCATGGAGATGATGTCAGGGTGGCTTTTTGTTGTGATGCTGATGGTCTTTTTGGAGGAGTTCTCCAGTTCAGACTCGTGCTGGATGACAGAGGTGTTCCCCTTATGGCTTGGCTGTGTTTGTAATGACTCTTGTGGGGAGTCTCTTGTTGCACCATCATCAGATAGTACCGCTTGACCTGAGGTATCCTGGAGAGGATCTTTAATCACTTTAGTATTGTTGCTGTTGTTGCCATTGCATTGGAATCGGTTTTGATTATTCATAATAACGGCATGAAGCGTAGGGGAGTCATGTGCTAAATTGGAGTGAAAGACAGATGCCATTTGAAGAATATTTCCCATCCTTCCAAATGACTGTATTCAAGCACTCAGTGAAGCGATTTAGATTGTAAGTGTCTGTTGCCACTCAATGGAATCTGTGTCTCTCCACGGTGAGAGGTGAGAAAAGAAAAAATTGTTAGGGGACCAAAGTGAGAATCAGGTAGAATTGTGAAATGTGATAATTGGAACAAATTTGCCTCTGAAGTAGCTTTCTTACACAGTAACTGCTTTGGCACCATGCAACACAATTTATTAAAGGCGCATCAGTTATGGAAATTCATTCACTGTGGTGTTTGCCTGAGAAAGGTGACACAATAGATGACAGATTACACATCGGGGTAGATGATTGTTGTACATTCTGTGGACAAAGCGTATGGACATAGCATGTTTGTGTGTCATGTATCTTATCTACTCACGCAAACTCCTATGCCTATAGATTTGTAGTCTGTATCACTTTTAAGCAGTGTGAAGTCACACATAAGTTGAGCCAGTTAGATCAGTTCCTCTCTTGCTTATGAACATGTGAAAGGTCATTTTCTTTGCATTTTACTATTGCTAGTAATGTATTGTGTAATGTGTTTGGACCCCAGGAAGACTAGTGGTCGGTCGTCTTGGCGGCAACTATTGGGGATCCTTTTAAATAAACAAATAAACAAATCTACTGAGCTCTCATCATTGACACGCTCTTTGTTGTGCTAATAACACCTCAGAATCAAAGTATAGATTTTAGCACATCTAGTATAGCTCACATTATGAATCTTATAATATGCTGCATTATACTGTCCTAAAACGACTAATTTCATGTATAGCTGAAATGTCATTCTTACCTTCAAATAAAATGGTCAGTTGTTGAATTCCTGCAGTGCCTGTCTGTCTATTTCTCTGCCTGTTGTGGTCAGGTCTCACCTCCAGGACCCCGCACTAAGATTTATAGCCCGTCTCTGCTGGCTGGGATGTGTTGGCTCCTCACAGCCAGGGGATGACAGACCTAAAAATACTACAAAGCAGCTGATAGAGATGTATTGGTACGGTACAACTTTCCAGGAAGTTGAAAGGAGTAGCGGGTAGGGTGTGAGATTATGGAGCATTAAAATTGCCCTGGGTTCATTTAGACACTCTTTCTTTTTTTCTTTCTTTTTGTTGGAGAGCAATCAGCCTCTTCAGTGACACACTGTGGTTGATGAAGATATGCGCTAGCATCCTCTGCTGCTTGAATCTCTTAACAAGGACTGCTTGCACAGCATGTAGCCATAGAAGAAACATTTCTGGTTCACAAAGAATGTCACATGGCACAATCCAATAATGAAGAACTAAAAACCTTTTAATAGGACCTAGGATATTAAGAGGAACTGTTTCTTCTATATGGCATTGCTCCGAAGAACCATTTTGCATTCCAGTTGGCACCTTTACTTTTTCTGTGTGTAGGCTTGATGTATACAGAATACAGGTATGCATACATGTGCAAAGCCTTGTTGCATTGTAAAAGTGGTTACATCACATGGTTAAACAATCATGCCAAGCAGCAAAGCAGAGTCCAGGGAGCCCATAGGAAAAGATCATGTGCGCTCTTTTATAGATATACTTGGAATTGAGAATCCACAGCATCATTGCACTGGGTCATACAGGTCTTTACACTTCACCAAGAGACAATGCTATGGGATAAGCATGTGTGCTTTCCATCAAGGTTTAGCATTACAGTAAAGTGGCCAACTGCTGAGAGGGGGGCTTCACATTAGAATATGAAAGGTTCCCAGCATGGGTTAAAAAGAAGTTTCCTCACACCTTCCTGTCCCTTTCCTTTATCCCTACCTTCACCACATCCCAACTTCCTTATTACCTCTTCAAGAGGTCCTCTTGCACATCAGCTGCACTCTGATTGGTAGGGAATACATTAAGGTGTTATTCATTGGTAGTGCCTCTGGTGCTCTACCTGTGGGCCTGCCTGCAAGATCACTCATGCTGCAACTCATACCCAGCAGCTGCATTGCCCCACTGCCTCTGCCCTGTATAGGGTTTCTGCTTGAACTTTGTTGTTACTCTGCTGATCAGGCAAAGAAACCCAGAGTTTGATGAAGACTGAAAAGGAAGCCTAGGAAATGCCAGGAGTCACATTGAATCATTTTGCTGAAGGTAAGAGTGATGAAACTGTATCAAATACAGACCGGGGTCAAATACTATTTGCCGATAATCCTTATTGTTTGTTCTCCAGCTGGTGGGAGATGGGTGGGGGTTTACCATAATGAGGACATTTCAAATGTGTGTATGGAAAGTTGTTGATCACAGAAGAGTATACTAAAATGCCTTTCTATAGCTGTTTTTCTGAAACCCATGAGTTGCAAACACTACACAAGTGGTGCTCAAAACAGGTTACCACAAACACTTCTACATTTTCACGACCAGTCAAAAGTTTGGACACCTCATTATTTTAGAGACATTTTGATCTAATACTCTTAAATGCTTGAAAATAATATTTCTAAATAGTGTCGTAGTTCATGCTGATGTATGCATTTCTTTCCAAAGTCTTTGCCTTTTCATCAATGCAAAGGGCGGCTACTAAAGAATCTAAGAAGACAGCTTTGATTTAACACTTTTTTGGTCGCTGGATAATTCAATTTATGTTTTTCATAGTTTTGATGTCTTTACTATTACTGATTTTACTATAAAAATTGTATAAAAAAATAGTGAAAAATGTGTGTCCAAACTTTCAGCTGGTAGTGTATTTAATTAGTTTTACTGTAATGTATACAGTATGGATCCAAGTCTGCAACTGTGTTTGTCATCAGGTATGTGCAGTAATTATGGTTTTGTTTTGCAAAGATTTTCATTCTACTTTGTGATAGACAAAGGTCAGAGCGTTAAATGGATCAGTGTTGCCAGGTGGTGTGAATGGAATTTGTGCATCCAGGGTGCAAACAAGTCAATAAAGAAAAGAGTTCATGCAGGATCCAAGGTTTAATTGTTCCATGAATGCTAGAGATTTGTTTCGTTCGTTTTGAGACGCTATAGTGGATTTAATTTGTAAATATTTGGGAATATCTATAATAGATAATGTTTTTGTTCATTGAACAAAAAACACTTCTTTCTATAAAAGTGAGACAAATGCACCCATTAAATTGGTGTCAGTGAGATTCAGACAAAATGGGCTCTAAATAATTCAGCTTGGCCAAGGCTAACAGCTATATTTCTTAAGCAAAATAGTTAAACCTCTTCACAATTTTCCCCCCCGGCCCAGGAGATTGTTTTACAATGTCATTAGAGAAAGAGGCTTCATTGTGATGCTGAGATACATTGTCATTAGCGTGTAATTTCTGCTGGCTCTTCTATATGAGTACTATACAGGCGGTCTGACTCTGCAATGTGCCAACATTTAATGGTTGACTGCAAATAAGTTCACTGCTTGCACCCTGTTACACATTTATAGCTCTCAGTCAGTAAAATATTTTCAACAACTGCATTCGGTAGCTCTGACATATCCGTAATGGAACAATAAATTGTTGGCTGTACTGAAGCTATTGTTTGGTCACGGGCCTTGATGTTTTAAATCGTATATTTTCCATCAGGAAGGATTTGATTGCTTTTATATTAACCAGCAGTGCAGATAATAACAGATATATTTATGTTTCCCCCCCTCATCATTCCCCTTGGGTGTTCTTGGAGTTTGATTAATGTTTCACAGTAGGCAAAGACAAACACATTGTGTACTACTCCAATGAACTCCTTGACCATGGGCCATTAGTTCATAATGCAGTATTTCAGAGCTGCTGAGCTTTTCTGGGTCTGCATCTGAATTTGTAATGTTGTCACAGTTTTCCCAATAGACAATAGTTATATTCATGATGAAATACCATGAAGTAGCTCAGTGTGTGCAGGCACATGTTAAAGTTAGCCTACAGTATCTCATGGTTGGTAACATGTGCACCCATTTCAAATATGAGCAGACAGGCCTTTTAATTGGAGTCATGAGTGGTGAATTATCTCGGTAAGCTCAGAGCAAAACAGCCTATCAATGGTTAGCCTACAACAGGCAGAGTGCCAGTTTTCTATGAGCCCAGCAGGGGGAGCTCACATGAAATGAATGTGTGTGTGTGGTTCTCTCTCATATCTGCCTGCTGCCATCTTAGTCCAGGCATTTTACACAAATGTGTGGGTCAACCTCACACTAATTGCAACAAAACCAAACTCAACTGATTTTGTATCCTCAATATGTCCACAATGAAGGAAAAAAAGTGTTAAGGAAATGTATGAAGGGAAAGTTTTGAAAATGACCTAAATATGATGGTAGCCTACCAAAAACGTTTTTTTTTTTTTTTTCTTTTTTTTTTTTTAATGTGCCATAAATCTCATCACTTATATCCTGTATGTGTTTTTTGCTTCAAAGAGAAAATAAAAAAATAAAAAAAAATAAAAATAAAAAATGTTAAAAAATAAATAGATAGAATAAATAGTAGCATCATATAGGTCATTTTCAAAAATTTCCCTTCATACATTTCCTTAACACTTTTTTTCCTTCATTGAGGACATATTGAGGATACAAAATCAGTTGAGTTTGGTTTTGTTGCAATTAGTGTGAGGTCAAGTGACATTTTTACTGGACTATCTGATGGAAGTGTATGCTTGAAAAAGACCAATCAACACCAAAATATAAAGGCTCTGGTGTCTAATCATTTCAAAGGAGAGACACTTGGAGTGAGCAACCATTTCCTACGGAGAGGTCCTGTTTGCATCAACCCTCCCTCAGAGACATTTGCAATTATCCAGTTGGAAAAACAAAAATGGGAAATAGTCTATACTAGCCTTGCCAAGCAGGTTAGAAGGAGTCCTGGAGGGTGAGAAAACTCAGCCTATTTATTACCTGCAGCTTTTGAACAACAGACTGCGCTGCCATCTTATGGTAGACATGGGAACAGTCATGCCACCCATGTCTTCTTTTTTCTTGACTTTCACCTCAGGCCAAGCATTGATTGGCTTGAGAGCTGCCAGCTAACCCAATGTCCCAATTCTCTTTCTCCGACCATCAAGATGTAGGAACTTCTCCTATCATCTGGAGACTTGTTTTATTTTGTTTGCATCCACCCACCCATCAAAACACAAGATGCTCTGTATGAAATTAAAATATAGTGAGCGCCTGTAGGGTGTGCTGTGCAACTGCCTTTGA
The DNA here is from genome assembly GCF_964638095.1 of Poromitra crassiceps. Taxonomy (NCBI): domain Eukaryota; kingdom Metazoa; phylum Chordata; class Actinopteri; order Beryciformes; family Melamphaidae; genus Poromitra; species Poromitra crassiceps. Next base: position 26,905,180 of record NC_139634.1, read on the forward strand.
TGTCAATTAAACACAGCCTGTAAACTGTTACAGGGCTTGTAAGAGAGAAATAACAAGCAGGTACATTGTGAGTAATTACATCATGCTATAAGGAATTCAATGGATGGAATCCACAGGGGAAAATACCCCAGCTACAAAAGCTACAAAGACTAGCTTATTGGTTTTGGATGCATGAAGTGTAAAACTATTTCCATGCAGAAAATCACTTCTTTCTTACTTCTTGCAGGGGAAATTCTGCTATCCATATTAATATTACATAATTTTAAATGCACCAAAAATATGTCTCCCATATAAAATTGCATGACAGTCCCTCCTAAGTCCAGCTAAAATAAATTACTAAATGTTATTCCTTCAGGATGATATAAAGTCCCTCCTTGAGTCAAATTCAGTCAAAGACATCATGTGTAAACAAATCAGTCTTTTCATATCGCCATATCAGTTCAATACTCAGTCAAACTAGCGCTTAAAAGTTTTCAAGAGAGCCACTCAATCTGGTGATGATGCGCCATAGGTGCACTTTTTTGTGGGTTGTGAGTAAACTCATGTCAACTCATGCCACGTCATCCACATAATCAGAGGGTATGACATCACTTGACGATTGTGGGGCATGACGTGACATCATCAGTGGTTATGACATGATCCTTAACGTCTCAGTGTTTTCCATTTGACTCTTGCTCCGCTGCCCGCTGACCTCGTCTCTGTCATACCATGGGGCGGCTGTAGCTCAGGAGGTAGAGCGGGTCGTCCACTAATCGCTTTGGATAAAAGAGGTCGGTGGTTCGATTCCCGGCTCCTCCAGTCTGCATGTCGAAGTGTCCTTGGGCAAGACACTGAACCCCAAATTGCTCCCGTTGGTGTGCCAGCACCCTGCGTGGTAGCCTGCCGCCATCGGTGTGTGAATGGGTGAATGTACCTACTGACTGATTCATACCAGGCCCTCAGTCGAAAGGCCTCAGGTATGTCTGGGTTGACCATGACTGAGCTGAACAAAGCAGAGAGAGATCCAAAATCAGACATAAGTTCCTTTGATGGCGACCACAGGCAGGTCATTAGTGACTGATGTCATCAGTGATGTCACTCAAGCCAATTGTGATGTCATCAGTGATTATGTCATCAGTGATATCACTCACACAGTTGTGATGTCATCATCAGTGATGTCACTCAAGCAATAGGATTAGTAACATCATCAATGACATCATCAGTGAGAAGGAGAGAAGGGATGTGATGATGTCACAATAGCTTGTTTGCAACCATGTGATTCCGATGTCGAGATTGACGTTGAGAAGGGCGGCGCTGGAGGGCAGCTCTCCGATGATGTCACAATGTCTATGACATCATCAGTGACATCACAATTGCTCAGGTGCCACGCAGCAGCCGAGCTGCGTATGCGAGCTGCAGAGCATACACTGTGTAGTGCGTGAGATAATATAGGATTTGATCCATATACAATAAAGAGAAGTGATTTTTCCAACAACTTGTCCACTTTGCCCGGTGTTGCTTGCTATCACTCCCTATGTAGCCTGCTGCTGGTTGCTCTCCAGCATGATCACGTCTCACCCAATATACAGTCTCTATAAAGCCCACCCACCCTGAGCATCATAGTGGGCTTATCCAGTCTCACTGAGAACACTGTGGCAATTTTCAGTTTTTAGCTCTATCATTGAGACTTGTGCCTCTTACAGCAACCAGCTTCCGCAACTGCACCACAGTGTCGAGTGTTCCAGTCCTCACAGGCGTTGTCATATGTGGGTCAGGAAGTGCAGCCATTATGAGGGTTTCCGCACAGCTTGCTTCATATCTGTGTTGCCACTATAACTGATGTGTGAACTGTGAAGGGAAGATGGATGACTGGAGTGATTGATAGATATAAATGGACAGACATGAGGAGGAAGCTGAAGGAGTGAACTTATAGCCCCCCAGTTGAACGCTGCAGTACTTTTGGAAGGTTTGAACCGATATTTGAGTTATTTATGAGTTTCAACCTGCTCTGTTTGTTACCTGTGGTTACCACTAGTGCAGTGTTTAAATGCTATACAAAATAGTGGTAAAGGGAAATGTTCAATCAAGGAAAAAACATTCCAGTTTACTTGATTCTGATCGCTTTCTTAAAAAAATGGTTGTTAGAAAGTTTTTCATTTTGACTGATTTGACCAATGGTGAAATGTGAACTTTTCTCACAATCACATTTTGAATCCTGACCTTTTTTTAAATCAAAGTTAGTCTCTTTCATATTATTTCGACTCTGTAGAGGAGGAAATATATGGCATTTGCTTTGTACTGTAATGTAGGCTATTACTTAGTTTCCCTTTTATTATAAGATTAGGCTATATAACACCTAAGGAGAATTTGGGAACAAGTGAGACGGATATTGTGTATACCATAACACCAATATCCATTTAGCAGCATCCAAATATATAGGCACAAGGACCCAGCAGAAACAAACATCCCTCCCTCCCTGGCTGCCCCTCCCTTCCTCCCTCCCCCATGCCCATGTGCTTCTGGAGGAGGTGATCTTACCTCAGTGTGTGTACTGTATAGTGCAGCGATCCCCAAAGTCCGGACTCCGGTCCGCATCCGGACCCAGACGCCGTCCTATCCGGACCGAGCCCTATAACCTACAAATCATTGAGAATCGTTACATTTCACCGAGCTTTTCTTTTTTAACCGGCACATGCTTTTCTACCCTTTACGGTACTGGTTTAATCTGCCAGGAAGCTCACAGACCAATGCATGCGCTGTAAATCATCACACGTGATGCTACTCAGCCAATCAAATATCCGATTCGATTCTGCCTGTTCCAGTCGGTTCAGTGCTGCAGGCGAGAGATTGTCCGACACGGAGATATGCGAGAGATACAAGTCATTTCACATGGCGTGCTCAAAAAACAAAAACAAAGATTTTGTTTTAATCCGGAGCAGGCAGACTCTTAGATGTTCATTCATTGTTCTCACGGGCAGTTCAAAACCAGGCAGTATGTCTCATGTGAAGTGCGATGCGATCCTAACCTGTGAAAGCGCCACACGAGCAAACACACTCAAATCCAGACTGAGGGCACACTCACACATTCACTGCCCAACGGCATGTGACGTTTGCATTGCGAACGATCGACAGACAGACAGACAGACAGACAGACAGACAGACAGACAGACAGACAGGCAGGCAGATAGATAGATCGATAGATAGATAGATAGATAGATAGATAGATAGATAGATAGATAGATAGATAGATAGAGACAGACACTGAGACAGATAGATAGATAGATAGATAGATAGATAGATAGATAGATAGATAGATAGATAGATAGATAGATAGATAGAGACAGACACTGAGACAGATAGATAGATAGGGAACTCACTTCTCTCAAGAGAAAAGGTGGAGTTAAGGGAAGAAAAGAAGATTTTCTTTCTCAAATTAAAACACTTTTAAGATGCATATTTTCCCAAAGCACTCTGTTGTATGTTATTTTTAAATGCAGCCATTATTTTACTTGAAATGAGAAAAGAACATGTATTTATTATTAGTGTAGGCTAGTTATTTATAATTAATCCAGTTAAATATGAAAACTAAATAAACATTGTTGATGTTTATTTTGATTTAACAGTCAGTCGTTGACTACATACAGACATTGTACCATTAGGCTACTGCAATCATTGAAGTAGGCTAAGTTCAATGGCACTGAATCATAACGCAAGCTACTGTACGTTACAATGTTCCGGACCTTTGCTTGAGGACATTTTCTCTAACTGGACCTCTATGAATTTTAATTGAGTGCCCCTGGTATAGTGTATGTGTGTGTGTGTGGGACCACTAGTGTGTTCAAGGCGTTAGGCAGAAAGGCTAAGAATGATGATGGGTTGACCTGGGGAAGTGTCTCACCTGAAAAGCTGGAGAAGATGGAAGCTAAAAAGGTCCTCCATTTTGTGCCATCTGGTAAGTCTCACATGGGTGGAGTGGGTGGGGTGAGGGGTGGGGGCTCCCTGATGCAACCTGAGACACTTTGTGTCAAACATGTGGCTCAGGCACATGCTCTCTCTCTCTCCCTCTCTCTCCCTCTCTCCCTCTCTCTCTCTCTCTCTCTCTCTCTCTCTCTCTCTCTCTCTCTCTCTCTCTCTCTCTCTCTCTCTCTCTGAACTTTGAAAAGTATTGATGGGACTAATAAAAGTGTCCACATGTTCATAGCCTATGCACTTTATGGAATTCAGTAATTTACAGATCCACTGCTCCCTTTTATGTATCTGCTTCTTTGTGCTGTTTTAGTGAGATATCTGAGTGCTATTTCATTTTTATTTCTCATATTCTTAAAAACCACTGAATAAGAGTAAAGGTGACTTTTATAGCCAGAAAAGATATAGCTATACAGTTCAAAAGTAAATGGTCTGGGTCAATATTTACAATGTGATTATAAATGTTACACTTGTCTGGCTTGGGACGTGGAACTTCCTGGTATACATGTATTGTCTTAAGTGGCTCTGTAGAGTCTTATTTGCAGTGCTATATCACTCTGTGGTGACTACAAAGTCATTCAGAGAGATACACACTGTTGTAAAAAGCATAACTTTCTAAATAGAAGCTAAAGAAATACCGGCATGATTGATTTTCACATTCGCTATCCAGGACAGCGTATTCAAATTATATTGGTTATTGAGTGGTTCTCAAACTTTTTCACGTCAAGGACACCTAAACTGACAAATTAGACCATGGACCCCCATTTGATAAGATTTTGTCCCAGGGTCCCCCATCTGATAAGATTTTTGCTTTTACAGTAGATGTTTGATTAGCTACAGAAAGTAGCCATGTCCAAAATAGTCATACTACATTCTGTCATTGTGTTACTTATGGATGGAATTACTGCATCGTGAAAATAAATGATCTCCCTTTTTGCTGGGGACCACCTGGGCCCCCTCAAGGACCCCAGGGGGTCCCCGGATCCCACTTTGAGAGCCACTGAGCTATTCAATATCGTCAAAGGGTTAAACAGTCCTGCTTGCGTTTTCTCAGGCCAGGGGTTAAGAAGATTATCCAGAACAAAAATGCTTTAATCTGACACATTTCAAGTCTTTCCATGTTCAGTTATAGTTAGGTAAGAATTGTCAGCGACTCGCTTGATAATGTTATCGTCATGACAATTGGAAATCAATTTACAGAACGTTCTCTCATTTTTCTTTTGTCACATGTGATGAAGACATATCAGACACTTCCGCATTCCATGTGGCTTTATTAAAGTGCAACAGAGTTCTTATTTAATCCACTTAAAACTGAACATAATTAAAAGACTTCTGTCTATGAAACATTTTCTCTCTTCCAGGGGATTAGCACCATGTGTCATGCAAAATTGCTGCCAGGGAGAAGAGGTTCATTCATGTCTCAGGGAAAAACACTTCAAATGCATGCTCCTCTGGCTAGTCAAATATCACTTTGTGTGACTGTAATTACTATTGGTTCAGTGGCTATATCCAGTGTCCTGGACAAACACCCGCTAGTCTTTTATGCACTCTCACAGTCTTTGAGGTGTTCAGGTGGAATGAGCTGTAGTTCCTCCTTCCTGTTTTTGCTTTATGATGATGCAGTGAATGTGTGCATTGTGACTTCAGCGCGTGCTGCAAAATCAACACGCACAGCTGAATGCATTGTGGTCAAATTCAGTCTTGATAAAGGTGATTATGGGTTAGCAGCTTGTATTTTATGATTTTTCTATGAGATGCATATTTCAATACATAACACAAAAGAGAAGAATAACTTTAAAGCCTTCATTCCCAAAAGAGAGGTTGCAATAGAGGCTCGTGAACACGATGTCCATTTTGCCTTGAGTCTTGGCATTGCAGTTCAGTAGAGAAATTCACAATATTTCCCATCTTTTGTAGCTCAGTGTACTCGAAGACCTAACAAAGATTATTCTGTTCCTATTCGCCAAGGACATCCTCTGCCCACAGATAGCAATATGTCAGTGGCACTGACTGACTGATCAGTAAAACATGCCCCAGGGTTAAAATGTTTAAAATCAGCCTGGCTCATTCATTGAGATAGCACATTTACAGACATCAAATCAGCAGCATTAACAGTGTTTTGATATCTCAGATTTATGCAAAACAGCATCAGAATTATGGATGCGGAGAGCAAAGCATCCATGAATAAGTTTTCGATCCTAGACGCCTTGAGAAAGCCCCCCTCTTTTTGACGGGACGAAATGCCCCTTTTGCAATAGATCACAAACAGGGACAGGACAGAAAGCAGACTATTGTGAGTGGTCGTGGTCTTGATGTCCCTGGTGGAAGGTTCAGGCCTTGACTTCCAGCTCAGACTTGTCATCGGCACCAGACAGCATTGTAAGCAAGAGGAAGTCAGCCAGCCTGCCAACAGGAAAACCCACAGGCATGGGCCGGGGAGAAGCCGCACTGGGAGGAGGGATGCTGTAAAATATTGGCCATGATAGACTTTTAATGGGGAAGGGAGCTAACTAGTTTGTATATCATCCAAAGTAGTAGAATGGAATCCACAGTGAATTGGGGCCTTTCATGATTCTGCTGGCCAAAATATATAGCCTATATATATATTTGGCAGAAAAAGATGTCCAAATTATGATTTGGTTGCCTGCCATAGTGACTGCCGGTAGACAGACAAACATAGAAGCAAAAGTTTTATGAGAATTTTACTGGTGGCTGGTAGTAATTTTCCTGCTTGGTCTGAACTATAAGTAGCATAATACTCGGTTATTCCAATTTCCCTGACTGCGGTTCCTGTAAAAAATTATTAGCTTTGTAACACACATGTTGGTCTGTCTCCACACCTGTTACCCTGCTGTAACTGCTTAGTAACAAAGTATGTTATCCTGTTTTCAACAGAAACAGAACTGCTAGAATTCCATTCATATTTAAACAAGACCAATAGCAATCTGAAATTGAGTCTAGACTATTCTAAAACTGAAATCAATTTTCTTGATCTAAAGATTTTTAAAGATGACAATGGTGACTTACATACCTCAATCTTTAGAAAACCTACTGACCGCAACACTATCCTCAGGGCGGATATCTTCCATCCTTCTTGGTTGGTAGAAAACATCCCCTTTGGTCAGTTTCAGAGACTCAAACGTATCTGTGACTCAGAAGAAGATTTCGAAAGAATTGCTGAAGACATGAGCTTGAGATTCAAGAAAAGAGGATACAAATACAAGACTGTGGATACAGCATATGTTACAGCAAAAAGCCTTACTAGAGAACAGTTACTGGTTAAAAAACCAGTAACCTGTAATTGCATTCATTGTTGTAATATGACCAAAACAAATTACTTGAGTGTCCATGTGGATGCTTTTACATTGGGAGAACAAAATGTAAACTCAAAGAAAGATTGGTGGAACATAAATATCATTTTTGCTTTGGAACATAAATATGCCATATGAACTGGCAATCCCCAATACCCCATGGCTGTACACTACAAAGAGGTTGGCCATGGCAGCTGTTATTCTCTCAAGATATCAGGCATAGACCACATGCCTTTGTGGTACACGCTCTACCAGGTGAGCCACCGGGGCACCCCATCAATGGGGAGTCAGTCAGTCAGTCAGTCAGTGAGTGAGTCAGTCATCAGTGAGTCAGTAAGCCCCTAAGACTCTCCTAGGTCTGCCGTATTGGTTGGTAGAGTAGTAGTTACATTGCAATTGCCATGACAGGTCCCGTAAAAAATATTAGCATTGCACTGTTGGTCTGTCTTCATGGCTGTTACACTGCTGTGACCCTGCTAACCCTGCTTAGCAACAGTGTATGGGATCACATGCAGTATTCAGTGATTGATTGATTTTGGAATAACAAATAATCTCCTTGAAACTAGTTTTTGTTGAATTATGTCATTGGTATGAGTAGTGCAGTGCCCGTTCACCCCGCTGCTTAGGTCCCCAGTGTACCTGAACACTGAACACCTTGTTTTCCCTGCAGAGGCACAGTACGCAATATTTCTTTTCCCATGATGGCGAAGGCTAGGCGAAGGCATGACCCGCCCCTCTCTGCCTCTGATTGGCTGACTGTACTCGGCTGCTCCCACCTTCTTTCCAGGCGAGCCAGAAGTATCTCAAACGTGAGCAGCAGGTGCAAAACAATCATTAAATCAACAAGCATGAGATACTTCATTATATGGAACGTTACAATTGCAAACCCTATATCTGAGTTATTTAGGCCTACTTAGCCTATAGCACAGACATGTAATTTTTTTCTTGTTATTTCAAATTTAATCACATTGTTGCTCTGATTAAGTAGAAGTACAGTTATTTGTGTAAAAAAAAGACTGGTAAAGCAGAAGTACCGATTCAACTTAATTACTCAAGTAAAAGGAAAAAAGTGCAGGCTCTGAAATGTACTCAAGTATAAAAGTAAAAGGTTTTCTGTGCAAGGCGAATAGAAACTCACATCATATTAATATAAGTCAAATACTATTCAACTTAAAAGGTCCCTTCAAAACATATTTTAAGATGCATAAAGACTATACTTTAATGTTGTAGTCTTAATCACTATGACCCACTAGCTCAGAGAGTTGGATTGCTGTCTAGCAGTTTGGTGCTTGTGGGTTTGAGCCTCAGTGACTTCTGAGGTTGTGAGTTCGATCCTCAGTCAGTTTTGAATGTCGACAGCCAGAGGAAAGAGTCATTTAAAGCCCTGAGAAAACACCTCATTCAATCAGTCTGACTTGGTGGCACAGAGAGTAGGCTTGCTGCTGGGTTCGAGCCTCAGTCAGTTTTGAATGGTGACAGGCAGAGGGAAGAGACAAGAGCGCCCAGAGAAGAGCTGTGAGTGTGAAGGGCAGCTGGTGGTGTGAAGGAATAATACACACAGAGACACCGGGGGCCAGAGGTTGTGGGTTCTCTTTGCAGTCTGTCCAGTGTACATTTCTGTTGATCTGTAGGAGGTGCTGTGTCACTCTGTGTATCTGCCTGTAGGAGGCGCTACGCTGGTGATGTTAAAGACAGGGCAGTGCTGTAATATGTCTCCTCCATCGGGAATCAAACCAACAGTCTACCTGTCAGACAAAGACAGCCGCTCAGCCGACTGAGCTATGATTTGTTGGGAGTTAAGCTTCTGATTTCTACACACTGTATTCACACTGACAATAACACAGCATAAAGAGTGAGAGAGGTGAGATTTGTACCAGTGAGTTGAGCTAGAGTCAGGGACTGACTAGTCTCCTTCATCAGCTTATTGCCAGACCCATGGGGTCGGCCTACAGAAGGCTTTGTCGGTCGGTCGGTCTGTCCCTCTTTTCCTCCCTGGAGGTACACAGGGGGACCGTGCAAGAGTCATCCAGGCCGGGATGCACTATTGGCGGATAGATTGAGCAGGATGAGAGCCTCCTTTTATGGAGCTTTTTTCCATTTTTTTCCATTTTTCGTGTGGTGCTCCAGGACGGACCCCCGTCATGGCGCAGAGGTATGCCCGGCCTCGGTGGCCCCCTCCCGGGTTGGGAGGGGGGTCTACCCCCCCCCCCCCCCCCCCCCCACCCAAAAAAATATTTTTTCTGAACTTTTTTTTTTCCGCTCTATCATGCAGAGGTTCGTCCCGGCCTCAGTGGCCCCCATCCCGGGTTGGGAGGGGGTCTACCCCCCCCCACCCAAAAAAATATTTTTTTTTAACTTTTTTTTTCTTTTCGCTCTATCATGCAGAGAGGTTGGTCCCGGCCTTGGTGGCCCCCATCCCGGGTTGGGAGGGGGGGGTCGACCTACTCCCCCTTCCCCCCCCCCATCCCACACCCAGAAAAAAAAATTGTTTTTAGCTCTATCATGCAGAGGTTCGTCCCGGCCTCGGTGGCCCCCATCCCGGGTTGGGAAGGGGGGTCGACCTACCCCCCCCCCACCCAATTTTTTTTTCCCGCTCTATCATGCAGAGGTTCGTCCCGGCCTCGGTGGAATTTGTTCCTTCTGGGTCTGGCAGAACCAGGTCTCCTGGTCTTGTTTCTATCAGTGTTCAAACTACTGGTGATGATAAAGAAGGATCACTGCTGCAGCTTATACTGTAATGTGAGTACTTTTTAAGAAATTGCCTGAGGCTGGGATTGAACCAACAACCTTTGCATATCACACAACATTCACATGTTTATCTGAGCGAGCTATAATCCACTTACTCTTAAGCTCTTATCATATTTAGTCAACCTCATCCTGATTTTATTTAGTCAAGTTTTCGTCAACTAAGTGTCTAAGTATTTTCATCTCATCTTAGTCAAAGAAAACCGTAACTATTCATTCGAATTTCCAAACTTATTGTAAAGATATATGAATCTGTTATTCTGGAATTGTTTTAAGGTTTGAATGTGCAATACAGACACAGATGTTTAACTTCTTCTTCTCTTCTGATTGGATCTCTTCCCAATTCGTCCCAACATTTTTAGTCTAGTTTTCACCAGTGAAAATAGGTAGTCGACTAACATTTTTCCTCATAGTTTTCGTCTACGAAATCAACACTGCTATGGATGCATGTCTCCACCTAGTGGTGCACCCCTCTTCCAAACTCACACACACTTTTCCACAAGTACACCATGTATCTGAAACAATGTTTACTTACTGTCAATCTCATCAAAGTTTCTGAAGACCAGGGGCGGTTTTAGCATCAGAGCTTTGGGTGGGCTCAGCCCACCCAAAGGTGATGGACCGCTGAACCCCTAGGGGGGTCCGGGGGCATGCCCCCCCGGAAGAAAATTTTGTACAGTTTCAAGTAAAAATGGATCAAACTGGCGCACTTTGAGATCAAAATGAAGAGACTAGATCTATGAAGAACTACACACATCAATATCTTCTTTACCGTTCTGTGGTTTTACAGCGATGAAAAAATAATTGTTTCCCTATATATACTATATATATTCTGCATACAGGTTCTATATGGTAGAATTATGCTTGCATAAATAATACCAAAATCACTTCAGGGGAGTTTCAAGTAAAGTAACATTTTGCTTTGTAGGCAAAACAAAAGTAAAATTATATCAAAAGGGAACTTCCTAACTTATTGGCTGGAATAATATTCCGACAAGATAATAATATACTGTAAGCACTAAAGCAGGAGTTTGCAGTCAACTAGTTGAAATTAATATGTGGCAGTATTTGTGGGGGTCAAAATCTATGTAGGGTGTACCACCACAAATAGATCAGTGTATGGGAAACACTGACTATTAAATTGTGTGACTAGAAAGACACCAATAAATCTGAGAAAATGTACTTTAATTTTGAACAACAGCACTACAACGGTGGCATTACAAATGGTATTATGAAATTATTGTGGGAAAAAACAAGATCTGACTGGTTGGAAGTTGGTAGGCTACCACCACCACAGCGTGCAAAAATAGGGAAAGAAGGAAAGAAAAGGGAATAGCATGCCATGCACGCATGTTAAGCTATCATCATCATCACATCAGACAGGCTGTGTAAAGGAGCCACTTGCGATTCTGAAGGGCTTAATTTCATTCAGATAACAAGGGACCCGTTTGAAAATATGTTTGTCACTTATGCCCATATGTTTCTCAAAAAACATTGCATCCATTTACACCCACTTTACTGCAAGCTAGCATGACATGGCTGGCTGGTGCCATGGTAGCCTACCTACCTTCCTCCAGTCCACCTGTTTGTCTGGCAGGCACAGCCACAAGTTCTTTTGTTTAGCCTACGAAACAACGTTACGCGCTAATTTGCATATCAATATGCGCTAATTAAGTAACTACTAACGACTCTGCTCAATGCTCACCTCACAGTTTCATTGATCATGAGTGGGGAGAACGATTGTGTGGACTGTGGAGGACCAGTTCGCTGCTGTACTGTGTGTGACCTGTGTGAAGTGATGTGGGATTAGGCAGATAGATGGAGGAGGGAGCGCCTGCGCAGCCGCGGTTCTAGAAACTTTTCGGGTGGGCTGAACCCCCCTAAATGTTTGTCTCAGCCCACCCTAAGAACATAGAGGGGGGGGGGGGGGGGAAACACGCACACAGCGCATTGAGTGTAGTCAGAAACTGCTACTAATGACCACCATGGATTTGGAGAGGGAAAAAAAAAAAAAAAAAAAAAAAACTTTTTTTTTGCCTCTATTTTTTTGGGTGGGCTGAGACTATTTTTGGGTGGGCTAAAGCCCACCCAAAAACGGCCTAGAACCGCCCCTGCTGAAGACCATCTCCACGTGATCCCACTCCATAAAGCTGCATTTCCCAATGAAGGGCTGGGCAAACACCACATACTGATATATATTTAAATTCAAATACATGTCACTCTTGTGTTAGAATGAGTAAATGGGCATTGACACTGTTTTTATATAACCCTTGATCAATTCTCATTAATCTTTTATCTTTTCTTTTTTATTTGTCTGTAGGCTACATACGTGCACTGCCAAGAGTAGCGGCCGCATTATAAACCAGAGACCAGACAATATCAAAAACATAAACACACAGTGGCGTCTTTCATGCATGCTAGTAAGCGAAACTGCACCACAGACTGTAGAAAGAGACGCAGGATAGCCAAGCGAATGTGATTGGATGAACGTTTGACGCTAGGTCAATCACAGGCAGAGAGGGTGCCTCCAGCCTTCGGCATCATCCGAAAAAAAATATCACGCACAGTACTACTTACTACCGCTCCCTTCCCTCCCCCCATTCACTTATCATCTCCCACTCTTCACCCCTCTACCTGCTGCTCAAGCTGCAGACACAGAGCTGCAGACACAGAGCTGCAGACACAGATAGTGGCTCATTGTTCATGTTTTTTTTCCACCAAATCCGACACTGCACTTCCCCTCGTTCGCAGCAACACACACACACACACACACACACACACACACACACACACACACACACACACACACACACACACACACACACACACACACACACACACACACACACACACACACACACACACACACACACACACACACACACACACACACACACACACACACACACACACACACACACACACACACACAGATTCCTGGAATCAGTAGAGAGAAATACGATAGTCTAAACAGCAGTGCGTTCTCAAACAGGGTCCCCCATCTCTGATACGATTTTTTGCTTTTAGATGTTTTATTACAGTATGAAACCCATGATGAAAATAGTCATACATTCTGTCACTGTGTTACTTATGGAATTACAGTGAAAATAAACTAGAATGGGCTAAATTTCCTAAAGAAAATGTAATTGTGCTTGCTGTCCTCGCGACGCCCCGCCCCCCTTGCAGCAACGCCCCCTGCCCTCGACCCTGCCCTTCGATCCAGTATAAATACAGCCCCAATCGGCAATGTAAAACCCCTCACATGGTCCCCGGACCCCACTTTGACAACCACTGGTCTAGAGTATATAGAGAGTATATACAACAATTCTGATCTTTAACCATGTGAGATAAGACTCTATTAGGTCTCAATCAAGCAGACAGAATCCCTCTCCTCACATTCATCCAGCCCTGCAGCACAAACAGCCTGTTGCATCAGCTGAGGCACTGCACCCCCATGTCTGGAGCAAAACCTGTGAAGTGGAGGAGGCATGGAGGAGGCGTGGGAATGTTCTGTCTAATCCACTTCCAGATAACGCCTTGCTCAGGGGCCCCTGGAGCCAAACTCTGTGTGCCTCGGGCACTGAAAGGCACAGTGCCTCAGAGATACCTGACCAGATACACAAACATCACACACAGCTGGTGTCAGATTTGTGTTGTAACTGAACATCGTTCTTGACGTTTATCTTTTGGCAAGTGAAGGGATCTCCTTTCAGTCTCTCCTACACAGAGGATTACCATTTTCATTGTCTCCAATATATCTGAAGACTGCATTTCAGACATCCTCTTTCTCTTCTTCTCTGCATAATCTGTCATCAATTGTGTCACATTGCGTCATCTCTGGATTAGAAACAGGTGAATAGTGGTAGACTCTTTGGGCACAAGTCTGACTTTGATACACATTGACATACTGGAAATAATGGCTCAACAATCACATAATGATACGCAGATGAAATATTGGTGAAATCGTTTGTTATTTTTAAACCACATAAAACATCACTGTGTGCAATGACAGTAGCTGAGCGGGCTGCCATATTTGTGCTGGGCATTTCAGTAGCTATTGCAAGCAGCTGATGCACATGGCAGAAGCACCGGGGTCAAGCTGGATCAGTCTTCATGGAGTCTGGTTTCTCAGAGAGCCATGCCATGCACGTGCTGCTGACCAGTCGATCTGTGTCAAACAACTAAACGGCTACAAGCCTTTCGAGCACACATGCCATGTGGGGACTTTGTTCAATCTCACATTAATATTTGATAGTATGCTCTGATAGCATGTGGTGCGGGGATTCATATTACAAAGCCCTGTCGCATAACAAGCAACTGTCAGAGAAGATTGTTTTTCAATTGCGGTCGCATGGTAGTTGAAGTGCTTGCTGGTTGTTGCTTTTCAAGCGAATGCACATATAGCATATAAAAACATAACTTCACAGAAATAATATGTCTTCAGTAACATTATCTTTATTCCCCCCCCCCCCCCCCCCCCCCCCCCCCCCCCCACAGATGCTCCATCGACTGGGCGGTCGAAGAATGGATATGTTTTCCAAGAGATGGGTTTGTAGCTTGAATACTCTACGTACACTACTGACTCAGATTCCTTTTGCTCAGCAGGGTTCCTCTCTGTTGTTGTTGTAAGATGCTTAGCAAACATGAGGGAGAAACTTGAGACGACACCAGGCTATTATTTCATTTGACTAGAGAAGTGATTCAGGGAACTATACAGTATTTTCTTGACATGAAAATGGCGTCTCCATAGATTCAAACAGTTATTCATGTTAATAAGAGCCTACTCACTGATGAGCCATTTCACAGGCTGGTGAGTGCAACCAGTTCTTTTTGCTGGTGTATTGAGTGGTTAATTAATGGGTAAATCAATTACGATGTAGATGATCTGTCAGCCGATAACGAGAGGTGGGAATATTCATACATCATGGGGAAAGCCACAGATCGTTGGAGCCATTTTCAAAAAATTCTGCCACAATTTTGATTATGAAGGCAATCGACCGCTCTTGCTGCTTCTTCTCCCCTCGTAAAACATGCGATCTAGCAGCCATATTTCTCTTCTGTACGATGAGGGAATTTACAAGGAGCTGCTATTGTTATATTGCTGCATGTCTGGTTTAAGCGGGATTTTTTTTATTGGGCCTCTCTCTCTCTCTCTCTCTCTCTCTCTCCCTCTCTCTCTCTGTCTCACTGTTTCACTCTTTCTCTTGTTGCTGTCAACAGATGGCAGGCTGGTGGGAGGGCAGGGTGAATAGTGTCATATTGTAGACATTGTTAAATCTGGCTGGCTTTGCACCTTAACCTATAAAAAACAATTTATCTCAGTATGGGTCATCACAACATGGCAGCAAGTGAGGCCATTAGCCTGATGCCCAGTATCTCCCCGGTCAGCTGAAATCATCGTTGAGAAATGACCTTCAGTATTGCTGGTGGTTTTTCACCGGTAATTCAGGAAATTGTGTTGGGAGGTGAATTTTGAAGTGGCGCTGGTGCAAAAGCAGTCGTTCTGCTATTCAGAATCTCTTCCGTCTGAAACAGATAGAGATGAATGAAGTTTAGAAGTGACAGTTGGATCCTTGACCAACCGTGACACCTCATGTATCCACAGAGCTGCGTGACGGGGAGCAGGAGGATTGTGGGGAGTGCAATGACTCTCCTGTCACTCACAAGGACCACATCTATGACAGCGACATCCAGATCGGTGTTTCAGGTGTGTGCAAGTTAGGGCTTTCACACATGGGCAATTGTAGGCTTTGCAACCAGGGGGTGCAAGATGAGACAGCAATGCATAACCCACTAGGAGGGTCCGGGGGGGCTGTGCCCTCCTGGGAAGAACATTGTGTACATTTAAAATGCATCAATCTGGTGCACCTTGAGAGAGAAATGAAGAGGCTAGATCTATGAAGAACTACACACATCACATTAATATCCTCTTTACTATGTTGTGGCTTTACAATGAGATTGTCTCCTTATTCTGAATACAATGTTTGGGATGACCTCTCACATCAAGATATCAGAATGATAGCCTATCATTTATTTGGGAAGGTGGTCCTCAGAATTATTTCAACAATCAGAAGTGGGCCTTGAATTATAAAAGGTCAAAAATCCCTCCAAAATACCACATTAAGACACCGCCTTGGGGAACACCATAGAAAAATTAATGTTGTGAGAGGTCAAGGCACCCCTTTGAAAATGGCCATTTAAGTTTTTACCTCGCCTAAATTTAGCCCACTTCTCGACAAGCTCTTCTGGTTTCATATGATACCAGTATCTTCACTCTAGCCTTAAAAATGAACCTGCGCTACAGTCTCTGAAAGACAGCAATGTCGGCCGCAGACGTTTACAGAAATTTCATCTGACCACTAGGGGGTGCAACTGCACCCCCAGTAAAATCATCAGTGGTTGATTATTATTATACAGTCTATGGTGGTTTCACAGACTAGTCGACTATGAAAACCACTACTATCATAGTCGACTAATCGTTCATCTGTGGTTTTAGGAATAATCAATAAAAATAAACACATAAGTAAATTGAACATATATTTGTTATAACAATCATTTTCTACATTGTAAATCAACAGAATTTAAGGTATTTAGAGAGGGAAAGACTCCGGTCTATGTTGTTACTGCAGTCAAACAGTCAGTATCTCCAGCTCAGACAAGCTACTGGGGTTTGGTCCAGGTTGGTCCCACCTACATTAATTAATCCTTGAATAACTGATAAACTGTTTGTTTAAATTAATACATAATTATATACTTATTTATGACTAGGCTGCAGTGGCATTCACACTACTCACAACTGAATCTGTTTAAACCATTAAACCATGCAGATAGTTCATTATTACTATGGTGTGCCAGTAGAATACGCTCTACAGTTGTTTCCCCAAGAATGATTACAGCAGCATTAATTGTCTAAGAATAATTTGCAGCGTCTGCAAATGGGAAATAATGTGTGCCAGTACTGTCTCAGAAGTCCTGAGTCAGCAAATTGAAGTTCAAGGACATAAACCGGCAACTGCAGCTCCCTATTAATAACTATTAATACTACAGAGTACTAATACTATCAATTTTGCCTTTAATAACTACAGGGATAGTTGCATATAAAGTGTTACAGAAATAAATGGCTTCTTCTTAACAATTGGAGTCTGGCCTAAATGTTCTGCCTCGAGATTAAATCTCTACTGGTAACTGAGCTGAGAATCATTCATCACTATAGATGAAGTATTGAAGAGCCAGAAAGCCATTATATTATATTATGGTCAACTAAATATATGTATTTTATTTGCAGATCCTGATGGCCCCGGGTATGGGCTTTTAAACACAACAAGAAAAGTAAGGTCCACTTTTCTAGCAATGCTTTTTGTTTTCTTTTGGCATGTTTGATTGCAAAATAAGACTATATATCAGTGAACATGCAGCCCAGAGAAGAGCAGGGGAAAAACCTGTCCATCTTCATTTTAACTTCAACCTACTACTTATTACACCGTCAATCACAATTCCCTCCCACATCAATCTCCCCTGATCTCCCTCTAGTATGTAAAGCCGATGAACTTCCAAGAAGAAGTGCGGGGCCACAGAGACCTGGACAGCTTCCTGGCCCAGGCCAGCATCCTGTTGGATGAGAAAGCTGCCACCCTGGAGGAAGTCCTGAAGCGCATGTTGACCAATGTGGTGGAGGACGGCCATGGAAGCTGCGACGTGGACGAGGTCATGGACTCTCTGTTCACAGACGCAGGAGGGAAGGAGGCCAATGGTGAGCAAAGAGACAAATACTGATTGTAATTAGTTCGATGTTAGAAGTGCATACAGTTTGGTATTCATTTCCCATCTGAGGCAGCTGTTCCTTCAAATGAATCCTTTATTCACAATACAGCAATATTCTCTACGATAGGAATATAATAAGTGGGGGTGTCTGGGTAGTGTAGAGGCAAAATTACTCGCCTACGACCGCGGAGACCCGGGTTCAATTCACGGCAGCGTTACCTCCGGCTTGGTCAGACGTTCCTACAGAGACAATTGGCTGTGTCTGTGGGTGGGAAGCCAGTGGGGCATGAGCCCTGGTCGCTACAATAGTGCCTCCTCTGGTCTGTTCGGGCGCCTGTTTGGGGGGAAGGGAACAGGGGGAATAGTGTGATCCTCCCACACGCCACGTCTTTCCGGTGAAACTGCTCACTGTCTGCTCACTGTCAGGTGAAAAGAAGATTGCAGGTGCTAATCTACCACTAGATCAGAAGAGGGGGTGGGGCAACAGCAGGGACAGGGAATTGGCCAAGTACAACTGGGGAGAAAATGAGAGAAATATCAGAAAAAAACCTGATAAAAAAGAAGTGTAATAAGTATAATAGAAAAAGTATGAGACTTTCCTGCATCAATGGGACCCACTATTTGAAATATCAGTATAAAATCTATTCTGGCTGTTCAGTGGAATACCTGTTATATTGCCTCATTGTTTTTGTGTTCCCACAGTGCACCTTCTGTCAGAAACCATTCAGGGTGTAACTGCTACCTCCACTGGCATTCACTACCAGCAGTCCTGGCTTTGTATTCTGTGAGTTTATTTATTTATATGGAGGAGTGTTGTTGTTTTCATTTGTCTCAGTGAGACCAAATCTCTTAGAAAGTAATTTGGTGTTAGTGTTATTATTAGACTGAACTATGAACTTCCACACAGATTTTAGTTTGGAAATATTCTATTTGTAACTTCCCACCATGCTGTAAATGTAACATATAGGTTCAGTATGCCAGAGAAAAAGCAATCCACAGGTTCGCCTACTATAAATGAATAAATAATAATAATAATAAATTAATTAAATATTTTTTAATTCTTTATTGGCCATTTACTGCCAGTCTTTGATTTAATGTGACAGTCATTCATTCGAGAATGAAAAAATGTATTCAACCCAATAAATGAAACCATAAACAAAGCCAATAATGTTGTTTCAGTGGCCCCACAAAGGCCTTTAACATACATCTGTGTACTTACAGTATACTAAAACATTCACAACTGTTTTATACATCACCGATTCATATTGAAATCATTCCTTTGTCTTTCTATCATTTCAGCTCCAATGTGAGGAGCCTGCAGAGGCGTCACGTGTGCGTCGCCCGTCTGGACAGGCCACAGAATTGGGGAGTCAATTGCTGCGAGGCTCGTTACGTCATCCTCATTCTGGCCCCTCCCAGAACGGTAAAGTCTATTTTCTTCTCCGTTCGTAACTGTTATTTGTGGGGCGTCCTGGTGGCTCATTTGGCTAAGGTGCACACCGAGTAGTCGCGTCGTCCGGGGTTTGGGGTTTGGATCCAGGCCAATAAACAAACAAACAAGCAAACAAAGACACCTGTCTTGTTTGTTTTCATTAGGATTCAGGGTTTTATCAAGGGCAATATTTGGTAACACTTTATTTGGATGATGGATGAAATAGTAGACTCCCTGTTGGCAGACAAATAAAGTGTTACCCGATATCTAAATATAACATTTTCAGAGCACATGAGGGTGGGATATCAAGTATTGTCATATTTAGTGGGATGTAAAAGACATATCAGAGTACATTCTACTATAGCTGACATCACAGAGAACCATAGAAGCAATAGTACTTTAGCATTTAAAATGTTTGATCTTTAAATCCTCTCTTTAATTCCCGTCGTTCTTTTCAGAAAAGCACCAAGACAGCCATTGAGCTGGCCAGAACATTTGCTACCATGTTCGCAGACATTTCCTTCAGACAGAAGCTTCTGGAGACCAAGACCCAGGAGGAATTCAAACAGGAGCTGGTCTACCAGCGACAACAGCTCTCCATAGTCTGTGAGAAGGCCGCCGTAGAGGAAGTGGAGGACTCAGACCCACGCAGAGGCAAAACACTTGAGGTCTGAATATAGGCCAAGGCGTTACATAGGACAACAAAGTATTAGAATGCCACCGTAGCTACATGAATAGAGGACAGTAGTTGGTGTGGTGGCCGGCTGCAGTCAGGACAGAATCGATTTTCTGAAATATCAAAAAGAGGTCATAGAACTCATATGGCTTAAGTATGTTGTCTAACTCAGTGGTTCCCATAGTGGGGTCTGGAGACCACCGGGGGTCCCCAGAAAATGTATTAACTATTAAATGTCATCATTGTCTCAACTATAATAAGTTAACACAATCGGATAATGTAGAAGAATGCCTGTTTGAACATAGTTTATGTTCACTGTTATCTCTCTACATGTAGTCATAGCTCTGGACAAAATCATATCCAACAATACCAATATTTTCAGATTTGGGTCCGAGCCACAAAATCTCATGCTTAATGTGTACTTCATTCACTTCCTTGATATGAAAAAGGTGGAGCATCACTGGTCCAATTGATAGAATAGTGGCTATGCCAATAGCAGGAACCTAGAATAGCTCATATACAATAAGGAAATGTTATGCCACTCATTAAAACTACCTGTAAAACCAGCATTTCTATTCTCTATTGGCTGTTATGAGATTTCTCCACATGTGGAGACCACCCTCATGTTCTCCCACTCCGTCCAGGCACATAAAGATGTGGTCCAGTAAAGACAAGTGGTTGAGTCAGATTATTTGATCCTGTTTCCACAGTCTATCAGCCCGTCTCTAAGAATGAGAAGCAGCTGGGCAACAGATTGAAAAGGCTGCCAAGCCTACCATGGTTCCTGGCAGCAGAATGTGTGTAGCTCCATGTAATGATAAAGTATTTCATTATGTCCAGTGTTTAAATCAAGAGGAAATGCTTGTGCTTAGCAGGGGGAAAGGGAACACCCAAACATTGCCCAGAGAGAAGCGAAGCATGTTGTTGTAAACGGGAACCGTTAGCAGCAGGTCTTGGCTGCACTTGATGTCCTGACCAGGTCCTGACCATAGAGTAGCTTTGCTGCAGTCAAACTATCAGCTATTTGATGGCATCTATACTGCAAGGACCTCATGTACTTCTACATTACAAATATTATTTCAAGGTTTATCACCTTTTAGTTGTATCTGAAAGAACCATTATCTTGCCAGAAGAATGCATTCATGAGTTTGAAGGCCTTGAGTCATTCCATCAATTCTGAGAAGAGTCAGTGTCAGGAAGTGATGTATGATGTCAATACAGCCACGATCAAAAAATATGTTGATGTTTACGGCAAGGAAATGAAGGCTAAAGTTGCTTTGCTATAGGGAGTTTTTATATTGTACATGCCTAGTAGTGTAGTGTTGGCTAAACATGATGCTCCCTAAACTCCTCTGAATATGTTTCTGGTTGACCGGCTTCGTGTCCTCTCTAGCCCCTCATTGAAAGCGTTCTTTTTCTTCACAGTGCAAAGCTTTCTTCCAAGTCGGTAAGGGTGTTTATGATGACCTCCGTCGCCGACTCCCTCTCTATCCCTCAGACTTCACAGATGGTATGAACGCTACTTGTATTATACGTCTTATATACGTCTTATATACGTATTGCTGCTTATGTAGGCATATATATTTTGATCGGGTCAACAAACACACAGATTTGTTACCATGAACATTATCTTTTTGGCTAGATGTCAATCACAATGCCAGCTGGTTAATATCTGATGCTAACTGTAGGTTTGGTTGCTTTGGCTCTTATAGTTGGTTAGGCTGTTCGGTCATACCTCTAACAACAGCTTTTTGATTGATCATCAAGGTATCACTGGGAAGGACCGCTGTCTGCTGAAGTACACCACCACTGCTATTTTCCTCTACATTGCCATTCTACTGCCTGCTATTGCCTTTGGCTCCTTGAACGATGAAAGCACACGAGGAGAGATAGGTATGGACATCTGTCTTTATATCCTGCAACACGAACATTCTGTTATCATAATGACATTTCATTGAAAGCATGCCAGAAAGAGAGGAGGGGAAACAGCCACAAACAGCCACACTCAAAATGACTCAGTAGCATGATGCAGACCTGTGTCAAGCCACATGGGACAAGTCAGGAAGTTTAGATAGTCGCAGGAAATCAAGTTGGTACATTTCTGTGATTGACTACTCACAGACACATCATGAATTGTTCTGACACAGCAAACCTCACCCATCTGGTATCCCATGTAGGTCAAAACCTGAACAAAACCTGATCATTAAACTCATGCTCTGTAAATTCATGTAAATTCATCACCTATTTAAAGCCTATTTAACTCTGACTGTAAATTTCATGTAAATTCAACATAACATATTTAATATCCACGGAACACTCCTCCACTCATGTACATATTGTATAGATATATTTGATTTAATTTGATTTGATTACACTTGCAACATTGTGTTTGTCTTTTAGTTATCTTCCTACTTCTTTATCTCTGTATATTGACCTGACCGCTACGCTGCATACAGACACTAAGACAAATTCCTCATATGTAACTTGCATACTGTGGCAATAAAAGTGATTCTGATTCTGATTTGTTGTAAGCACTATTTTACCCATTATGTTACATTAAATTACACTACAATTACAATGTAATGTAATGTAATGTAATGTATTATTTGACCCGTACATGTTATACATGTTGTTTTTTAATAGATGTTCAAAAGACCATTGTTGGCCAAAGCATTGGAGGGGTGATCTATTCTTTGTTTGCTGGCTCACCGCTGGTCATTCCACTGACGACTGCACCACTGGCCATCTTCATAAGTGGTAAGTGTTGTGTGCTATTATTACTGCAATATAGGAATATAAGAACTGACACTTATGAACCTGAGAAATATATTGTCCAGTGCAAAACTGTTATTGGTTTCTAATTATAAAATGCTATGATAAAGAATTGCCACTACAGTACTTGTCTCAGCCAAGCAATTCAGTTGATTTGTTTTGACAGTGTTATTATTAGATATAATGCAATCCGGTGCAATCCTTGTGTGTGCATGTGATGGTGTGTGTGTGTGTGTGTGTGTGTGTGTGTGTGTGTGTGTGTGTGTGTGTGTGTGTGTGTGTGTGTGTGTGTGTGTGTGTGTGTGTGTGTGTGTGCGTGCGTGCGTGCGTGCGTGCGTGCGTGCGTGCGTGCGTGCGTGCGTGCGCGTGTACGCGTGCCTGCGTGCGTGTGTGTGTTTTACAGTGATCAGGGGGATCTGTGACGACTATGACCTAGACTTTGAAGCTTTCTATGCGTGCATCGGCTTGTGGAACAGTTTGTTCCTCATCCTCGGAGGCTTATTCAATGTCAGTCTTACGATGAAACTCTTCAAACGGTTAGTAGACAACTCAACCTTGACCAGACTGCGTTGTTACTATGATATATGTACAAAACAAATCTCAACATTGAACTATGTCTGCCATGCACTGGGGTGAGCTGGCTGATAAGAAAAGACCCATCTCTATTGTGACTTCCTATTCCCCCGCCATAAGCAGTCATTTTGTTGAATGTGCACTCTTGCTATCATAGCCATCATTGTGCCTTGAATGGACCGTTATGTCTGTGCCTGTATCAAAAAAGCTGTTTTGATAAGACATGAGTGATCACACTGTGCTCCTTTTATTGCTCTTTATCTCTCAGCTCAACAGAAGAAGTCATTGCATTGTTCATCTCTATAGCCTTTGTGGGCGATGCAGTGAAAGGCACTGTCAAAAGTAAGTCTAGCCAAGGTCAGATTACAGTTTACCATGTTCTGAATGATTCCACCCTCCGGCAGAGAGATTTCGCTCAAATGTATGAAGAAATGTGTAAAGGAAACGTGTAAACTGCTGATCATTTGTCATGGTTAATGTACCCCAGCATACATCCATATCCATCATGGAGTCTTTAGAGGAATGGCAAGCGTGCAATCAAACCGGGCTCCCCGGGTGCCGTGGGGAGATTGACAACCTTAAAATGTGAACATAGTGTAGTTTCACGCCGTCTCTGTTTATATGTTTTTCACAAGCGTTTACCACGAGACAGGGAAGAGACGGCGGCTGGCCATGTGCTGGATTCTTTACAGCGTTCTGTTCTTTCTCTCTTGGCCTGAGGCGGTTGTACAAACTGAGCAAAGCATTCATTCATGCTGCTTAAACGCCCTGCTGCGCTGCCTGCAACTTCACTGGGAACGGCGATGAGAAAAAGAGTGATCTTTGATAATGAAGTATGTGTAGAGATAAGCAATGTAGCGTGAAATGAACTTAAAGTGTACTTTCTTTCATATACGTCAGCATTTGTATTGTACTCGCTGAGACGCAGAGTGGGCCGTGGGCCTTGTGGGTTGGTCACATGGACAAGTGTGTTAAATGAGCATGTTCACTCAGCCAGAGTCCCAGAGCAAGAGTACATTTATTCACCGAGCACTATGAACAAGTTTAATAAACCCTGCTCAACCTTTATTGTTCCAAATGTCAAAACGTTTGCTCTCTCTCTCTCCCCGTCCCACCTCCTAGTTTTTGAACACTTCTACCACGGGCCCACGCTGGCCACTACCAACAGCACTGTGGTGCTGGAGCAGATTAAGGACATTTTAGAGCAGGCCAATAACAAGACAGGAGGTGGGAGTGGGAACGGCACTGCAGAAGGACACCTGCCTGTCTTCCTGCCTGAGTCTCTGGTGCTGTGCACGAGAGAGAGGCCCATCCTCTGCCTGCTGCTCATGCTGGGGACTTTGTGGCTGGGTTACGCCCTCTACCTCGTCAAGAGGAGGTAGGTTCACATCCTGTACTGGACCGCAATCAGTCACGACAATCATCCATCCTATTTATTTCATGACATGTAACTAGTGGCAGAGTCCAATGCTTTGGCCAGCTGCCCTGTTAAGTAGCTATGCATAGGCTCACATAGCCTACCTCTGAAGCTGAAAAACACAAAACATGCTTTCACCCATCATCAGGTGTAGTAATATTGTAATAAGCGGGGACAGAAATGCCACATTGCCATCTTGCATAATTTTGTAGCTTGTTAAAAGTACGGTAAGTACTGTAAAACTACTTGTGGAATTTAGTATACTACTTGTATTTTAACTGAGCGCAATTTTGTCTCGATTCTTCTCCCGCAGCCCATATCTGAATGCCAAAGTCAGAGAGGTGGTGTCTGACTGCGCTCTACCCATCTCTGTGGTGATATGCTCATTCATCGGCTCCTACCTTTTCCTTGACATACAACGTGAGTACAAAGCTTTCTCTCAAATAACAGAATTGCTAGTAGAATACCTGTGAGAATGGAAGTCACAACCCTAACATTGAATGCCTTTCAGTCTTTATAAATCCTCTGTTGAAGGGGGAAAAGAAAACATTTTGCTTCCAGTGGGTGTTGCTTGTGCATCGTTTCAACCTAATGTGGGTTTACTAAATGTTGCTTAAATAAAGGTTACTAGCAGCAAAACTAACTGTCAAGCTACTGTATTTATTTCCTCTCTTTTTTTTTTACCTTGCACATGAGATATAATTCTGTTTGGGTTGTCCATACAGTACTCTCTAGATTCACCTGTGTCTAAACTCTCTGTTCCTACCAGTTCCTGTCTTCAATGTCCACAATGGACCAGTCTTCAATTTTGCCCCGTTTAACAAGCTGACAGGCATGAACACTCTAAGTGCTGTGGGCTTGGGTTTCCTGCTTGCATTGCTCATCTTCATAGACCAGAACATCGTCATTTCACTCACACATGTACCAGAACACAAGTAAGGCCCTGTTTATAGGTTTGAATGCTAAGCCTGGCTTGTAATGTGAATTGTGTTGACACTGCCGTATTGGATGCAAAACAATCATTCTGCCCCCTGTTGGTTGGTGTGGGTTATCTTCCCTGACATCATGACATTAATGGGGTTTCCATCCAAATGTATCGCATAATTCAAGCAAATTTTGGGAAAATTTCGCAAAATAAAATGCGAATTTTTGCATGTTTCCATTCAGTTTTGTTTAGCGAGTTTTGGGAGTCGGCAGGTTGAGCAGTAGGTGGCGCTTCTCGTCAGGAGGAGGCGTAACGTGCCTGTGCCAGAGACAGTGGCGCCGGAACGAGTTTGCAATAAGGGGGACACCATTTTTTTTTTTTTTTTTTTCTCAATTTTTTTTTTTTTTTTTCCGGCGACCGTTAGGGCGTCGACGAAAAATTGACGTTTTTATGGACGTTTGGATGATTTTTAGCCATATTTAGATGAATATCTCATTTTAAATTAACATTAGGATTATACTGTAGTAATGTAATTATTCAGTATTTTTCCTTTTCTCACTCACTTGGTGACCTGCTCTCCCTTTAGGTAATTTTATAATTACACTACAACAGACAGCAACACAGGCAGAAACACTGAACTTATTATTATTATTATTATCACTTCGAAACACAGTGCAAAACTTGTCATCTCAACACAAAAATAAAATAACAATAACCGTATACGATTATAGCAGCAGCCAATGACAGTGAGTGCAGTACAGAGTCCAGGTCTGTCTGTCTCTCAGGTGTAATAATCCCACAATGATCATGGCTTTAACAAGTGTCACAGGCTGTGTAAACAGTGTAAAGTGGGCTCTCTGTAACTTGATCCCTGGGTCTGTCTGTCTCAGGTGTAATAATCCCACAATGATCACGGCTTTAACAAGCATCACAGGCTGTGTAAACAGTGTAAAGTGGGCTCTAAGCGTCAGGGGCAGTTGCCCCCTCAGATTAAAAAAAAAAAAAAAAAAAAAAAATTTTTTTTTTTTTAGGGGGACCAAATTTTAAGGGGGACAAAATGTCCCCATGTCCCCCTTGTTCCGGCGCCAGTGGCCAGAGATCTCCATGGTAGTATCAGCGGAGACCTGCTTTGAGTGTTGTTTATTGTACAAAGCTCCGTTAGGGTTAGGCTATCATTTACAGTACATCCATGGTCATTTTTATCCACAGTATGTGTAGGCATCATCTTCCATAGAAGTTCATGAACAAGCATACAAGTACTGTCGGTAACACTTTACAATAACGTACACAAATACTGTAGTAGTTACTAGTAAACTAATCATGAACTAATAGTTAGTTAATGAGTAGCTAATGAATAATTTGTCATTAGTCAATCACTAGTTAATCATAGTTAATGAGAAGGTAGTCATTAGTTAATGATTAGTATCTAAGTTCCTGCGTAGACTAGTTAATCATTACTTAATGATTACTAAATGTCAGCTCCTGAATATAGTAGTTAATCATTAGTTACTGATTAGTCGGTCAGTTCCATGAGTAGAGTAGTTAATCATTCGTTAATGATTAATAAATGTCAGTTTGTGAATATATTAGTTAATCGTTAGTTAAGGTCACATTATGAGTATAGTAGTTAATCATTAGTTCATGATTAGTTATTAGTTCCTTAGTAGAGTAATTACTCATTAGTTAATGGTTAGTCAATGGTCAGTTTGTGAGTATAGTAGTTAATTGTTAGTTACTCATTACTTAATTATTACCTGTACAAAGTTATTCTTTTGTGTACCCTATTGTAAAGTGGTGCATCATACTGAGTAGTTTATGAGTACTTACTCATTACCTGTCCATTAGTTACTCTTTTTGTGTACCCTAATATAAAGTGAAACATCATATACTTACACGTAATAAATTCAAGACTTGTTCCAGGTGAGATTTTATTAGTTTACTAATAACTACTACATTATTTGTGTACGTTATTGTAAAGTGTTACCGTACTGTCAGGGTCCGTAAATGAAAAACCACTCTAAACTGGTTTGTGTGAATGTCCGTACCAACAGGTTGCTAAAAGGTACAGCGTTCCACTGGGACTTGATGCTGACTGGCTTCATCAACATCCTCATGTCGTGTCTGGGGCTGCCATGGATGCACGCCGCCTTCCCACATTCCTCTCTGCACGCCCGCCAGCTGGCCAAAGTGGAACAGCGTGTAGAGAACGGACACGTCTACACAACGTGAGTCGGGTGATAAGGGGAATATTATCATTAAAGGTCAGATTATGATTCAGTTTGCAAATAAATGGCGCAGGATCAGAATAATTCTTCATGATGTTTTGCAAAAATGTGGTTCATTCAAATGGTATTTTGGACAACACCAACTCCTCTAATTCAAATGACCCTTCTGTTGGGAGGCATTGCAGGGCAGCTGTCAGTTCAAATGCGGATTGGAAGGATTTCAATCATCGTTTAGTGAAGTGAGCCAATCAAAGCCAAGTTCAGTTGTGTGACTGACTTGACTGGGGTCAGTCCAAGGTCTCACAAGGTCAATTAATTTCTGTCAGAGCTGTTCAGTCTTCACTTGAGAAGTTCTTCAAAGTCCAATCTTTCACTGAGGCTCCATCCAAAAATCATCAAATTGTGGTGGGGCCATTAGGTGTCATTTACAATGTGGACATGTCCCCACCACTTTTCAACAGAAAGTGACACCCTTGTGCACTCAGATGTCAAATGTGGTCTGACAGAGAAGTCTGGAAAAGTATGGAATTTTGAAATGGAAAATGTGTAGGAACCCTGCTTTAAGATAACTGAGTGAGGTGAATAAACTTTATGTTCTTTTGTCGAACAAGAAGAGTGTGTGGGGATCCTTAAAGTGTACATTCTCTGTAAAGTCCTCTGACACATGCTTGTGAATTACAGTAGGGCTACATGTATATAAATAAACCAACCTGACATGTGTCCTGACAGTATTGTCAGTGTGAAGGAGACACGTCTGACCGCGCTGACAGCCAACATCCTGATCGGCCTGTCGGTGTTCATGCTGCCCGTGCCTCTGCAGTGGATCCCCAAGCCCGTCCTCTATGGCCTCTTCCTCTACATCGCAGCCACCTCTCTGGATGGAAACCAGATGGTGGACCGCATGGCCCTGCTGCTAAAGGAACAGGTGAGGAGGAAGGACACAAAATACACTTATTTGGTTGGTTGGTCCGTCTGTTAGTGGCCAGTTAGGTCCGTCTGTTAGTGGTCAGTTACCTTGTGTGGAAAGCTCTCCCTATTACTGCTGAGTTATTTTGTCCATGTGCCCCCCCCCCCATACGGCAAAAAAACACTTATGCCAGATCACGATATCCAAAATCTAAGATGATACTGTATCTAGTCTAGTCTATATCACAATATCAATATAAAATCGATATATTGCCCAGCCGTACCCTCTAGTGGTCAGAAAATTAAGAGCTGCCACATTCAATCATACTTCATATTGGGATTCAACTAAAACGAGCATGCTTTGATGATTGGTTAGGTTAATATCAGGGTAAGAAAAAGTCCACGATGGAAATAAGCCTTTTGATTGATTGATTGATTGATTGATTGACTGACTGACTTTATTCATGGATATAGAGACAATAAAAGATCCAAGGGATAGCATGTAAAAGTGTAAACACTTAATTCCAACATGGTCCTTGATGTGTTATTGTGTTCTCTTGTGTTCTCAACCTCAATGATTTTTGCTGGGCAGTTGTATACATATATATTTTTTAATCAATTATCAAATAAATTCAAACCTGGTTATTAACTTGACACATTTGTTTATTTAAAAATAAACAAAAGATACTGCAATGCTTGAGATGGCTTAACTGGGGCTTGGCAGATTTGTGAGGGGCTATGGCCCCCCCTTGCCCTGGTGTAACGCCGTCCCTGTTTACCAACCCAGCTGTTTTTTTTGTTTGTTTGTTTACCAAAGAATACCAATAAGACAGGAGAGGCAAATAATCTCATGCTGTTTAAGATTTCACTCTTAAATTTGGATTTGTCACTGCAGTGGACAGAGAAGTGTTCATACCCAACACCTGAATTTCAATTGAGCAATTAAAGAAAATCTACATGGTCTGCTAAGTTAGGTGCTCTTCTCTATTGCAGCTCCACTTTGTAATATAGTGTGATAGAACAGGTGTATTTTTACATGAACATCTTGCATAGCGCAGTTTTAATGTTAGTCAATCTATTTTCCAGAATGTGAACAGTGAAGCCAACCCCAAACTAAGCCCTCTAACCATATAAGGACTGTCACCTCTCTTTCTCCCTCTCCAGACTTCCTACCCTCCTACCCACTACATCCGCCGTGTGCCTCAGAGGAAGGTGCACTGTTTCACAGCACTGCAGATGATCCAGCTGATCATCCTCTGTGCCTTTGGGATGTATCCTCTGCCCTACATGAAGATGGTCTTCCCCCTGCTCATGATCCTCCTCGTCCCTGTCAGGTAAGATAACCCAGGCCGGCCAACAGGGGGCAGAATGGGACTATCTAAGCCTTGAGACTGAGAACCAAGTGTTGGCATCAAATTCTCATGTGTTCTCACCGTGGTCTAAATTCAAGGCTTTGTATTTTCATTATTATAGCAGGTAGACTGTTCATTTTGTGCTGATGCTGTTCAAACATTTCCCTAATAGACATATAAGTTGATTTTTGTCTGAATGATTTATTGTATATCACTTTGTATACAATATCTGCATGTAATACATGGGGAAACTGCATTGTATTGTATAACTGTACTGAATGGCATCTCGCTTTGTTTTATCTCAGGACCAGCTTACTTCCAAGAGTTATTGATGCGAAGTACCTGGATATTATGGATTCACAGCACATGTAGAAGAACGGAGACAGATTCATCATCTCCAGATGCAAGGGAACCAAACTTAGAGTTCAATGACAGTTGGTTGTGTTGCTGATGTGAAATGCATTTGGACTGCAAAGATTTCAGTTTGAGCACTAAGCTAGTGACTGGCTGAAGTGAGGCTCTTTGGATGGGCCACTCGTTTCACCCCTCGTTTGGTATCTCGTCGTTGAACACATTTACAATCAATGTAGTTGCCTTTTATATTTAACATATTGCGACATCATTAATACAGTATATTTAACAATATAGTCATGAAGGATTTTCCTGTTTTGCTGTACGTCCTTCCCACACATCCTTCTTGAGCTGGACACACACAAGTTACACAAGTTCATGTCAAAGGCAATTTCTGTAACATTTAAAATACTTTGGGATCATTTCATTCAGTTTAGGCATCATTTTGTTTTGTTTTGAATAATAAACACTGCTTGGTCTAGTTGTTCTACTGTACTTGAATTTAAGGTTGAGGTGATCTGCGATATGAGCATTTCAAAGTAATTAATTTTACTTTGCCACCCTAGAAAATCTAGCAATAATTGAACAGACTTCTGCCGTTGAGAGAGCAATAGCGGATTGGGGAAACAGAATTGGTCACTGTTGCATGTGAAAACATGTGTAATATCATCAGAAATGGGGACAATAGTTTAATCAATGACAATGAAGTGATCGATACAAAACACTCGTTCCATTCATTTAGACAATGAAAAAAATAAGCTATATTGGTTTTGAGGAGACACACATGTTAAATGACCTTAGTATGAAGTTTTTACTGTTGCGATATTGGAATTAATCAAGCTGTTATTAAATGAATAAAGCCCTTTGAGTGAACTGAGTGAACATTTTTCATTAGACTGCATCCCATCATCGGTATGATATAGTCCACCCATCAGTCACTGATAGTGACTGTATATGGACGGTAGGGTAACAGGTCTGTGGAGAGACCTTGTCATGTGCTATCACACAGCCTTAGGACTATCTGATTCTTTATTGAGCCAAACAGGCCTGACAGCTGCAGGTGTGGCCTCTGCTGCATAGCAATGGGAACCAAACACAAAAGCATTTCAACAAATTATTGACTCATTATTTGACGCAGTGGCTGATGGGTAATCTCACAGAGAACCATTCAGTTGTTTGAGCCAACCGACCAAAAGACGCACGCAAGCAAGCTCCCTTTCACAAAGCAATACAATACAGTAATGTACTAGACCATTTTCTTCTGTGATTGCGTGACTGAAAATATAACACTTTCTATAGCATGAATGCAACGCCAGAGATGTTGATGTCAATGTAATTCACATTCAATTAACTTGGAATAAGGTGGAGTAATCAATTACAACAAAGGAAATAGTCTGTCTTCGTAAAATGAACCAGACCTCGAAGGCACCGTGTGAAAATTAATCCACTCATAGCCAACATGAGTTTTGATTAATGATAGCAAAATCGCTGCTATGATTATAGTCAGATTCAGCTGATTCTAATTAGCGACAGTATACGGCTAAGTTCAACAACTGCAAACATGTATGTCTGTCTTCTTTTCATTTGAATAGTTGCAGCACTGCACATACAATCTGGACTTGATTACTCCATTCGCTGTCCATTGACAACAGACAGTGCAATCATGGGGCATTAAATTGAAGCATAATGGAATACTGAGAGATGTGAATCTTCTGTATGTGGGGTGAAAAAGTACAAATCAACCTCATCACTGTCTCCATCTTATATGCACATTTAATTTAATAGCCTATATACAGAAAGTAAGGAAATATATTAATTTAATTTACATGATTGTACAAAACCACAAATAGGCAAAAGAGAAGTCAGAGGGTTTAGAGGTTGAAAGTAGACCCTGATGACCTTCCTATGTAGCCCTTTAGTCTGGGCCTGACAGCACAATGAGCCAACTGCAGGCTCACAGAATGTAAAGTCCCGCCCCTGTATAGAAAAACAGCCAATCCTGTGACTGCGCTGAGATTGGCTCTCCAAAAGGGACTTCTAGTTGAATCTCATGAGACACAAACACAAAAAAGTAGAGAGAGAGAGATGATGATAGATGATAGATACATCTCCTCTTGTCACCATAGAGACATTTCGAACAATCTGCCATCACAAAAACTATATTTAGCTCCCTGCCACCCACACAGAGTCCCTGACATTCGTCACCTCCTCCCTGATCTATGCAGAAACATCTGTGCCCTCGTTCGGTCTAGTACAGTTCACTGTCTCCAATAGCTGTGGGCTTCATCCTGTCTCGCCCATGTCTCTCTACTGTCCTCTGTGTCTCCTGTGCGCCAAACCGGTCTCACCCCCATGGTGTCAAAATGCGCGATTTGTCACACCCCCTTGGAGTCCTTATTGCCATGCCAACGAAAGACTGTCGGACAGTCTGAGCCAAAGTCACAATCGGGAGTGGCGGAGTGGGGGTGGCGGACCCATAGTGTTCCCGACTTGTAACTTTCTCGTCACAAGAGAGGTGGTTCAAATCTCAACTCAAACTATAACCCTAACCCCAACCAGGTTGCCTTTCTTGCCTAAACCTATGGTTATTTTACTTAAACCCAACCAAGTTGTGCTTTACTAAACGTAACGGCCGATTCGAGCTGTGGCTCCCACGAAACGTTGCCGGGCCCAAAGCCGTGGCAGCCGCAATTCGCAGCCGGTTGCGGCTGCTGAGGGCTGGTTGGGAATGGCCAAATAACCAGGAGGAGGAACGTGTCAAATATGACATGAAAGGTAGCGTTTCACGTCAGCAATAATGATGCCAAGGGGGGGCGTGACAAATCTACGTATTTTGACGCACTGGTATTGCGTGTGCCTGCGGTGTCTTCCTCATCCCAGCGGCCTCAGGTAGTCTATGTGCCCTTGATGCCCTGGAAGCCACAGAAGCTCCAGCGTTTCTCCAGACTGGCTCCCACCCCCGTCAGCTCCTGTCTGAAGGTGCAGGGCAGCCGGGTCAGCAGGGCCTCCACCTCACCATGGGAAATCTGGACACACATGCACACAGGTCAGGTAAGGATTAGACACAGCACAAAGAGGAAGTCCACATGCATCGACACAGATACACTCACACATTCTCACACCTCTGCTCCTCATCCTCATTATTCTCACACACTCATGATATTGGATGAGGGCAAAGCATCAAGACAGTATTAAGCCACCTGACAGGATTGACGCCAGCTCAAACCACCCGGATGGGCTGAGGATCATCAGTCAATTGAAAGCCTGGGGTGACAGTGCCAAGATCCACTGTATAAGCTGGTGTAGACAACCCGCAGTGTCTTGCATTAATAACTAGACTGTTCAAGCCCTGCAGTGACGTCAGGACGCCTTAAGGTCCATCATGGAGAGATATGTATGCACCCGACACGTGCACCTATGTGCAGTGAATATGCCACTGTCTCTGACTTGTCTTATCACTATACTGCCTTATGCTTGTTGTGTCTCTTGTTGTTTTTGCACCCATATGCCCTGTTATATTTGTTATATTTGTACTATTTGCACTATGTTGTAAACGGAGTCCACAGCACAAGAATTTCACACGTGATACTTGTACCATGGAGTGACAATAAAAATCTTGAATCTTGAATATGACGGCTGTGTCATCGCTGACAATGGAGCTGTGTGTGTGGAGCCGCTAGATAAGCAGAGAGGATTGGGCTTGTTGTTAGCCAGGACTATTATTGACCAAACTCTGTGGCTGTTTGATGTGTTTCTGTGGAGAGTCAGTGTGGGAACAACAGATGCACCGGCAAACTCAGAATTGCACGCACATTATGACAAACGCACACACACACACACACACACACACGTGCACGCGCAGACACACACATGAGAACACACACAGATGTGGGAGGATAAAGCCAATTGGCAATAAGAAGAACACCATGTTCCGCTCCCCATGCTGTATGTAAGAACAAGGTTCATAAGTAAGATAAATTAATACCTATGGCCTCCTCATGGAGGTGCTAGTGAGACAGGACATCTCACTCTCACATCTCTCTTAGGATTTTTATGTAAGATGAGTCATAATGTAGAAATCAGAAGAGGTCCTGAGAGAGGGCCAGTTTCTCTCGTCTAGATGGTGACACAGCTCTGTTCTAACTTGTCCTGTCGTCCAGGGAAATCAGACTGAATAACAGCCTAAACTGGTGGTGTCAGACGTAACAGACTGAAGCAGAACATGAATATATTTGTCAACAAGTGAGGATTAGAGAGAAAATTCAAAAGCCAAAACTGCAAGAGCATGGGAGGGGTGTGAAAACAGAGAGGCACAAAGCTATTGCTATTAAGAATAAGGAGCGTAGAAGTTTAGAAAAGCAAGATCTGGAGCTCACAGGTCAGCAGTTTGAATCACACTTTGCATCATTTGGGAAAACCTGGTGGGATGAAATTGAATGCCACCCCCCTCCAATACTGCTCCTGTGGAGATGTTCAACAGCCAACAATAGAGGGCTGTGGTTGAACAGGGTGACTTCCGTGTGACGGCTGTAACCAGCTGAATGTGAAGGAGAGTCCCGGTGTGATGTGTGTAACTGGTGTGATGTGTGTAACTCCCGTTGTGATGTGTGTAACTCCAGGTCGATGATGGCGCCAGCCTGCAGGTGAAGCTCGTCTCTGTGCCAGGAGTCTAAAACGGCGCAGCGGGACCCTGGCCATATGTCAGCCCTGCAGGCAAAATTATTCTATGTCACTATGTCTAGGTCATGTGTCCATGTGTGCCTCTGTGTGCCTTTACCTTGGTGTCCAAACGCTGCAGGTAGGAGCAGATGTACTCGATGCTGGCTCCAAACGGATGGACGTGGAGGAACGTTGAAATGATTCCTGAGGTAGAACAAACAGGCCATGCAGAGATGTTCATTAAACTGTCAAAACATAAAGACACATCCTGACACATACTGTAGCTCCAGCCTATGAGTTTGTGTCTTCTGTCAAACATGACTTCAAATCAACATAATATTCAAGAGCCCAGTATATCTAACTCCTCCTCTGAGTGTAAAACAAGTGAGGATGCTTCCAGTGTCTTTTCCCAGACTCCCCGTGCTGTTAAGAGCCTCTTGTATATTGTGGCTGCAGATTAGAGGGAGTGTTTAATGACGGCTTTGATGCTGCTGTCTCTCATCAAAGACATGTGCGACTGAAACTCTCCTCCAGCTCTCCTCAGCTGTCTATGAACTCACTGATAGGGCCATCTGGGAGAGAGATAACCCTACACCTCCCCATTAGCATGGAGCGTCATCTCGTAGTTGTTCTTCAGCGTTGTGTACTCCTTGTTGGCCAGCTTCAGCGTGGCCTTACTGATGTTAGTACACTTTGCCTTGCTCCACTAAAGGGAAAAACTTGTCCACCTCCTTGTTGAAGGCTGTGATCCTGATCTCCTCACTCTCATTCACAATCTCAAAGGAGAAGAGCTTGCCATCTCCTCTAGAGTTACTCCAGGTGTGGATGCTGGACTTGTTGGTGACTCGGGCTCTGATCGTCCACTTGCATTGGTAGGTGTTGAGGCTCGCAATAGGGACCATTTTTACTGGAGGTTTGAGAAGTGCCTTGTGGCACCCCCATCATGGGGGTCTTCTTCACAAAATCTCTGCCACGGCCTCAGCCAAAAGAAGACTCTGCTCTATTGAACTTGGGTGACGCTCCAGGTACTGTGGCAGGCAGAGGGGATGATGGGACCGGCGAGGTGCTTGGAACAGACTTCTGGGGAGACACGTCTTATCACCTGCATTATACAGTATGGGGTTGGAGTTCCAATCTTCCCTCAGATTTTTCCTCGGCAGTTCGCTGCTGAGGTTCTCTGGTTCGAGCCAATTTCTTGCGCTTGGCTTCGGGATTGGAGAGTGATTGTACTTGTCCAATTCCCCCTGCTGTCCTGGGGAGAGTTGTAGACTAGCACATGATTCCTCTGATACATGTGCAGTCACCAGCCACTTCTTTTTCACCTGACAGCGTGGAGTTTCACCGGCACGACATAACACGTGGGAGGATCACTTTATTCTCCCCAGTTCCCCTCCCCCTGAACAGGTGCCCCGACTAACCAGAGGAGGCATCTAGTGCAGGACACATACCCTCAATCCAGCTTCCCACCGGCAGACACGGCCAATCGTGCCTGTATGGACGCCCGACCAAGCCGGAGGTAACACGGGGGAATCGAACCTGTGGTTCTCATGTTGGTAGGCAGGGAATCTACTGCTGCAGTACCCGTGCGCCCCTCTCGAAATAATCTGATCAGTGCATGTGAGTGTGTGTGCACGTGCGCGTGCACATGTGTGTGAGTGTGTGTGTGCGCGCGTGCGCTATACAAGCCAAGCATGCAAAAAGAAGTTTGGCTGAAGCTCAGATACTGAGTAACAATGGGAAATACATCATGTATAATATATGATTTGATGTTTATGCTAAATATTCGCCCCATTATGGGGTAACAAAACAACAACATAAGCCACCCTAAAAAGGCCTTTGCAACTCAAGAATAAAAAGAAAAAAGACTTTTCATCTTGCATGCTTTTGTTTGTCAGTTGTCTTAAGGGGAACAGTTCAGAGATAATGCAACTCATTTGAAGTGTTCATCTCTATTCAGTGCGCGGAGGGAGAGAGAAAGCAAAGAGAGACACAACCCTCCGTTTCTCAATGACACAAATTCCTCCAGGATCCAACTGTTCCTTTTCCCGCTGCGCTGCTCACTTGGATTCAGCATCAAACAAGACGTGAAGAAGAGTGATCCTGACATAGAGATGTGCCAGCTCGGATCCTCAACCACGGCCTGTCGCTGCCGCAACAAACAACCAGAGAGGGCACGTACAGACGACACGCACCATTGGCGACCTAACTACCTGTAACCCAATCACACAGTCACTCTGGTATGAGAGACAGTGGACATTGGCGTTTCCAGCTCTGAAAAAGCAAACTGCCAGACACAGAAGCTGCTCCTGAGCTCGGTAGACTGTGGCAGAATCACCATGTTCTTTTGACTCCCCTATAAGACAGAGCAAGTTCTCTCTTTCATGCATTGAGCCAAAGAATGCCCTTGACAATCAACATGTGACAATGCAGCACACTGGAAAATAAGCAGCAAAATCCGACAAAGCTTTGTTCACCTCTATACTGTGAATTACTGTATGTAGCTTATTATACACATGGGAGATGTTCACCATATTCTGTGTCATAAAGTGTTATGTAATCTAATGAGTAAAATGGTCTCTTTCTCTATTTGCATCTGCCTTCTCTTGTGCTCTAATGACCGTGTAATTATGCCTAGTTAGTACTTCAAAGTGACTGAATGCAATCAGAAAATTCCAACTGCATTGGAAGTGATATTGAGTGGCCTAATGGTTAGAGCAGGGATGGGCAATCTCAGCATCTCAGGCTCAGAAAAAAAGAAGAAGAAACAAAGATAAATGTAGTGGAGTAAAAGTGCCAGTTCCTGCTAAGAATTTGTAGGTCACTCTGGATACAGTAGGTGCATCAGTGAATGCAGAATGTAAAGGTAAATGAAGAAATGCCACGGAAATGTGTCAACGTACCAACTAGCAGGGCTTCCCTCTCAGAGTGGACGGGACTGGGGGGACTCTTCTCTGGGAGACCTTCCTTCTCCTGACTGCAGGACACCACAGACGATGCTGTTGCATCCTGGGGGAGGACACACAAAATCCTTTGGTGTCAAACTGCAGGTGTGATACCGGTAAACGCTTAAACCTCCCACACAAACGCTTAAAACTCCCACACAAACGCTCAAGACTCCCAACAGACAGACATACTATTTCACTATAACAATACTGACTGACACAGGCCACCATGTTGTTGGTAGTTATCACACATTTATATGCTACACCATGCCCTCGCCAATCCACATGTGAATAGAGTTTTGGAGATTGTGAGTAAATACAAAAATAGAAAACAAACAAAACAATTTAGAAGCAGGACAAAAATACAATAAGACAATGCAGGCAGAGATACAGGAGAGAGAATTCAGTCAGCAGCTATATTTCTGTTGGAGAGAGAGAGCAAGATAGAGAGAGAGAGAGA
Source organism: Poromitra crassiceps (assembly GCF_964638095.1). NCBI lineage: Eukaryota > Metazoa > Chordata > Actinopteri > Beryciformes > Melamphaidae > Poromitra > Poromitra crassiceps. Next base: position 26,943,632 of record NC_139634.1, read on the forward strand.
GAGACACAGAGAGGGAGAGAGAGAGAGAGAGAGAGTGAGAGATATCTGAGTGTTAGCATTGCTAATAATCAAGCTGATGTTTACGGTTGACTCTGGCTGATGTGTAGATGTAAGGGAAAAAGTGTGTTGTGAGAAATATAATGAATACTGTGCTTTTTAATGAATAACATGCTTTGTTCTCAGTAGAGTGTTTCTTCTCTACAGTACATCCCATAGGTAATCAGTGCGTGTACTAGTATGTGCACTTCCTCCACTACTGTATATATGGTCCTAATGTTTACGTTTCGGAACTGCTGAATAGCTGAATAATAGTTGATCCTATACAGACACGTGTGCCATATTATGGTTAAGAGAAGCCGTGGGTTTGTCTCTGAGCCAAGTACTGTAATCTGAACTGTGGGCTTGGCTTTATGCCGAGATTTATCGTTTTGTTTTTTACCCTAGTGTCACTTCTTTGGAAATGCTCCATGTACATGTACCGGTATGTTGAATAAAGAAGCTTCACAGAAGACCTCTGAAACTTTGCTCAGTCACAGGGCGAAACTCCCCCCTAATGTGTGTGTGTGTGTGTGTGTGTGTGTGTGTGTGTGTGTGTGTGTATTTGAGTGTGCAACACGTATACCGGTATGTGTCTTTGTACGCTGCAGCACAGGTCGGTGAGTTCCTAACCCAGTTGTGTCTGTTGTAATGTATTCAAAGTCCCTGTGAAGTGGATTGGCCTGTAATGATCTGTCACTGGAAGAGGTGAGCGAGGGAGGAGGAGAGGAGAAGAATGGAAAGAGGAGGAGAGGACAGGAGAGGAGACAAGGAAAACGGGAGGAAGGGGATGAAAAGCGTTTAGCGAGGAGTCGAGAGGGCTCAGACTTTTTCCACCTACATTGACTTGATTAGCACTTGGCTCGCTCTCTCTGTCATCTCGCTTTGACGTCTCCAGCTAGAGTCGATTAGAAAAATGAAAGAAAACATCATTCAGAAACAAATCACCCACTAATGCAATCAGACACACCAAAACTCACTCTCCATCCCTCCCTCTCTCTCACTTTGCCACACACTCGTATGAATTTGAACACACACAGCGCACGCACACACATCCCCGCACACATACACACACACACACACACACACACACACACATCCCCGCACACACACACACACACACACACACACACACACACACACACACACACACACACACACACACACACACACACACACACACAGAGGGCAGCACGACCAAGGCCTACTTCCACTGGGATTTTTTGTGTGTTAATGTTCTTGAGATGGAGACAGATAATGCAATGTCAAATAGATTACGTGAATATAGCTACTGTATGACTCCCTATCCCAGAGCATCAAAAAAAGACAATCGGTTATTAAGTCGCTCCCCTGCTCAGCTGTGCCGTGTGGAAATTCATTGTTTTATGTAATCAGAAGACATGCACTCGAAGAAAAGGTTTAAATACATGAAAGCCAGTTTAAAAGAGTGAACGCAGCCTTGAAAGCTGGTGATAACAGGACAATAGAGAATGCTGATAGGTACATGATGAAACATGACATCCTGACAGAGGATTTAGTGCGCCGTGGCTCTGACACGATCATTATCTGGAACATGTGGCCGCGCTGACAGCTGCAATCACAGCGTACGCCAAACGCCACGCTGCCTGAATGCACGTATAGTATACACAGAGATACAGCTCAGATTGAATGTTTGCAAAAGTATATAGTGTATAGTCCACCGGCCTTGCACTACCCAGTTCTTGTACCATGTATTTGAGAGTAGTTGCTAACTACTACAGTACTAGTTGGTAACTACGAACCGGTCTGCAGCACTGCTTGAACGGCATTCACAGATGCGGAGCGATACTGAATTGCGCAAAGGAATTAGGTATGGTCAATATACCATGAACTATACAACATATATATATAACATACTATGAACCAATCAGATCAGTTGATCTGAGGTACCTGTTATAATCTACTTTATATACTGTATGTTGGACTTGTTAGCTTAGCTGCATTTATTTATATAACCCCTTTTGTTTCTACTATATAGTTTCATTGTTATTCTTGCTGCTGCAATGATCCAATTAACTAGAATGAATAAAGATCTCATCTTACTGAGCGACAGTAGGTTGTTCACATGATGATGATAGGTCAATAGTCACATTGACCTTAGCTAATGTAGATCCAGTATTTGGTGACAGTAGGGACAGTGATGGGCAGTGAGGGTCGAGCGATGGCACGAGGAGATGTGTTCAACATGGCAAATCAGCCCACAAGAACCACTAATCTACAGGGAAAGTCCCCCTGCAAATTGATTTCTCTTTCTCCTTTTAATGAGACTGCCTGGCATGATTCATGTGTGCACCTCTCTGTGTGGATTTAATTACCATATTTCCCATGGATCACTCTTGTGGGGACACATTTCAGTGCTGCACGACATTTTAATCAAAGTCATCACCATTAAAGTGCATATTGACAACTCTGTCACTCTGGCTGATCTGAATGAATGGCCATCATGCAGCAGTCTGGTTGAGAATGGTTAATTCTCCTCTTTACTGAAAAATCTGCAGTCAGCAGATCAGCTGAGCGACCTTCAGTCTGCTCACGGCGGACCAAGTTGGGCAGCTCTGTTGCTCAAAAATATGACTTGAGAGCAGAAAACAAGCTATCAGAGTCAGCAGCATGCACCATTTGACTGTAGCATATTAGCATTATCATTATCCAATTACAAGGCTGATTGAACTTGAAGCTCATTCTCGTGTCAACCCGCCTCCTTGTTACCATGGCGAGCTGAAATTGGCTAACGAGCGATCAGCCTCAGTAGCGGTGGAACACACCTGCACGTCAATGACATCTCTGTTGTATTCAAATGGGTGAATTGAATTTAAATCACATGTCTGGTATTTTAGTCAAAAACGCTTCTCTTGAAGTGGAATGGCACAGTGGCTTAAGGTAGTCACGACGGGCCCCAGTGCAAGGAGTTGTGACGGGTCCTAGTACACGCTAGTTACGAAGTACACACACACGCACACGCACACACACACACACACACAACATTAGTATACCTGTATCATACCAACGTGTTGGATTTGACAGTTGAATGAGTTACCTATGCTATTGTATGGGGAAAATAGAGAGATCATAGAGCAAGCTATATCAGAACCACGGGTAGCGCTCGGACACCTGCTCACAGACAGTCAAAGTACAGTTGTATTAAACTGTGGTTCTTTAATGTTGATGAATGTGGATTTCGTGTTGAATAAGCATATCATTTTGTTAGAGATTGGCATACAGCAAATGCACCACTTTAGATCTAATGTGTGTTCTGATTTGAACACAGACTTATTCCGGGGGTGGTTAATTTGAGTCATTTGCAACGGCCCGTTCTCTGCCCGATACATTGATGGAGAGCCTGCTCTCTCCATGGGCCCTCTACCCCACGGGCTCCAGTGCAGCCCTGCACTGTCTATATTTACGCCCCTGGAATGGCAAGGTGTTTCAGTGTTAAAATGATTTGATATTTCCCTCAAGCCTCAGGACAAGTTCGGTCTTAACACCTTTTTGTCTGGAGAGAGTGCGGTCTGTTTTAACACCCTTTTTCCCCCCACACGGCAACGAAGCTGCTGTGTGCTCAAGCTGCCCACAATAACCTCTTCTGCTGTTTGAACACAAACTAACTGGTCACAAGCCAGCTCCTCTAACATTCTGCCATTCCCCATTGATAATTGCCTACAACTCGGAATAAAAAGGCAAGAGATCGCCCCACCTCCTAATTTGTGATATAATACCAATGTACTACCCAATGTAGAACATCATTAAAAACTCAATGGAAGCGATGGAAAAGATGGCTATGAAGCACCCAGGGCAATTTTCTCAGGACAAGGCGCGGAATCTTCTGCTTAACTACATAATGTAACATCAATCTCTTTTGGGTGGTAAAGGCTCGTTCAAGCATTTTATGTGTCCTAAAATCCTGTCTCTCATTAACATGGAGCAGTTCCAGGCTGTATGTTGATAACATTACAAATTAGAGTGTTGGTTTCCGGAAATGAGAGAGAGAAAGATCTTAATACTGTGTGAAATGTCACATATAAATAACAAATAGCATTCGAACATTTTAAGTACCCGGAAATTCTGTCTCCCACTGGAGCAGTTCCAGGCTCTATCTTGATAACATTACAAACTAGAGGGCACTCAGTAGAGTGCATACTTCCGCCCAACGTATCTACAAAGTTTCGTGGTGTTACATGAATCCGTTTGGAAGTTAGGCGCCTTTTTGTGATTGGCCACGCCCATTACCACACCCCCTTTGGGTGTTTCGTGCAAATCCATTCATAAGTTTTGACATATCCTGCAGACAAACAAAGAAACATGCAAACATGCAAACAGATACAAACATCTAACTAATAAAAAATACTGTTAAACAGTTAAACTAGTGTTTTTATTATTTTGAACATTTATTTTAGATTTAGAATGTAAATTGCCTATAAAATATAATACATTTTAATGTAATGTAATTTCACATAACATCAACACTTATTTTTGGCCCACGGACCTCCATCCAGATTCCTTTTTGGCCCCTTCATAGGAAATAATTCGGGCATTTCTGGATTGGTACCTGTTCCTGTCAGGTATTCCAAATTAATTGTCTTTTTCAATATTCTTCCTGGAAGGTATGGTTAATACCTCAAACATCTCTCTATCAGTGCCTCCAGGCAAGCTTGATCTTTCATTTGCCTTGGGTTGACTTAAGGACAAATTATCATTACACACCCGTTAGAGACGCACTAAAATCTTCATAAAAGTGTGGGCTGTGGCGACTGATGAAATATTTTTCTAATATTGTTCACACATTGAACCTCATTACGAAGTAATTTCTCTCCGACTACAGCTCAAATCAGATATTGTATTTCACTTTAAATGCCAATTTGTCAGATTCAGACTTTTCATTTAAACACACTCAGGAACATTATGAACATGAACACCGCAGTCTCCATCCTCTGTACGTACGTGTGTGTGTGTGTGTGTGTGTGTGTGTGTGTGTGTGTGTATGTGCGTGTGCGTGGGTGTGTGTGTGTGTGTGTGTGTGTGTGTGTGTGTGTGCGTGTGCGTGTGCGTGTGTGCATGCGTGTGTTTCCTTCTAACCTGTAGAGTGTGTACAGTTTGCAGGTTGTGGATTTGGTTCTTCAGCTGCCGTTTGTCCTCCATACTCTTCCCAAGCTCCGCCTCCCGCTCGTTTAACTCCTCCCTCATCTTCAGCAGTTGCTAAACACAGGAAAAGAACGATTCATCAATGCTGATCTGCTTGTCAACTAGTCTCTTAGAACAGACGAGTTGGCTTCCGCAATTTTCAAATGCTCTCGCCATACCGTCTGTACGTTAGACCCCCAGAACATGCACAAGGAAGTAGTGAAAAAAACCTTCAGACCGGAAGGAAGTTCGACGGAATCTGACCAATCACGACACGCGTGTCCACGAAAAATATGTTCCCCCCGGAAACTTAAACCGATGCAGGTTGCTAATGCTAGCAGTGCTTTAGAATTACCATGGAAGCTACGCCGACGAAACCGGTGAAATAAGACCCTGTCACCCTGATAGACGTAAACGATGTATCCGCGGCTTGGAGGAACCTCGTGCAAGACGTGCACTTATTCCAGAGTTAAACGAAAGTGATGAGGTAAGTTGCTAACGTTACTGAGCTTATCGTTCGTCTTACTAATCAGCGTTAGCTAACGATAGCTACAGCAGTATACAGCTAGTTAGCTAATGTTAAATTCTGATTGGACGAATGAGCGGAAGTCCCGCCTTTCAACTTCCTCTTCCGTTTGGTGCATGATTCTCCCCCACGAAGTACAGACTGTATATAGCTGCATCTGCCGGATGTAGATAAGACAGTCTGTTTTAAGAGACTACTTGTCAACAGTTTCTGCAGCAAACATCATCCGAAGCAGGCTTGTGACTTTAAGGTTCCTAGTTTGGCTGACCCTGAACCAGCAGGTAAAGTAAAGGCAGCCGTTGCAGTGGTGTTTTTTCGGGGTCCACCCGCTATGCCAACCAACCACAGTGCCGACAGCCCGCAATGCCGCCATTAGGTTTAGGCGTGGAGGGTGGCACTGTTTTTTCAGCGTGTGGCAAGCTGCAAAATGAATGAAGCATACACGCGCCGCCGTTTGAAGCGTGCTGTTTGAGGCACCTCGCACACAGCGTCTCCATCCTTCCCCTCCGCGGGTGACAGCTGTCTACTTTTATCCACATAGAAACATTTCATAAAAGTTAGAATGAGTGTGTAATTCATCTATGCCAGGTCCTAATGATACTGGCCTACTTCATGAAGCCAGAACATCTGAAAGACTTTTCCTAAGCTGATGTGTGTCTGTGCGGAGTTTGATGTTTTTGCGATTTGGATTGGGGAAATGTTTGTGTATGCCGTTTGACATCTTGCCAGCAACGAACCAAAGCCTTATTCATTTCCCCCTAAACCAGATCAAGATCTTACAGCCTGTAAGAACATGTGCAAAACAGACAAAAGGCTGTTAATGAGCTTTAAGAAGATTTGATTCTCCCAGAAGGAAAATTACATGGTAACACAGTCAAATAGAATTCAGAAAAGAAAAAAGAAAACGCTTCTTACAACTGTGGATTTTATCTGTCATTTTGGATAGTATGGAGCTGGGCTCAGTCTATAGAGGTATACAGTATATCGTCAGTCATTATTTCTGCATTGGGGATACGCCTGTGGATCCTCTGACTACACCTCATTGGGGGATGGTGACTTGAAGGCTCCTTCATGTGTCTTTTAACCTTTTGGATCTTCCTTAATGATGGCGGCTCATTTTTGGAGGCTGAACCAGTGAGGAGTCGAGCCCACGAGGACGGAGGAGCAGGCACATTTTGGCCAAATGGAACGAACGCACCCCTGGTATTCAAATGCCATTTGCATGTGGATATGCTATCGGGATAATAAACTATCCATTCATGCCCTGCTATTTCTACACTATACACTTTTATTCTCTGCATTCTGTCCTCATCGTGTTCAGAACTCATTTTTGGCTTGCACAATGCAAAGGAAGTGATGGTTAACAGACTTTCCTTGTCAAAAACAGCTAATAAATTAACCATTTCTATTCAGTTCAGCTGAGACGGCCAAATGAACATTTAGAAATGCCATCAGCTGTTCACAGCCATGTTGGCCAAGAGCTGAGGAGCTCCACTATCGCTGCCTGAGGGTGACATAATGTCACCTGAAAACCCCCTCCTGTCAACAGTAAGACAGAAAAACATGTAGCAGATTATGGGTCAACAGAGGTGATACTACTGTGCACCCAGGACGTACTTTGCCATGGAAGGGATTGTTTTCTGACTTTAGCCCTGCTGATCTTTCCTCTACCTGCTAGTTATTTACATTCACCTGGTGTAATCCTGGTCTGAATGAGACCATGGAACACCAGGGCACCTGAATATCAAAACCAAGAACGCCAAGCTGATGCTTGAGTCCTTGTGGAGAACGTTCTTCCCAAGTTGTCTGGGGGTGAATGAATTTTTCATGAAAGTAAGCATGGAGCTTCCTTGAGATTTGAGATGGACTGTGTGCTTCACTTCGCGTGAAAAACTTCACAAAAAAGCATCATGATAATCAGCCCAGATGTTTCAACTACCACGTGAAATAGAAAACCAGCAGGCTCTGGCACATCACTACCCCATATGCGGCTACTTCCTCACTATGAGCAGTGTTGGGGGTAACTCATTACAAAAGTAACATATTACATGTAATATATTACTTTTAGCAGTAACTCAGTAATATAACTTATTACTTATAGGATTTCAGTAATATTATACCAGTTACTTTGTCAAGTAACTCAAGTTACAAATTGAGTTACATTTTATTAAATCAAAGCACATGTTAAAAAAACGATACAATCATTTCCTAATCAAAATGTGTGTTTTTATGCAAATAGCCACTCTAGATGACAATGACAAAGGAAAAGAATAACATTTAGAATTTTGGATTGTTTACACTGGCGGTTTCAAGGCGGTTGAAATTATTTTTCGGGATGGTTCCGGGGCGGCGATGTCATTCTGCTGCTGCTGTTATTTTGGTAAAAGTAATGCAAAAGTAGTGTAATAAGTAACCAGTTACTCTACACAGAAAGTAATATTGGAAAGTAACTTATTACTTTCAAATGAAAGTAACTAGTAATATGTAGTATATTACATTTTGAAAGTAACTTGCCCAACACTGACTATGAGAGAGTACTGTGAGAATTGCAATCACACACTCTAAAACGCTGAGATACAATCATAATGTGAGCCAGCATCTGCCATAATGGTAGCTGCTATCAAATTCTTACACCTTGCATCAACACGTTTTTCTTGATCCAGATAAGACAGATACAAATCACATTTCATATCAAGTGTAAATGGGATCAGGCATGTCTGAGCAGGTAGAGAGGACTCAAAAAGCCTTCCACAATATTTGCTTTTCACAGACAATGAAAAGCATATTTAGCTATTCTGTATAATGCCTTGTTGTAAAGAGACATTAGAAGACAAAGACATTAGACAAACATTAGGAAGGACTAACGAGAGGCTATAAATCAACACAATATAGCGGTATGGAACGTTTCGATCAAAGACCTTCAAGTATATGCTGTCAAATGGAATAAACAAACATAAATACTAAAGGCAGGGATCACAGTGACCAATCTAGTGACTACTCTTACAATTAGTCACAAGACATAATTTTACCTCAATCACATAGATCTGTAATATAATACATCTTAAAAACATTAAGATCACCTTTGTTAGCTCAATAGCAATCTGAGTTAGGCTCCTATAGCATCCATTCTCTGCTTGACAGAGCATCTAAGTGCCATTGTGGAAGCGCAGACACGTCATGACAGCATAAACACATTTCAGTCAGTCAACTCACGTACTGAATACGGCGATTTAATTGAGAATAAATGTAAATATAGATTTTATTTTTGCATCAAGGCTCTGTTTCATCACACACCCCTGTTTCATCACACCCCCTGTTTCATCACAGCCCCCTGCCAAGCATCATTTACAGCCAGCCAAAAAAGCAAGAGCGGGGAGAGATCAATGCAGCTTCTTCCCCCACGGGGAAGCATAGAACGAGAGTGCAGGTGGATGCTGGAGGTGGAGGGTGGGTGTGCAGGTGGATGTTTGAGGTGGAGGGTGGGTGTGCAGGTGGATGCTGGAGGTGGAGGGTGGGTGCAGGTGGATGCTGGAGGTGGAGGGTGGGTGTGCAGGTGGATGCTGGAGGTGGAGGGTGGGTGCAGGTGGATGCTGGAGGTGGAGGGTGGGTGTGCAGGTGGATGCTGGAGGTGGAGGGTGGGTGTGCAGGTGGATGCTGGAGGTGGAGGGTGGGTGTGCAGGTGGATGCTGGAGGTGGAGGGTGGGTGCAGGTGGATGGTGGGTGTGCAGGTGGATGCTGGAGGTGGAGGGCGGGTGTGAGATGCTGGAGGTGGAGGGTGGGTGCAGGTGGATGCTGGAGGTGGAGGGCGGGTGTGAGATGCACAGCTGCAGAGGTGAGTTTGACAGCTTAAATCTATCACCCACTTGGTGATGTCTAACACATGAGCTGATCCAGGTTCATTCATGGTCGTTTGCAAGGCTACAAAACAAGACAATTTCACGCTGGAAAAGCACAAGATGTGTCCAAATTGTCATCTAGATATTATGTTAATCAACTCATCTAATCTTCTCCTACACAAGCCAGCAGGGGGCGCATTTTGTAAGGGTAATTACATTCCACCATGATGAAATAAAGTGGAAGCGGATAATACATGATCTCCTTTGAAAATAATACATTCTGACATCCTTTGCTACGAAGAATAGAAGCAGGAAGCTGGGCCTGTTTGACAACCCAGCAGGTGATCACAAAGGTGCCTGAGGAAGAGTTTTCTTTATCCATTGCATTGCTAAATGTTACCAAGGGGGATATTTTATTAGAACTGGCCTCGAGCTCGAAGTGGCTTCTTTAGAGGGCTTTCTGACATTATGAGCAAGATATTACTGCAATCTCAGTGTCTCTGCTTGGTGCCAATCTACATCTATAAAAGGGAGCAAGTGGGCAATCTCTGTCTGTCTGTTCTCTGTTTCAATTTTTGTCCCACTGATGATGTCATAGGCATTCTGACATCACTGAGGAGACTGATAATGTAATCAGTGATGTCATAAGAACAAAATCATCTTATGACATCACTGATGATGTCATAGGCGCGGTGAAGCCGAACTGGTTGCAGAAAGTTACGACTAGTGGTTTAGCTGTCATAGAAATTATGGAAGATCCGGACGCCTCCGCCACATATTTTAAAGCTTTGCCAGCAACAGACAGGTTATCTTACACAAATAAGTTAACTCTTTCAATGGGGTGAGGTTTCCTGACCCATGCTCACTGTCAGGATGGGTCTAGGATCCAACTACATCGCAAAGTTGTAGTGCGGGACATCCTCATATTCCTAGTGGGAATGTCCAGCGTATATACGCATACGGCACAAGACATCTTTTTCCTGTATTCAGGGGATCTCTCGTTTCGGCTTCAGTTCCTCAGAGTTTTGGATACAGCCGATGCGTGCACAACTAATGCTGTGATGTCCACTCTAAATGGGTCTATATGACATGACTGATGATGTCATAGGCATTGTGACATCATCAGTGATGTCATCAGTAAGTGATGCCAATAGTGCAGCCAAGCTGCGTATAATATGTGAGCTGCAGGGCCAGCTCGGCGAGCTGCAGGAGGGGCGAGCCTAGGGATCGAGCATGCGTAGTGCGCAAGATGCCTAGTTTGTAATATTTGTGATGGCTTGTGTGCTCTTGTCGAAGTGTGTGTGTGTGTGTGTGTGTGTGTGTGTGTGTGTGTGTGTGTGTGTGTGTGTGTGTGTGTGTGTGTACACAGTAGTGATGCGCGGGCCGCAGTTATAACCGTGCTGACCACGGATATCCCACCCCGCGGGCGGGCTGGATCATTAAAATAAACATTCTGATTAATAGCGGATGGGTTGCGGGCGGTTGAAACGATGTTTCATTAATGAGGAAAAATAATATTAATTACGTTCTCTAGTCTATGAATGTATTTTAAGCTACATTTTTCGTCAGGCACATTCTTAGTCGCCTATTGTAGATCCCCCAAAGGACCCACGGCCGTAAACCAAACAATACAGCCATGTGCTCTCCACTTTTCGTCCATATATGGTCAATGACGTCACCCTCAAAAAGGAGTCTTCGCTGAATAGAAGACGTGTTTGAAGAGAAGACGCGTTCGTATTTCCCCATACAATGAGGCAATCTAAACTTAAAGCTATAGCGTTAGCCGAGTAAACTACATGAGGGCAAGTGGTGCACTGGACATAATACAGCATGGAAGTTTATTTGGAGTCTTGGACTGCAGCGATCGCACCAACGGCAGCAGAAACCGTAAGTTTGCTCCTTTTATATCGTTTTATAGCGTTTATAGCGTCGGGTGCATGGCGGGCGCGGATCTATAAATAGTATGAAATAATTTGTGCAGATTTATGGCGGGCGGATGGATGGTTCATGCATACACGCGGATTAGGATGGCATAAAAGCTCATCCGCGCATCTCTAGTACACAGCATGTCTGTGTATTATGGTTTGACTAAAACGGGTTTTTGAAGGCCGATACCAACGCCTAGACTGAAGCAGATAGACAGTTTTTTTAAATCCTGAAATTCAATATTTTTAAATTTGGCCATTTTCACTGTCAGTGTTCCCCCCCATAACTTCATTCTTTTCAGGGAGGAAAAGCCTCTGAAACAGCATTTAGACCATCATGCACTAAAGCTGTCCATTGAAACCCAGACCCAAACAGATTTCTTCTAGAGAAACAAAGGGATATGGAGCACACGGTCAAAGTTAGGCAATTTAATAGGTGCAAACAAAGACTGACGTTTCGACACACACAGGTGTCTTCTTCAGAGTCTGGTTTTTTGACTCTGAAGAAGACACCTGTGTGTGTCGAAATGTCAGTCTTTGTTTGCACCTATTAAATTGCCTAACTTTGACCGTGTGCTCCAGATCCTTTTGTTTCACTAGTTTAATTCAGTCCCCTTGTCTGAGAGGCACCGGTCTGGCATTATCAGCTGAAGCGCGTTTTTTTTTTCTCTTTTTGTTCTACAGATTTCTTCTAGAATCAGCAGCTATCGGTGACCCACCCCACATTTTCAATGGCAGTGGGAATTCTGGGATAGGGTTAGGGATTAACCCTACCTTTAAATGAAGATTTAATTTACAAAAACATTATTGACCAACTGACAAATAAATAAAATGTAGAAAGATGTTACAAATAAATAAAATGTAGAAAGATGTTTTGATGCAGATCGTTAGTTTTTCTTCTATATCAGACACAGGTTTTTGTTCCTACCTGACATGTTTCGACGGCAATACTTCCGTCTTCATCAGAGGTGTCACTAGATGGTGTGTGACGTGCCTTAAACAGCTGATGTTGTTTACAGAGGCGTGATCGTCCTGTCAGATTTGACAGTAAACAACATCAGCTGTTTAAGACACGTCACACACCATCTAGTGACACCTCTGATGGCCGTCGAAACATGTCAGGTAGGAACAAAAACCTGTGTCTGATATAGAAGAAAAACTAACGATCTAAGTCAAGTATAGACACTATGAACCTTTTTGGATTATGTTTTGATGCAGTTGTGGTCAGGGAGAAACCTCCATCATATTGGAGGTGGAGGTGAGCATGGACAGGCTGATAATTCAATATTTAAAGTTATACAAGGAACTTTCTATGAAACAGTCTTGATTTCAAACAAATTTATTTTATTTTATTTTTAAAGCAAATGCACACACTGGCCAAGATCTTTTTACGATACGAAGTGGTGGTGCTCATGGGAAATGCAGTCTTCATTCTGGGAAAACACTACCGCTTTTGTCCACAGGGGTGGCTAAAATCAACATAAAATGAAAATTCCGTGTTGCTGCTTTAATAAAAGGGCAATATTGACCCCATGTATCTGCAAACTGATACAGCATGAGCATGTGTGTGTGTGTGTGTGTGTGTGTGTGTGTGTGTGCGCATGCGCATGTGTGTGTTACCTTCTGCATGCCCTGTAGAGCCTGCTGTAAGAAGCTGAGCTGCTGAGAGTGTGTGTTGTCCTCCTCGCTCCCGATTGGCTGGTTCTTGCCCTGTTCCTGCTTCAGCAGCTCCACCTCGTTCCTGTAGGCGTCCAGCTGGCAGCGCAGGGAGTCGTTCTCCTCCTTTAAGGCCTCTGCTTGGGACACAGCTATACACACACACACACACACACACACACACACACACACACACACACACACACCAGTTGTTTACAGCGAACAGGTAAGGTTGGTCAATCTGGAACCCAACAAAACACATCCAAATTGACAGTCTGTCTTGAGAGATTACGGGTTGGTAAACCGATTCTTGAAAAATATTTTGGTAAATCCTTTACACTCACCACAGAGCATACCTCAATTCCTTGAGGTATTTGTAGGGGTGTGCATAAGACTGACATGACAACGCCTTATGAGCATGAAGGAGGCTTTATGAATATTTATGACTGTTGTCATTAAGTGTCATTTGGTAAATTATGTCATTGTTAATGCAAAGTTGACATTGTTTGAGATGTCTTCGTTATGACAACTTGACATTAACCAAGACAACATAATCTGTCAATGTCTTCGTTATGACAACTTGACATTAACCAAGACAACATAACCTGTCATAAACGTGACATAGGCATTAAGAAGTCCTCAAGTGCAATTACACTGCCAAATGAGTTTATAACTGTGTCATGAGTGTTTCCCTTGACCTAAACTACAGTGTTATAATTTGAACTTTTCACTAAGATGTCACTAAAGTCTAATTACACTGTCTTGGTTAATGTCAAGTTGTTCTAACAAAGACATTGACAGGTTATATTGTATTGGATAATGTCAAGTTGTCATAATGAAAACATCTCAAGCAATGTCAACTTTGCATGAACAATGACATAATTTACAGAATGACACTTAATGACAAGTCATAAACATTCATACAGCCTCCTTCATGTTCATGACAGGTGTCATGTCTTATGCACACCCCTTCAAATAGTGTAAGTAAAAAAAAAAAGTACCCAATGGCAACAATCAAATTGCAACACGTCACCCTCACGTCACACATAATCCGCACCAACTTTGTTCTTTGACATGTATCCCTCTTTATTCTTTTCCCCTCACACTAATTCTGAAAGAATAAAAAAACACAATGCCATTTTTCATAAAAGCTGCCAAAAATTAATTGTTTTTCATTTCACTAACAGCGGAAAACTGTAAAATCCCCTAGAGACCGCTAGACAAAGAATCCTTCTCCTCCTTTTACATTTCTGAAGCAAATGGAGAGTATGAAAGCCTTTAAGAAACGACGTTCCCATGCAGGCGATGAAATACAATCCCTATTGAGTAACGGCAAAATGTGCCTTTTATCTCTAAATAGGCTTTTCCCACTACAATAGGATTCTTTTTCCCATTAACTTTCCTGGAGAGATTTAATTCACTTGGAACTGACCTCAACTGTGCCAGTGAGAGCAGGGCGAGACATATTTATTGATTTGGGTGTATATTCCACTGATTATGTATTGACTAGTCCATACCCGGGGATGTGCGTGCCACAACTCTGTGCAGAATTGCCCCAAAAAATGCTAATAAACAGCTTGAATTTGGGAAATGGAAAAATCGACTTTGTCAGTCCCTACCCTGTATTGTGCCAATGTCCATGTGCACTTTCAGATTAGTTGGGCAACCCCAATAATAAATGGATAAATGGATACAGACAGACAGACAGACAGTTTTGTCACATGCCTTTTATAGGGTTGCAAGGGCCTCTATGCTAATCTCACTACTATACTATACAGTATAATAAGGAGGGGGTGTGTGCCACGCACAACGGTGCACAATGCACGGTGCACGTGTGTGTGTGTGTGTGTGTGTGTGTGTGTGTGTGTGTGTGTGTGTGTGTGTGTGTGTGTGTGTGTATGTTAAGGTGACCAGATTTCTCAAATGAAAATCGGGGACATTTCCAGTCCGGCAATCAATATATCATAAAAATATCCAATGTTATTACCTATGAAATAATAAAGGGGGATGATTCCGGTTTCATTTATTTTGTCCATGGCTGTTGTACTGTACGGCTTCACGAAGAGGCCCCTGGTGAAATCCCCCCCCCCCCCACTCACACACACACACGTCATTCACTGTGCCCCTTTACAAAATGTCAATGTGTTCCCCAGCAGCATTGGCCTGGCTTTCCGAACCTACAGCGCCGGATGTTTTATGAATAGCCTCAGATCTCAAAAAGTATTTTCAGTCCTAATGGCTTTTTCAATGTTTTCCTGTAAGAGCAGGAAGCAGCAAAACATGTAAACACTTGTTGGATGCCTGGATCAAAACATAGACATGTGATGCTTATTATGCTTTTAACCCACCCGTAAGCCTCCCGCAACCTTTTTGCTTGAGTGGTTGGCCAGTGGGCACGTCTGTAAAGGGGAGACTCGTGGGTACTCAGAATCCATTCTCATTCAGATATGTTGGGGTGAGAGGTCAAGGGTCCCCTTTGAAATTGACCATATGCTGGTTTTTCAAAATGTATTATTTAGCCCCCTTCCTTCCCGAGGTATCATGGCATTGTTGGTCCCAATGGATGCTGTAGGTCTTACAGTCATACCCTATAAGTATCTTCACTCTAGATTTAAGAATGAGCCTGCTAGAGCTAGAGTCATATCGGCTGCAGACGCCAGTAGAAAATCGGGGACATTTTCAGGGACAGCTCCATCCGGGGACAGGTCACCAAAAACGGGACTGTCCCTGAAAATCGGGACGTCTGGTCACCTTAGTGTGTATGTATGAGTATTGAAGAGTACTTTGAATGGAGATTTTTTTTGTTCTCAAGCTGTGGAAACATGATTAACTCAATTATGGCGATAAGACCCCAATATGTACAGTATGTGTGTTTGTTTATATGTCTGTGTTGGCGTGTATGTTTGTTTGTGTGTGTGTGTGTGTGTGTGTGTGTGTGTGTGTGTGTGTGTGTGTGTGTGTGTGCGCGCGTGTGCGTGCGTGTGTGCATGTGTGTGTGAGAGCGAGAGAGCTGAGTGTTAGCATTGTTAATAATCAGGCTGATGTTTACTGTTTACTCTAGCTCAGGG